>NC_140941.1:130720175-130760251 GCF_014529385.1 Adiantum capillus-veneris
GAAAAGAATTTTAACCGTAGTAGAAAACTATCCCAAGAGACCTTAAAGATCTTTTCGGAGAGAGAGAGAGAGAGAGAGAGAGAGAGAGAGAGAGAGAGAGAGAGGCCTGCGAAATCGGATGAGATGGTGCCTCTGCTTACGGACACTAGCCCTCCTTTGACGAGTTTTGTGGGAGAAATCTGCACAGGTCGCCTGCCAGGTGTTGAGCTGCCGTCCGTTGATGTGATGGACCAAGCGACAGAGGGGTGTTTTTTCTATGCTGCCAGCATGAGGGCAACAGAGAGGGAGTATACAATGTCTGCAAATGCTGAATGGCTTTGTGTCTTATGGTTGAGAGACTAAGGGCAGAGCTTCAACTGCAGGCAGCTTGGGTTCCATGGTCAACAAAGGATGTTCAGGGGGAGAGACAAAGAAGGATCTCAGCCCGGACTCAGCCGTAGCTGTGGGGGAAGACAGAGAGAGAGAGAGGGAGAGAGAGTGTGGGGGAAGATGGACAGGTGAGTATCCTTCGCAATTGCAAGCGATGGGAGTACCCTTGCATAACATCTTCGTTGGGAGCAGTTCGTTGAAGCAAAATGGAGGTCGTAGCTTCGATGGCAAGGGGGACTGAGCCAATGATGGGGCTGTGAAAGGGGGGGCGGGGGGATGTCTCGCTATTACGAGACTGGGCACCCTCCTATTGTAGTGGTTAGCTGCAATTGGGATAGCTAGGCGTAATGGTTAATTATGTGCTGTCTATTTATTTTACTAATTGAGTTGATAATGATTTTGTAGAGTGGAATGCGGGGAGTTGATGAAGAGGCGACGGCAACTACTCTTGGCCACTTTATATTTGCACAGTATCTTAGAACATCATTTCAATAAGCCACTATGGCCCTGTAAATAGTTGTAGTGGGAACTCCCCTTATGGGTCATACAAGAACTAATGAGCTTCACTCATTTGCAAAAGTAAAGTGGTTGTAAAAGAGGGCCCTCAATTTTTGGCACCTTAAACTCAAAGTAATATATTAAATACCAACTCCACAAGAGAGGTGCAGTGGAGTTTGGGGCTAGATTTATGCCTTTTTCTTCTAGATTCTCTTCTCTACTCTCTTATGCTATGGTTATTTTGCTGAGTACTCTCTAATCTAGTCTCCATCCCTTACACATCTCTTACACTCTCTTACAAGCATGTCTATGTCAATTCTATGTAAACTGTGTGTGTGTGTCATAGTCTAGGTGTGAGTGTGTGTGCTTGGAAATTGGAAGAAGAGATGGACAGGTTGATGGTGATGTTTGGGAGCTTGTGCTGAATAATTTAAGCAGTCGATCCCCCCTCTTCTCCCAATAGTTGTATCAGAGCGTCAGGTTCAAGGATTAATCGGCACCAGATTTCCGTTCTAAGAAGGAGTTTCCTCTAATCGACAAAACCCCAATTGCAATTCATCAACTTTGCAATTCAAGAATTCAAGGGCTCGTGGAAATTCGAAGTATAATTGATCGAGTTCGCAGAAGAAAACTCGATTGTTAACTGGTGGCTAATCGGCAACTGATTCTCAATCTCGGCTTCATGATGGTCAAAAGACGGTATGTCGAGAATTCACTTTCAATTCTAATGCTTAATCCTTGCGGACTGTGAAGGCAAGAAGAAAGTAGCAAGGGATTGTAGAATCCGAGCAAGGATCAAGGAAAGCTATGTCGACCATAATTCAAAAAAAAATCGACAAGCCCTTGAAATCGGCAAGGCTTTAAAATCTTCTTTTGAAGACTCGAAGGTCGAAGAAAAGAGAGAAGGGGTTGAAGAGGCCAATAAGCCCTTGACAAAAAAAAATTCCGGGAGCGGAGTTTGGGAGGCGTAAGTGAAGACAAGGAATATACTCAAAAATCCTGCCTTGGAGATGGAAAACTACAGTGGGAACCGTTCCTAGCTTCGCCAATACCCCATCTGTCGACCTTCCCCAAAGTGCACCCCGGTAACCCCAGTAGGGGCGCCTTGGCCTGCTGGGCATTTTTGCCTTCTTCCTCGTAGCCTCAAACGGCCCCTGTACGCCACACAGTCACCATCAACTTCGGCGCGCTGTTGTCCTCGCTGCCTGCAGCAGTCTTCCAAGCTTTACATACTAAAGTTAAGTCATGCATGTAAAGTGACTGCCCAGTGGATGTCCAAGACCGCCCATAATAGTACCAAAAACTTTTATTTTCCATTATAAACCTTCAAAAGCATTTCCCTTGTTATTCGGCCGCCCATTGTTCTACTCGGCCGCCCACTGCAAAATCCCCCAAGTTTTTTTTTAAAAAAAATTAAAAAATTAAAAAATTAAAAATTCAACCATTCTTGATACCTCAAAAGGGCACCCATGCATCATCATTACTCGGCCATTGCACAATCAAAGTTAGCGATTTGACCAGAGCCAAATTGAATCACTCGCATCTCAAGTTCGAAACAGGAGGCGATCAAAGGCCGGGTGTAATTAAACGACCATCTGCCACGACACAGGGCACCAATCAGAAAGTGACCATAACGTAAAATAATCAGCGTATTATTTTGGGGGTAAGGGAGACCGGACACTACAAATTCAACTGGCTAGCTAACGCACAATCGGACTGTCTATTCTCTGCCAATTTCCTAGCGCATCGCCATTCTGGACTGGACGCCACCGCTCTTTTTTCAGCTAAGTACCTTACATTTCTGTTATTTATTTTATTTTATTCCGCATATTGCATCTGTGAATATCACCAAATAGCTTTTTTTCAAGCATTACCATTTGATTTATTTATAAAAATAAAAAAATAATTAAAAAAAGAAAAAAGAAAAAGCACGCAATCATGGCACATCTTCCTCGTGCACCCACGATTGCAGAGCAGCTTCAAAATTTGCAACAGTCACTCACATATGAACGCATGCGAAGGCAAGAACTTGAAGATAAATTATTGCATTCTACACGCACTGAATCTGCACCGGCACCCAAGAAAAACAAAATTAGCAGAAAAGCCTTCACTTTCAAAGATTTTGATGGCACTAAAGATGCTAGCACGGTTCTAGCATGGGTTAGTCAATTAGATGACTATTTTCATGATGAAGACTTTCCCGAGCGTGAAATGGTAAAGTGTGCATCCAATCATCTCACAAGCAGCGCTGCATTGTGGTGGAACGCCACCAAACAACATGGAAGAAGACCACGCAGATGGAATGCATTTAAAAAAGTGTTTTTGCCCCAATTTTTGCCCACACAGTACAAAGCTAAAGCACGACGTCAATGGGATTTAATTCGACAGGGTAGAAATGAAGATGTACAGGGTTACACTGACCGTTTTTGGAACTGTTTAACTCAACTGCAAGCTATTGAACATGTTAGTCGCAGGAAATTGAAGCGTAAGTACATATCAGGCTTGGCACTACAAATTGGTGCTGAGGTAGATATGTTCGAACCAGATTCTCTGTCAAAGGCCATTAATTTGGCTCTCAACGCAGAAAAGAAGAAAGGTGGACATTCCTCTCACACTGATCAACCTGCTAACACTAACCGCAACAAGAGACCTCCTTTCTCTACTAACTTTGACAGAAACAAACACCAAAGCCGTACGTTTTTCAAAAGACGTAGATTCGACAATCCTCCTACCACTGCTCAACCTCATACGAGCAACAACAACAACAACAACACCCAACAACGAGGCAACCAAAATTCTTTCAACCAGCGTTCTCCTCCAAATTCTAATGGTAACAAAAAGGTGAAGTGTTTTAAATGCTTTCAATATGGTCACTATGCAGACAAGTGCCCAAATGGTCATGCTAAGGGCAATGGTCAATCCAATGTCCATTCAAATGGAGTCAACAGGAATTCAAATCAGAAACCCTTCAGCAACAACCGCCCCAACGGAGCTACTCTTAACCTCATCGAAGATGCTACACCCGATGACAATGAAGTGGAAGTTAACTACGGTGAGGGATATGATCCTGATTATGATAACAATGACAACCCATCCTCAGGTACTCCTATATCTCCTCACACTTTGTTTAAAGTGCAAGGAACTGTGAAGGGTGAAAATGCCACAATTCTGTTAGATGATGGTAGTAGCCATGATTTCATTTTCACACGATTGGCACAACAACTATCACTCTCTGAAATTTCATCATCTCATAAGGTCAAAACTGTTTTTAATAATCAACGTTTTAATTGTAAAACTCAAGTCACTGTTGAAGTTTTCATTGGTGAATTCACACAAGCACGTACATTTTTGGTAGCACCATTGCATGGACTCGATATGATTTGGGAATGCCATTTCGTCACGAATTTGACCCGTTGATTAATTATAAAACACGTACAATGTCTCTCACTCATAATAATAAAAATTTCTCCATCCAAGCAACACTGGCACAACAAAAATTTTCACTCCTCTCTCACACTCAAGCCAAACGAGCAATTCGCAAACAGAGGAAAACATATCTAGTATTGCTAAATCAAATTTCTGCTGAAACTGAAACTTCACGTAATTCCACACACGATGAATTTCTCTCACAATTTAAAGATTGTTTCATGCATGATCTGCCACCTGGCATTCCACCATCACGCCCCGAAGACCACAAAATTGACATCATACCGGGTAGTGAATCTCCTTGTAGAGCACCTTATCGTGTAAATCCTACTGCACACAGGGAAATACAAACTCAAATCACTGATTTACTTGACCGAGGCCTAATCCGACCCATTAGTTCACCATACGAAGCTCCAGTACTTCTTGTCAAGAAGAAAAATGGAACCTTTCATATGTGTATCGACTACAGGGCTTTAAACAAGATCACCATTAAGAATAGATTTCCTATTCCTAGAGTGGATGATCTACTGGACAAACTGAAAGGGGCACACATCTTTAGCAAAATTGACCTTAAATCAGGCTATCACCAAGTCAAAATGTTTGAACATGATGTCTACAAAACTGCTTTCAGAACACAAACTGGGCACTATGAATTTCTTGTCATGCCATTTGGTTTGACAAATGCACCATCTACATTCACACGCATGATGAATCGCATTTTCATTGACCATCAAGATTTTGTGATTGTATTTTTTGATGACATTTTGGTATTCAGTAAATCTGAAGAAGAGCATAAGCAACATTTAACACGTGTATTTGATCTGCTTGCACAAAATCACTTGTATTTAAATCCTGACAAGAGTTCATTTTTCCAATCTGAAATTGAATATTTGGGACATATTGTATCGGGTAAGAGAATACATGTCGATCCAAAGAAAATTGAAGCCATTCAATCCTGGCCTAGACCCAAAAACTTGCATGAGCTACGATCTTTTATTGGTCTTTGCAGCTATTACAGGAAATTTGTTCGTAATTTTGCTTACAAAGAACATTATTTGACTCTCTTGTTGAAGAAAAACACGCCTTATGAATGGACTGATTTGCAAGAAAGCTCATTTAATGCACTTAAACATGCTTTGACTAATGCACCTGTATTGCAATTGCCTGATTTTGAAATACCATTCTTTGTGGTAGTTACTGATGCTAGTGGGAAAGGTATCGGTGCAGACCTTATGCAAGATAACCATCCCATTACTTTCGAAAGTCGTAAATTCAAACCGTCTGAAACAAAGTTCAGTACTTATGATAAAGAGTTGACTGCTGTGGTACATGCATTGAAAATTTGGAAACACTATGTAATGGGTACTGACTTGATCATTAAAACTGATCAACAAAGTATCAAATATTTACTTTCTCAGCCCTTAATAGATGATAGACATATTAAGTGGGCCTCTTTTATTCAAAGTTTCCAGCCCAACATTCAATACCAACCTGGAAAAGAAAACGTTGTAGCTGATGCTTTGAGTAGACGACCCTCACTTAATCATCTATCAACCATTACGGGAAATTCCTTTGATACTATGCCTGACACTTATGCACATGATGATGACTTCAAAACAACATGGTTGCACATGCTTGATAATTCTGTACACACATTTCTCGAATACACTATTCAAGAAAACTTCCTTTATTTCAAACACAAATTGTGTGTGACTAAACCTTTTTGTACATTAATTATTGAAGAATTGCACAAACCACCTTATGCTGGACATAGAGGATTTGCTGCCACTTTTCAAAATTTATGTCGTGATTTCTATTGGCCTAATATGAGAATGGATGTTAAACAGTATGTGTCAACTTGTTTGATTTGTCAAAAAATCAAAGCAGCTACAGGTAAGAAATTGGGACTTTTACACCCTCTCCCCATTCCTGAAAGACCTTGGGAACATATTTCCATGGATTTTGTTACTAGTTTCCCACTCACAACACACAAACATGACATGATATGGACTATTATTGATCGTTTCTCTAAATAAACGTACTTTGTTCCATGTAAGAAAACACTCACAGCACATCAAGCTGCACTTTTGTTTCTGAAGACTGTTTTTCCACATCATGGTTTGCCTAAAGTGATTATTTCTAATCGAGACTCAAAATTTTGTAGTGCTTTTTGGACTACTGTATTTGAAAATCTTGGCACTACACTTGACTTCACTTTTGCATTTCATCCTGAATCTAATGGTCAAACCGAAGTCACCAACTGCACTATTATTGACTTGTTGAAGGCTTATGTTTCCTCTCAACCTAAGAAATGGGATGACTACCTACATATTCTGCAATTTGCATACAAAAACACCACTCACACTGCCACGGGTAAATCTCCATTTGAAATTGTATATGGTCACTCACTTCCTACTCCTGCTTCACGTCTTTCTAATGTTGTGCCTGTCGCTAATGATTTCACTACTGGCTTTCATGATATTTATGCAAGTGTGCATTCTGCCATTAAACACTCACAAGAACTTTACACCAAGCATGCTAACAAGCACCGCAAGGCACACCAATTCAAAGAAGGTGATCATGTTTTACTTCGCATCGAAAAACGACGGATCAAAAGTGTTGATACTAATGTCTTTGTTAAGCTTGCTCCTCGTTTTTATGGACCTTTCAAAATTTTAGCTGTCATTAATCATGTTTCTTTTCGTTTAGACCTACCTGCACATTGGCACATTCACAATGCCTTTCACATTAGTCTTTTACGCCCATACCGAGGACCCCTACCTACACACCACATTTATGAAGACCCACCTTCACTTGTAGACCAAGAAGAACAACTCATCCCTGACAAAATAGTTGACCATGAGACCACCACTACATGCACTGGAATGGTTTATAACCGTTACCTTTTGACTTTCAAGGGCCACCCTAGAGAGGATGCCAAATGGATGCCTGAAAAGTTTTTTCGCAACTTTCCCGACCTTCTCCACACTTTCCATCACTCACGGTCCAGTTGATTTCTCTATTGAGCAACTGAGGATAGTTGCTATCCCTGGTGGGAGGGATGTTACGAGACTGGGCACCCTCCTGTTGTAGTGGTTAGCTGCAATTGGGATAGCTGGGCGTAATGGTTAATTATGTGCTGTCTATTTATTTTACTAATTGAGTTGATGATGATTTTGTAGAGTGGAATGCGGGGAGTTGATGAAGAGGCGACGGCAACTACTCTTGGCCACTTTATATTTGCACAGTATCTTAGAACATCATTTCAATAAGCCACTATGGCCCTGTAAATAGCTGTAGTGGGAACTCCCCTTATGGGTCATGCAAGAACTAATGAGCTTCACTCATTTGCAAAAGTAAAGTGGTTGTAAAAGAGGGCCCTCAATTTTTGGCACCTTAAACTCAAAGTAATATATTAAATACCGACTCCACAAGAGAGGTGCCGTGGAGTTTGGGGCTAGATTTAGGCCTTTCTCTTGCAGATTCTCTTCTCTACTCTCTTATGCTATGGTTATTTTGTTGTGTACTCCCTAATCTAGTCTCCATCCCTTACACATCTCTTACACTCTCTTACAAGCATGTCTATGTCAATTCTATGTTTACTGTGTGTGTGTGTGTGTGTGTGTGTGTGTCATAGTCTAGGTGTGTGTGTGTGTGTGCTTGGAAATTGGAAGAAGAGATGGACAGGTTGATGGTGATGTTTGGGATCTTGTGTTGAATAATTTAAGCGGTCGATCCCCCCCCCTCTTCTCCCAACACTCGCTGCACCAAGGAGCCGCAGGCGATGCTCTCTTTCTTCGAGATGGAGACTGAGCCGCACAGAGAGAGAGAGAGAGAGAGAGAGAGAGAAGAGAGAGAGAGAGAGAGAGGGACTATGTGTCTCAGGGCGAGGAGGCGGGCATGGCGAGAAACGGGACAAGTGATGGTGACATCGCCCTTCTTTATGCTTTGGATTTCACAAATTCATTCGAATCTACGAATCTCGGAAACTAATTAATAGGCTTTTAGAAAGTGGATCCAATAGTACTTGTTTTTTTGTAACTACTTGTTTTTTTATTAGAGTAGTAGATGTAGAAAAATTAGGAATACCTATAAGATGGCTAAGAAGATCGAGATTTTTGCTCACGTGGCCTCAACAATGACATTGTACATTTGAGTTTCCTCCAGAGTGAAGACCTTATGTGAGTACTATTAGAGAATCTAATACTTCCTTTTAAATTCAACTGGAATTCAACTATGAAAGGAGAGAATATCCTTAACACTCGGGTTATGTGAACACAAGCCACTTTTGTGGCTATAAGCAACTTTTTATATATTTTTTATTTTTAACTGCAAAACTCACAATTGTGAGTGATTGTATTAGAGGGTGAAAGAAAAATTACAGACCAACCTCAAGCTCAAGACGAGCCTTGAGGTACTGAATTTACATAAGAGTCAACAAACTATTCTCAAGAGCATTGTTAAGGGCTCGTGTGGATGGCACGGGTCGCCGTGAACCAATCATCCGAGTTGTAACTTTTACCTATCACATGTATAAGTTCCTCACTTTCTTGTACAATCACTGAGGAGCTAGCCATAGAGAGGTCATTGTTAAAGATGTGGTAGTTCCTGATCTTTCGGATATTATAGAAGAAGCAGAATCTAACAATTTGGATACAAATGAGAAGGGTAGGACTTTGAAACAGTTTCCTCCCTAGACACAGATCCTTCTTGAAAAAATCTATCTTCCACGTACTTTGAATCCACTTGCACAACTTCCCCGCCATTCCTCTAATAGTCGGGCAATCCATGAAAAGGTGTGCGAGGTCTTCGCTAGCTTCTCGGCACCCTGAGCACCTATCGGCTCCTATGCCCCGTGCCTGAATCTTGACGCCGGTTGGCAAGGCCCCCATAGAACCTTCCATAGAAACACCTTCACATATTGGGCCACTGTGGCTCCCAAATTTTCATTGTGACCATAGCTCAAGGGGCTTTTGAACATTGTTTGTTCAAGGGGGTAAACTAATTATCCTTGTGCATGAGCTCTTGATAGCTGTTCTTGGTGTGAGGTTCAAATAAAAGTCTAATCGTCAGGCCATTTCCAAGCTTTCCACTCAAAAGTGGATTTTTGAACCGGCATCACAGACCAGGCCTTCAACCACTCTGCATACAAGCATCTTTTCCATGCCATTTAGTTGAAGCTGGTCAGGTAGAAAGTCATAAGATTTCCAGTGCTTGTTGTTTTCATCCCAAAAATGGATCGACCGTTGGAGTCCTTTATTGTTCATCCTTCTAGCAATTTCCCTATAGTAAGAGTTCATGCTAACTCCAACTGCTTTTGTCAGCCAAAGGGATCAATGCGAGGTGGATTTTTGGAAGTACTTAACTAATTCCCCCCATTCTAGAATCCATGTCACTCTATTGCACTTTTGCACGAGCTCCCCTGTTGTGTCACCCATTTTAAGACTAGACTAGCCCGGGGCTAATAGTTTGTCATGACCCTCAATTCATTTCCATTGACCACCTTCAGATCAAAGCTTTGACTTGTTAATCATGTCCATGGTCATGATAGCCCAGACATGTTCTTGTTTAGCTATAGAGACCACAAACTTTGCACATAGATCCTCAACATGGACAACAGGGTTGAGGATTCTGAGGCCACCTTCTTGGGTAATTGGACAAGCTATAGTTTCCCACTTTGCCCACTGCCATGGTGATGAGGCTTTAGTGATGTTCTTCCATAAGAATGTTTTAACAGGTTTCAAAAAGTCCTTCCAATTACACTTGGCAATTTTGAGGAGAGGGCTGGTGAAGGCAATGTAAGTGATCATAAATGAGTTGATCACTTTTATACGACTTGGGAAGGGGAAAAATACAAACTCACACTTCTTCATTTTCTTTAGGATCTTCTCAAATACCCACTAGAACCTTTACTTGTGAGTGACGTCCACCCCCAAGGGTGCGCCCAGATGTTAAAAGATCATTCCTTTAGACACAATCTCCCTCGATTAGTCTGATGGGTAAAATGAGTCGTTTTTTGTAAGGGAGTTTAGTCTTGACTTCTCATTACTACACTTTGACCCCAAAGCCACGGAAAATGTATGTACGATCTCTAGCGCTTTCATGAGAACATGTGGGCAGGCTTTCAAGAAAATGAGGGAGTCATCTGCGAACATCTTGGCGAGGAGTTTATCATTGACCGACAGAGTTAAACCTTGAATTTCACCCCGTACAGCACTAGCTTCAAGCATCATTATTAAGGGATGCAAGCCAATGGAAAAAAGAAGAGGGGACTAGGGGGCTATCCTTTCTTGATTGATCTCCTAGCTTCAAAGGAGTCTACAATTATTTCGTTGAACAAGAACTCAAATTTCCCACCTGCACCCAGAGGTGAACGAGACAAAAAAGGCGAGGCCCAAAGCCTAGAGCTTTCATGGAATCATCAATGAAGGACCACATAATCCTATCGTATGCCTTGTCTAGATCAAGATGAAGCAAGATGCAATCCTCCTTTGTGAAGGACGCATACTCAATACTAGCCATTGCTGCCAAGATATTCTCATATATCGACCTCCCTTTGATGAATTGGTGTTGATGGGGAGATATAACCTTGTACAGGAGAGAAGTAATTCTAAGAGCGACTCCTTTGGGGATGACTTTATATGTCACATACATCATAGTTATAGGGCATCAATACTTAAGATGTGAGCAACACACCTGCTTAGGGATAGGCTTAATGAGCCCTCTTTTTACAGAAGTATTTAACCACCCCTTAACAAAAGCTTGGTTAGCCATATATGTGATTGGGCGCTTGAGGTCATCCCAGAACTCTAAGAAGAATTCAGTGGTTAGACCATTCCTGTCAAGTGATTTCTCCTTGTATATAACATGTAGTGCAAGCGTTCACTCATCATCCGAGAAGGCCAGCTCAAGACGATTGGCTTCTAGTTGGTGTATTTTCCAATTGATACTCTCAAGCAAGATCGCTCTAGCCTACTCCACTTCTTGAGAGCGGGTCTTTTGCTGGCCAATGATTTGGCTTAGATGCTCCAACGTCATCCTAGCCATTTCATCCTGATCTTCCGTATCATCCCCTTCTCGTTCATGAGCGAGTGGATAGATCTTCGACTTTTCTTGATTTTCAAGGCCCTAAGAAATGTGCTTGATTAGCGGCCTAAGGCTGAAGGAAGGTCACCCTAGATATCAATCTAACCTTCCTGACCTCCTTGATTTGTTGCTCGAACAAGTTGGCTTTAGATTTCTATCATCTTTTGTGATCTTCATCGAAGGCAAGCCCATAATCCTTTTTTGAAGTAAGATGATCAACCTCCTCTTCAAGCTGCTTCACATGCTCTTCACGGGCCTTTTTCACCCGAGGGCCCAAGATTTTGATCGCTTTATGGACATTCCAAGCAAAGAGGTCCCAAGCATTAGGTTTTTCAAGGCCAATATCTTTAGTGATTTTACACATAGCTTTCTTCGTGAGACTTCTAAAAAAAGGGTTTTTGAATAAGTGTGCCCCCATGACCAACAACTTCTTGCTCCCTTTGGAGGTCTTCCCATCCCCTTTGGATTTCCAAAGTTCTAAATGTAATGGAGGATGGTCTGAGGCTCTTCGTTATCAGCACCTTTGTATTAAGTAACGACAGGATCTAGTCAGCTTAGTGAGAGCAGTAGCATCTATGAAGCCGAGCTATCGTGCTCGCATATTGCAGGCTTGTGTATGTGAAGCCCGACATATTGTTATAGGGAATCATCTCCCACAGGTCCATCAGAGACCATTTTTCATAGAGATCGAGCCATTTATTTTCTTCAGAGCCTGCCAATAAATTGGCAGAGCCTGTTCTATCCTTGCTCTTCTCCACCATATTAAAGTCTCCTACCAGAATCTACTCACCTTCTACAGGGAAGTCCCTAAGATGCATCCACAACTTGGACTTATCCTTGCCATTACAGGGACCATAGATATTCACAATGGTGATAGGCTGATCAACCCAAATAACTCTCACTCCCAAGATTCTCCCAGAGGGGTGATTGAGGACCACTTTTGGCTAGAGAGGAAACCATTGAATCCATCCACTCCTTCTTCGTAAAATTCCATGTAATGGAAATGGCCTATAAACTTTGACAATAGCGGAATTAGGAGGATTAAAGAAATCATTTTTGTGAGACTACTTTGAGAACATAGAGGGTGAACTTAATTGACAGTAGCAACATAATCATAGTACTTAATTAACTTGGCATGAACAATACTTTTGCAAGAGAGAGAGAGAGAGAGAGAGAGAGAGAGAGAGAGAGAGAGAGAGAGAGAGAGAGAGAGAGAGAGTTTAGAGAACTTGACAACAATTGAGGACCGGGGAACCCGTCCCCCCTCTAATAGGATTTTGTATTATAGGTTCTCCCACCAAGAGAGACTTGGTACAATACAATATTTGTGTTCCTTGTGACCTAGGTGATGTAATGAAGATGGAAAGCTTCATGCATCACGAGCATAACATAGACTTTGTAAAAATCATTAACTATTCCCAACCTCAATCCCAAGACCTCAAACACCTTCAAAGGTGGAGAGAGCTAGCAGGGAATGAGGGTAGGGAATAGGAAGAAGAAACATTCATAGGAGAAAGAAATAGTTCCTCACTTATTGTTAATCTTCTTGCTAGCATACATAATAGAAAAGTAATGAAGATGGAGAAGATGGCAAGCTTAATCATTGAAGAATGTCTCTTGGTTGGATTTGCATTCCATAGCCAAGAGAGTTGGTGTAGGATCTCAACTTCCCTACTAGCTTGGAGAAGGAGATGGAGCTCTTGCACTTTGCACTTCACACAATGAGAGACAGAGAGAGAGAGAGAGAGAGAGAGAGAGAGAGAGAGAGAGAGAGAGAGAGAGAGAGAGAGAGAGAGAGAGAGGGAGAGTATACCCCCCAAGCTAGCCTCCTTATTGCTTTGGTTGACCCCTTGTTTTAGCATTATGTGGCACTTGATTGGACCTCCTCAAGCTTGGCCAATCATAGGCTTAGTGCATATCAAGCAGCAAGGGTAGTCTTGGGACAAGTGTCCCCCTTTCCCCTTTGAGAGAGAGGACTTGATAAATGCATAGATAATTAATTAAATCAACTAAATTTTCATTGGATCCCCTGGGAGGTTAACTAACAACAAGATTTAGGCACATCATGAGGGCAACATGGTGAGGAGGTTGACAAGTGTCCTGGATTCTTTCTTTTTACCAAGCTTACCTTGTGTGAGGGTGTGTGTGTTCTCTCTCTAGCCCCTACAATGAGGACTCGACCCCCCTTTAGTAGGGATCATGCATTGAATTTTGAACACCTTACTCCCTCAAGATCCTTACTTATGGCGGACCTTAGCACCGTAGTCATTAAGCACCTCAAGCACCTTAGTCAGCAAGCACGGCAAGCACCTCAAGCTTGGGCCGGGTTCCCACCTCAAGCATAGCCCTAGCTTACCTAGGGTCAAAGGACTTTTAAACTAACCTTTGGAGGTCTTTAATGAATCTAACCCTAAGGTATTTAAGCTCTATTAGTTATCCTTGCTCTTTGCTAGATCATCTCTCATTTGGATCCTTTTACCTTTGGCCCCGTATTGAGATAGACCCATAAGCACATGTCTATACTCTAATCCTTGATCCCGTTTATTATTCCACATTAAATGATCAGTTTAATATAAGAAAATCATTTGTGCTGGTTAGATATTAAATTTTATGACATTACCTCTCTCTTGAAATCATAATCATCCTAGACTATGAGGTAGAAGAGATAAAGGCTTAGTCATTAGTCAATGTTTCTTAGCGGGTAGAGGACCCCTTTTTACCTACGAAATCATTCCAAGATGGATGACTAATCCATTTGGTGCTTGGGAGACATAGCTGCCGCAAGCATGTCTACTCTTTAGTCCATGTGATTCTCCCAAGTAGAGTGACAAATTCTACTTGGTGTTTGAGAGAGGTCGTCATCACAAACATGATTGAAAGCATGCATAGGCTATTTAAATTTGTGCATAATAAAAAGAGAATTAGTCTTATAAGACAAAAACACTGGTCATTTGAAAGAAATTTGTACATTTGCTTGCTCTAAGGTAGCCTTGTAAGTATTGACAAGGTTCATACTATCCTTAAGCTATATTCCTTGCATCCCTCTAGCATCTTCAAAAGGAGAATTTTTTAGCTTAATAAGATATCGTCGAATAATCTTACCATGTTGTAGTACTTTGTCTTCATGCCAAAGGATAGCTTTGGGTTGTAGCATCTCTTCTTGGTCTTCAATTTCGGGAGGATCTTCAATAATTGGTTCACTTGGTGGCTCTCCTTTGTAGGGCTTAAGTAGGATCACATGAAAAGCATTTTGTATGAGCCAATGGTTGGGAAACTTGAATTGATAAGCCATCTCATTAATTGGCTTTAAAATTTGAAAAGGACCATAGTATCTTTTTGCTAGTTTTTCATAATACTTTTGATGGCCCGTGGGATTTTTTCCTGTCGTTTGCCTCAATCAATCCTTGGTTAACTTAAGTAAGACCCAATCATTTTCTTTAAACTTTAAGGCCCTTATGTGCTTGTCAAAAACAACTTTCTGCCTTTGCTGAGGGATGGATATAGTCTCCTTAATCTTTTGGAAAGATTCTTGTAGGTCACGGCTATACTCATCGGCAGTGAAGATCTTCCCATGTACTTTAAGTAGTAAGGGACTTTTAGGTCTTCCCTCAATGATTTCAAAAGATGCTTTTCCTGTAGAATTATGGATAGTATTATTGTATGCATACTCATCGAGAGGTAAGTACTTTTGCCATTGTGAGCATTGATCTACTTCTGTAACATAAGTCTTTAGTAGATCAAGTATCGTAAGATTGGCTATCTCACTTTGGCCATCCGTCTGTAGGTGATATGCCGAAGAGAAACTCAATCTTGTATCTAGATTGTCAAAGAGACCTTTCCAAAAATTACTGGTCATTCTAGGATCTCTATCTGACATGACGGATGTTGGCAATCCATGGTGTTTGAAACCTGAGATATGAAGAGAGTTTCCATTTGGTGTGCCTTAATAGTCTTTTTGAAAGGAATAAAGTGTGCTTCCTTGCTAAA
Source organism: Adiantum capillus-veneris (assembly GCF_014529385.1). Classification (NCBI taxonomy): domain Eukaryota; kingdom Viridiplantae; phylum Streptophyta; class Polypodiopsida; order Polypodiales; family Pteridaceae; genus Adiantum; species Adiantum capillus-veneris. Next base: position 130,735,542 of record NC_140941.1, read on the forward strand.
CGTTTTGGCTATTGTCCATATTCCCATATTCCCATGGATAGAATTGGGTAATCCAAAGATAAAATCCATGATGTACTCTCCCATGGTGAATTAGGTATTGGCAATGTGGCTGGAGTAATCCAGGTCTATCAAACTTAGTCTTTTTGCATACCACACATTTTGAAACATACTCTTGTATGTCCACTTTAAAGGTAGGCCAGTATAAGTATGTCTCTACTCCTTGAAGAGTAGGTTGAATGACTCTATGCCCCGCATAGGAAGGAGCATGAGATTCATACATAACTTTCTCACGAGGGGAGTGGACAACACATAGCCTATTGCCATGGAGAAGATAACCATCCTGCAAGGTAAATGGTTCCTCTTTCTTCCCCAAATCAAGGGCTGACATTATGTCTTTAAAGTGAGGGTCAATAGCATACTCATCTATCATAGAAGATAGATCATTGTGAGTAGCTATAGACACTGCGTTAACTTTTGATTGTTGTGAAAGTGCATTGGTCCCTTGATTGTGCTTACCATATGTCTAGGACATGTAGAACAACAAGAAGCTCTTTCTCATAAATTCCTAAGACTTGTTCATCCATATTGAGCCTTCAGCTCTCATATGCTATGGCATGCCCTTTTTGAAACAAGACTGCTCCAAGGCAATCACCACAAGCATCACATTCGACCTCGAATGACTTTGAGAGGTTTGGAAGCATAAGGACTCGTTGGGAGGTAAGCTTCTCTTTGACCTTGTCAAAAGCATTTTTCTTCTTAGCAATCCATGAGTACTTAATGTTCTTCTTTGTTAAGTCATGTAATGGTCCTTCTATTTGAGAGAATTTTGCTATGAAGTGTCTATAGTATTCACACATACCAATAAATCCTCTTAGCTCATGTAGATTCCTTGGATTAGTAGGCCATGCTTTTATTACCTCCAACTTTGATGGATCCATACGGATACCATCTTGAGAGATAATATAACCTAAGTATTGAATCTCTTGAAAGAAAAATTTACTTTTCTTTTGATTGAGAAAAAGTTTGTTCTCCCTCAATGCTTGAAAAATCACTTGGAGATGTTGCTTGTGTTCCTCCAAGGACTTGGAGTAGACGATGATATCATCAAAGAACACTCTAGTGAATTTGCGGTAGGGTCTAAAATGTTTCTCCATAAAATGATTAAATGTGGCTGGTGCATTAGTCAAGACAAAGGACATGACTAACCACTTTTAAGGTCAATCCTACTGAAATAGGTAGAGCCTTCTAGCTTATCAAACAGATCTTCTACCTGAGGTATGGGAAATTTGTTTTTGATAGTGATATGGTTTAGTCCTTGATAGTCCACACACATACAGTATGTACCATATTTTATTTGCATTAAAAGGAATGGAGAACAAAAGGGAGAAGAGCTAGGCCTCACCATCCCTTTGTCTACCATTTCTTGTACTTGCCTCATGTTTTCATCTTGTTGAGCTTGGGAAACTTGATAAGGAGGCTTGTTTGGTGGTGATCTTCCTGGTAGGAGCTCAATTCGATGGTCATCATCCCCACTTTTTGGAGGTAATTCCATAGGGATATCATCGATGAACACATCTTGGAATACTTTTAGAAAATTAGACAAGTTTAACTATTCTTGATTCCTGCCATTTACATTTGATGAAACATTTGGGACCTTTTAGGGATTATTTGACAAAAATCATGTACATAGAAACTGAGCTCTTCATTGATTATCAAAAGCAGGAGGATTTACAAGTGGTATAGTATGACCAGACTCACTAGCATCTATATACATGTTATTTTCCCTGTAGGTGAAGTAGATTCTCCTTTCAAGGAACTTTATGTTGGCAGCCATCTTGTTGAACCATCGTGCCCCTAGGATAGCATCCTCATGTTGGAGAGGAGAGATGAAAAAATCTTCTTTGTCCACATAGCTTTGGACATGATGCTTCAACTTCCCAATCAAGGGAGTAAGAAAGGCTTGTTGTCCCTTGAAAGTGGTATCGGTAGTTACAGTATCTTCCATCTCAAAAGCTTGAATGCCCAACTTGGTGGCCAACTCCATTGATATGAAGTTGTGAGTAGATCCAGGGTCAAAAAAGATGAAGGCATCATGCTCCCTTACCTTTCCCCAAGAATAGGAGAGAGGTGATCCTTTGCAATGAGCATCCTCTTTTGGAGCTTTGATGGTGGAAGCTCTAGGAGTCTCATTGTGGGAATTTCGCTTGGAGCAAGAATGATAGCCATGTCATTGCTCCCCAAACTTAAAACATTTATGGTCCTTGCTAAAAGCTTCAAGCTCTTCAGGAGAAAGTTTGTTTTTACCTTTGTAGACTCCCTTCTCCTTGGACTGATTGTTGTTGTTGTTGTTATTGTTGGAATTGCCTTGGGAAGAATTTTGGGCATTGGTTTTCCCCTTTGCATGACTTTTGTATTTTCTTACCATGGGCTTGACATTCCATATAGCCCCTTTTTGTAAATTGATGTGCAAAGCAACCATTGTGTGGTGGATTACTTTGGTGATAGAACTAGGCCATTGGGAGTTGATGTACTAGGCCATCTCTTCTAGTAATCTCGCACAAAATTGTGGCTTTTTCTCGGTGAAGTCTATCTTTTGAAAGATAGTAGCCTTGAGATGTAAATCCCAAAACTTGTCGACGTATTTGTGGATAGACTCATGGGAGAGAAGCTTCAAACTCTGCCATTTGGTAAGCACTTTGTCCTTTGCATTGCTTGCAAAGAACTGCTTCATGATGGAAAATCGTACAGCTCTCCATGTCTTTGGGGCTTCTCCATTGCCATGAAGGCTAGCCCACATTTTTCCTCCCTCTTTGAACTTCTTGATATTGGTGACCTTTGCCATGTAGGGTAAGATTTGCGATGGCCTACCCTCTTGTATTCTCTAGGAGAATAGCCATAGATTTTGTCGGAAGAGGAGGAAGGTGAAGAAGAAGGAGAAGAGGGTGACCTCTTTCTTACCCTTTTCTTCCTTTGTTTCCTCTCTTTCCTTTTGGAGTGACGAGGAGGACTGTGGGCTGATCATTTCCGCTTGGGAGGAGTTGGTGATCGTCTAAGATCATCGTCTTCATGGAGCCACATCTTCAGAGGAACTTAGGGATTCATTACTTTCTTGTGCTTTGGATTCCTCCTCTCATACGAGAGAGAGTCTTCATTTGGGGGTATCATCAAGAGGCCTCCTAAGATATCTTTCTCCTCTTGGAGAGGAATAGAAATCCCATAAGCACTAAGTTGTTGAGTAACTTTGGCTTGCAAAGCAGGGTTGAGCATAGCTTGCTACAACCTAGTAACAAGATAATTGACAAACATGGGGGCATCATCATTAGACCCTCCATCTGCAAAATCAAAGTTATCAATGTTCATTCTACTCTCTTGGTTATTGTCAGCCATGCTAATTATACTTATGTATAGAATACTTTGTGCTTTGGTACCCTCAAAAACCTTAGTCGCTACTCTTCTTTACCTTGAAAATTAGTCCTCAAGCAACCACACCCATGGTTTAGATCATGTTGATTGTAAAGACTAGTGGAGAATGTCTAACATTTCTCGATTGATTACGGTTCCTGTTGAGCTTGCTCCTAGCTCAATAATGGTAAAGTCAAAGGCAAGGCCCGAGAGGCTCCATTATTAAGACTATAGTTCCCAATGGTGTACCTCAAACTAAGTCCTTCTCAACCAAGAAGATAATGTATCCCTGTCCCACTTACCCTATTGTAATAAACACGCCCAACCTTTCATGGACAACTTAAGGACCTCTCTTCTTAAGCAAGAAAAGAGAAACCAATAGCTCTGATACTAATGTAATGGAAATGGCCTATGAACTTTGAGAATAGTAGAATTAGAAGAATTAAAGAAAGCATTTGTGTGAGACTACTTTGAGAGCATAGAGGGTGAACCTAATTGACAGTAGAAACATAATCATAGTACTTAACTAACTTGGAATTAACAATACTTTTGCAAGAGAGAGTTTAGAGAACTTGACAACAATTGAGGACCACGAGCTGGTCCCCCCTCCAATAGGCTTTTGTATTATAGGTTCTCCCATCAAGAGAGACTTGGTTACAATACAATCTTTGTGTTCCTTTTGACCTAGGTGATGCAATGAAGATGGAAAGCTTCATGCATCATGATAATAACATAGACTTTTAAAAAGAATTAGCTATCCCAAGTCTCGGTCCCAAGGCTTGAAACACCTTCAAAGGAGGAGAGATCTAGCGGGGAATGAGGGTAGGGAAGAGGAAGAAGAAACATTCATATGAGAAAAAAAAATCCTCGCTTATCATCACTCTTCTTGATAGCATACATAATAGCATAGTAATGAAGATAGACAAGATGGTTGGATTAAGCATTGAAGCATGGCTCTTGGTTGGATTTGCATTCCATAGCCAAGAGTGTTGGTGTAGGATCTCAACTTCCCTACTATCTTGGAGAAGGAGATGGAGCTCTTGCACTTTGCACTTCACATGAGAGAGAGAGAGAGTGTGTGTGTGTGTGTTTGAGAGAGAGAGAGAGAGAGAGAGAGAGAGAGAGAGAGAGAGAGAGAGAGAGAGAGAGAGAGTACCCCCCAAGCTAGCCCCCTTCTTGATTTGCTCGACCCTCTCTTCTAGCATTCTTTGGCACTTGATTGGACCTCTTGAAGCTTGACCAATCACAAGCTTAGTGCATATCAAGCATTAAGGGTAGTCTTGGAACAAGTGTCCCCCTTTCCCCTTTGAGAGAGAGGACTTGATAAATGCATGGACAATTAATTAAATCAGCTAAATTTTTATTGGACCCCTTGGGAGGATAACCAATAGGCTTTAGGCAAACCATGAGGGAAACATGGAGAGGAGGTTGACAAGTGTCCTATATGCTTTCTTTGTACCAAGCTTATCTTGTGTGAGGGTGTGTGTTCTCTCTCTAACCCCTACAATGAGGGCTCCCCCCGCTCCCCCCCCCTTGAGTAGGGATCATGCATTGAATTTTGAACACCTTACTCCCTCAAGCACCTTAGGCATGGATAACCTTAGCACCTTAGTCATTAAGCACCTCAAGAACCTTATTTAGCAAGCATGACAAGCACCTCAAGCTTGGGCCGGGTTCCCACCACAAGCATAGCCCTAGCTTACCTAAGGTCAAAAGAAGTTTAGCACTAACCTTTGGAGGTCTTTAATAAAGCTAACCCTAAGGTCTTTAAGCTCCATTAGTTAGCCTTGCTCTTTCTTAGATCATCTCTTATTTGGACCCCTTTACCTTTGGCTCCGTGTTGAGATAGACTCGTAAGAACAACTCTATATTCTAATGCTTTTTCCTGTTTATTATCCCACATTAAATAATCAATTTAATATGAGAAAATCATTTGGGTTGGTTAGATATTAGGTTTTATGACATTCTAACTTTGAACCCACAACGTGTTTTCTTTTGTTGCGGGGGGTGCCACCATTTAACAAGCCTTAAAAATGAGTGAGGGATATAAAGCAAAGCGAGAGAAATGAGCTGGAGATATCTTTTAGCTGAGATCCTAGTAATACACAAACTAGCTTGACTTTATTTTTATCCCATGTTCATATACAAACTATGCATGCTCCCTTATCATTTTTTGATTATTGCTTAACACAATGTAGGGCGTTCATTGAGCATTTTTAATTCTAGATTATAGTTATCACAACTCTCTCCTTGAGTTAGTACTTACCACACACTTTTGAAAGAATTGATTAGGCAAAGACAGTGTTACTAATGTGACAAGAAACCAAAGAGTTTGTAAAATTTATCATTAGTAAAATGGCCATAGTCATTTGAAGGCCAACCTAGAAACTACTTATATACCCGCACAACATTTGTGACATGTTTTCCGCTAGCTGAAGGCATAAACATCCAAGACTTCTTTGTCACTAAAGCCATAGACATAAAATTGTTTGACATAAGGAAGACTACCTTTACAATCTTCTACAGAGACTACAATTACAATCCACTACACTTACAATATTCTACAGAGACACACAAATAATCCACACACACTTGTCATATGTAGATCATGATTAGAGAATGAAAGTGCTCAAACATAAAAACTGACACTCTAAAATAACAAATGTTCAAAAGCAAACTTTTTCATTTCTCATTAAGGAAACAACCAAAAAGAATATTCTTCAAATTGTCTAGTGACTTCAAATCTATGTTTGTTGAGAAAAAGTGAGAACATCTGATCTGATTTGACTCTTTGCAAAGAGATTTTGATCTCAAAAATCACAAAAAAATAGCTTGATTTTTCATGCAACAGCATGATCTAAAGTGGAAATAGAGAAAGAGGGAAAATAGGAAGAAGGGGGGAGGGGGGGTAGGAGAGGGAGAGTGGGCTATTACGGATAGCTAGTACAACAAAAGTAAGTCATCCTACCACTTTGATGCCCAAATGTGCCAAAATAGGATAAAGATGATATATAAAAGGAAAAACATGCTTAAGTTGCCAGCACATGTTTTCCATACAAGGCCTAAAATAGGTAGCTCTATATAGGATGAAGATTATAGCTAAAAGGTGAAACTAGCTTATGCAGCGATTAGCACATGTCTTCCATGAAAGGCTTCAGATAGCTCTCTATTTGAGAGAGTAGATTGATGTATAAATGCATGAACATTTGCATCCAATCCAAGAGTCCTTAAGAATACAAAGTATATATGCTTGCATGGAATATAGGTACTCGCCTTTGCATCTCGTCTCACAAAGTACCAACATATACACCGTGGAAATTGACTTATTGTGATGGAATATGAAATCCCACGTGCCTTTGATCCATCTGTCTCTAAGAAGAAAATGTGCACTTCATTAGGGACTATTATACTCTCTCTAAGAACAATCGCATGCATTTTTGTTGTCAAGAAAATCTTATCCTTGAAATCTTTGGTGAGTTTGCTTCTCCACTTGACCAATCTACCATCCCTCTTTTGTGGCCGTACTGCACTTGCAGGAGGTTGCGTCTGAAAGAGTTCTACAACTGTACCTCCTTGAGAAACATCATTCAAAACAAAGCCTGACTTTCTCAATAAACTTGCCTCTTCTGAAGATAATAATGTTCCTGTTGAGATGGGCCACACTCCAGGTGCATGGCCTGGTGGAAAAATAATAGATCCATGCACATTCCAAGCATGTGTTGCACATTGTTATAGAAAAACCAAACTACCTGCTCATGTGTGCTACCTGGGTATTTTCTTCTTCCCTTGAAGCAAGATGCAGGAACACCATGCAATTATGTTCCCCCATTCATGTTGATCTCAGCCCCACATCTCTCACCTATATCAACAAGAAACAATTTAAGACCATAGACAAAAGGCTAATGACTGAAAATGATAGATTTAATGTTGTACTTCTAACCTGTCTCCCTGATCAACCCAAAACAAGTCACTTTAGCCTTAGGAGGCACTCTCCTAATGGCCCACGTGGACTCTGCAACTTCAAACTCCTTTACATGTTGTACTTTGAAACTTGGACCTTGTGGAATAGCTCTAGAGGTTGTGACTGTATTAAATTCTGGTCTGTGACTATCGGTCTCATGAATTGGAGTTGATTGATCCAACTTTCTTTTTCAACGCACACTTACTTGCTCCATGGGCTGTCTCGTATACTCAGAAGAGGCAAGACCTACTGCATCCATTGTAGAAGCAGTCAAATCAATAACCTTCTTCTCAATAGCTCGAGTCGTGTGTCCTTCCATTAGCCTTTCAGTTAGTTGTTTAAAGTCCGGCCCAGTACCATGATATTTTCCATACATAAAGGACTTATATTTTTCACTTGCTGCACTGCCAAGCATAAGTCAATAGCGGTAGCCTCATACAATGATACATACTTCTTTGCTCCATGGGCAACACAAATACTTGCATGTTTATATTTAGATAGGTTAGTTGATGGCACACATCCCAAATTCTTGTGTTGTGTAAGATATTGATCAATCCAATGTGATGCTCGTGCATCTCACCATGAAATCCACAGCTGAAAACTTTGTAGTTGTCCCTCAATAATGTGGTTGTCAGTCCAAAAGTTTTGTATAGATCACTTGCATCGTTTCTTCTCCATCTCAGTAGGTGCACTTCTCCACTGCCCTGCACATATACTTATTCTCTTCTTGAAAGGTAGGCTTAATGCACTTCTTAGTGTGATCCACCATATTTGTCTCCCAATGAAACTTGCAAGAACTCTCTTTCTCCTCCACCTTATTATCCGGACCTCCAAAGTAGACTGTGCACAGTGCAATCCAATTCTGTTGAGCCTCGTCAGACATAAAACCTCTAGAATGAGGAAGTGGGAAACCATTCATTACCATTCGGTTGTTTATCATGTTCAAAAATTGAACTTGAGCATGGTGATCTTGCACCTTAAACTCACTGTACGATCCTCACGTACATGAGGATCATATACATGGGCTCCCATTGTGCACCATCCTTTCACTCGATGCACATGATCAAAGTGCACCCATTGGCCCTCCAATGAACCACCTGGTTGCATTCAATAAACATGATCCACTCCTGAACCTAGACACTTAGATGACATCTTAAAGACGTGGTTGGATTCCATCACCAAGATGATCAGTAAAAAAGACACTTTGGAGAAATGAATATATGCATCTTTCTTTCAACCTCAAAATGGTATCCAACCCACTGTCCCCTTGAAGAAAATCTTTCCTAGTAGCCTCGATGGATCTCTTAATTTGAGCTTTTTGAGAGATAGGAGTAATTTGGTCTAGCACTCTGTGCAAGTAATCCTCGGAGTAAGTATCGTGAGATGAACCATCTTCATGAACCAATAGCTCCATGATCAAGTCCCTTGTGACTGAGACTTCAATCTGCTTGCATGTGCTAGAAGGCTCAATGCTTGCCCGCATGAAAAACTTATTGTGGACAACCTCCTCCACCTTTTTAGATAACCCCTTTGCCACTGGATGGTTATGAAAACCCATGTGTATGGTACATCTTGTTGTGCAATATCTATCTTGAGGGCCCTACAATAGTATATGAATGCATGAAAAGTTTTGATACATTCTGGTGATTCACCACAATGCTTACAAACAAGAACTCCGGATTCTTTGTTCAATGGTCCAATAGGTGGTGGGGAATAAAGCTCGACTTTCCACTATGTCTCGTTTACTTCTCCAAACATGTTTACACAAGCACAATCAATGTTATAACACTTTAAGTGTCCACAACACCTGCTTATTCTTACTATTCCTTTAAAAGCATCAACAGAGCTAGTCTTGTAGGTTGTCCAAACATGTCCATCAAGCCTTTGCTCCATGCCTTTCATGTTAGGACCATCTTTGCAAGGTGGAAGCTCAAACAAACAGTAGCCATCATAGTCAAGCAGAAGCTCATCAAGTTTTTGACTAACTTGTGCTGAAGAAAGAGCAACATCATAAGAGAGCTGAACAGTGGAAGCTTCTGAAGATTTGAAAGAATGCTAATTTCTTTTTCTACCAATTTTTGTACTTATTTATTTTCTAGCTTGTAAACACCACCATTGTTATCATCAAGCTTATACCCATCACTTCCATCCTCCAACAAAACTACAGGAAGAGACACAACAACCCCATTCAAAGAAGTTGCTTCACATTGAATAATGTCATGGTATTCAAGCAGAATATATTCTTTCAAAGAACTAAGATTGATCTCACACATCTTTGTGTCATATCTTATTGAGAGAACTCTCTCTTGATAGCTAATAAGAACTAAGTGAGGCATTGTGAGAGAGTGCAATGCCAAAAAACCTTCAGATATCTTAAAGGGAAAGAGTAATATATTGTAAAGGGCAAGAGCACAAATGTCGAGAAAAAGGTTGGCAATAGTAAAGGTATTTGTGACTATATGTTTGAATGGGACGGTCATGTAAAATTTTGTGTAATCATTTGTTTGAGAGGGACATACCTCGTACTAGAGATTTTGCTAGTATTCATGAGGAAAGTAGCTTTTGAAAAGTTCTTTTAAATATAAAAGCATTTTGTGCTAGAGGACAATTTAAATTTTCTAAATAGTTTTAAGTTCTAAAAAACTTGGGCTAAAAGCCTCACACTCTTGATCAAGGAGGTCTTTGTTTTTGTAAACGCAACAGAAAAGCATTGGAGATTTCTCTGCAAGTTAGTACACTTCCTCTGTGTGTGTGTGTGTGTGTGTGAGAGAGAGAGAGAGAGAGAGAGAGAGAGAGAGAGAGAGAGAGAGAGAGAGAGAGAGAGAGAGAGAGAGAGAGAGAGAGAGAGAGAGAGAGAGAGGAAGTGTTCACAAAAACTCCTCACCGAGGTCTGCAAGATTGAATTTGGAAATGCTAGCTTGGCAAGGCCGCCGGTGAGGGGAAGTCCATATTATCTTCTCACCAAAGGTACGGAGAAAGCGTTTGCAAATGTAAAATTAAGAAGGCCGATGAGAGTTGGGTTGGGACCAAACATTTGGAAATGCCATTCATTAAGAAGTTCATTGATAGGGGTATGTTAGTATTTTCCTTCACTGATGGCTAGAACATTACAGGTGATTGGAGCCTGCTGATTTTATTCACCAAGGGTTGGAGCTTTGCGTTTTCAAATGCTGCCTTTCCAAGCCAGGTGAGTTGGTCACTTTTCTTTCAAAAAGATTTTGCACAAATATCCTCACTTAGGGCACAGAAATTGCGTTTGGAAATGCTAATTGTACAAGGTCGGTGAGGAAACCTTGTGTGGTCAGAGAGAGGTCTGCATATTTTCTTCTCCAAGTATTGAGGATTTGCGTTTGGAAATTCTTCCTTTGCAAGCTAGGTGAGTGGTGGACACACATCTCCTCACCTATGTCTCAGAGATTGCATTTGGAAATGCTACTTTAAGAAGGCCGGTGAGGAAAACCTATTGCAAGGCTCAACAGTTCAATAGTGACAATTTTCTTTTGCAGTATGTTCACAGATTTGACAGTTTGACAATTCGTGGATACGGTGATAGAGCTAGATAGTATGCAACACACAATTTGATAGTTACACAGAGTGAAAATTTGATAGTTCGTTGATTTTCCAGTTTTGCATGATTTTCAGCTTTGCACAATTTTAAGGTTTGAACGATTTGCAGGTAAAAAGGTTTGCATTGCTTGAAATGTTCAGGATGCTGTATAAATTTTTTGACACTGGAAGCGTTCAAGAAATTGTATATGACGTTGGAAGCATTCAAGTGAGCAACATGGGATAAATTTCATTGTGAGCTTCAAGATGTTGCCGTCAACATAAACATGAAACATGCAATCAACTTGAAGTAAAACAAGTGCCTGCTGGGATTTTTCCTTCAACAGGATGCCGTCAATAGAAGTTGTCAACACGCAGATGCCGTCAATATATGTTGTCAACAGGATGCCATCAATAGATTTGCAGATGATCTCTATCGGGCGCAAGTCTACAGGTTGCAAGTCACCGATTTATAGGTTGAAGGATCTACAGGTTTGCAAATCTACAGGTTGCAAGTCACCGATTTACAGGTTTGTAGATCTACAAATTGCAAGTCATTGATTTTGAAATTTGATAATCTTGCAAGTTGAAGAACAGTTTCAAATTTGAGAGGCTTGCAATCATCTGGTTTATTTGCACTCAAAAAGGAGTAGAAATTTGCGTTTCCAAATGCAAGTTTCCGAGCTCTAGTGAGAGAAGATGCAATTATCTCGTATATTTGCAATAAATATACCTCACCATGGACTTTCAATTTGCGTTTCCAAATGCAAGTCTAAAATCTATAGTGACAAAAGACGTGGGTTTAACCTTGAGAAGAGTTTGATGTGCTGCAATTGGGAGGAGTTTGGTGTTCGTTTCGAAAGTGTTCTAGATGTTTTGCTTATCAATGTGATATTGGGCTATTGTCTTGTAGTTCTGTCCATAATGGAAAAATCTGCAAAGAGAAAGAGAACTAAATTGAAACCTGGTGAACAAAGTCCTAACAAAAGTTTGAAGAAGCAACCTGCTCTTGTATCTGTTCAGGCTGATGTGATCGATGTTGACACTAACCCTTCATCTCAACTAGAAAATGTGGTACAAGACAATAGTAAAGTACATGACAAAAATATAAACTCTGAAGTAGTAGAGGACGATGATGAAGATGGAAACAATGCTCTTATAGCAAGTAATATCCAACTGGCAGCAAGTGGTGATGTTATTGGGCGTTGGAGAATATTGCCGGTTGAGAGGTGTCCTTACATACCTCTATGAAGGTTATTGCCACATGCCAAGTGAGAGGTCTTCGAAAGGATGTCACTTCTCTTAAATTTGAATTTGCTATAGAGAATTATATGTCAGAGAAGGGAACATTTTTTGTCTCCACTTGTCTTTGCAATGGTGAAGAAACCTTGTTAAACAGATACTATTAAGGCTTCTTGGGATCCTATGTGGCTCGAGGCAGATATGGAGTTTGAAAAACAGGTGTCCTCCAAAAAGAGAGCTTAAATTTATGTCAAAGAAAATGTTTTTTGTGTGGGAAGGAAATCATAGAACAAAGGCTTGGATGGAAGTCATAACAAAACTTTTCAAAGAGGATAAGTCCAGACATGTGAGAGTTATGTGCATGCTCATAGATCCAAGGAAAGTTCCAGAGATAGCTCTTCTTGCTTCTTTGTAGTGCATGAACATGTAAGTTATTTTTCTTGTAATCTTCTTTGCACATTGTTCTTTTGAAGGCCTAATTAATAAGTTTTTTTATTACCTTGCTTTATGCAATAGGCTAAATGAGCATGCATTAGTTAAGCCATTGCTTCGAGATGTGCTAATTAACACCAACAACATGTGTGGGAGTGATACAAAGGACTATATTGAGACTTTAAAAGAGGAGGATAACCAACTTCTCAAAGGTTGCAGAAGCAAGGAGTCATGGTTTCCATTTTTGAGAGACTATTTGGGGCAAAGCTTGTGTTTCAAGTCCTTTACAAAAACATTTCTTGTAGATTTAGTGTATTCAATTATAATTTATATATGTGAGTTATGTAAAGGTTGAATATAACAAGGAAGTTGCATCGGCCATGGAAACAATTGAAAGAACTATTCCAGAAGAACAAAGGGAGGATGCATTACCAAAGGAGAATTCAAAGGTTCAAAAACAAATTTCACATAGGATTGGCAAGGTGTGTTTATTTTGAAAAGAAAAGTAATTGAACTTATCTTTCATTTTAAGAATGTAGGTGTTTATAATGAAACTTATGCCAGGTTCTACTTTGCATACATCCCAAATTGGGTGAGCAATGGAAGAAGACAATGTGATTGCTTGCAAGTTCTGATGTACAACCTGAAAAAAGAGTTAGAATTTTGAAACTATTAGAGGCTCCAAGAATTACAAGGGAGCAATTTTTGATACCTACAAAAGAAGCTCATTTTAAAGGGTAAGTCAATTTGTCATGATCATATGGAAGACATTGGTATATGTAAATACTAAATTTGTATTGTGCATGTTAATTTGTTATAGCTGGTTGGTGAGAGAAATCTTTTTGGATAGGGTTGAAAGCATGGTTGTGTACTTGCTTGAATCTTCACTTGAAAGCATGGAGGAGCCATCGACAATGCCATTAGATCCTATTTTAAGAAATTATTTTGATGGGGTAAAGTTGGAAGCCCGTAAGTATATGTTTCAACTGTTGCGAAGTAGAGATGCAAGAGGGGATCTCAAATCATGAAAGAGTGGTAATGAGGCGAAGGAGAACAATTCCATGGAACTTGAAAAAGCAGCACAACGTATTGTTTTTAGGTAATGTGAATGGTCTTCCTAGCTGTGATTGTTTCTTGTGTGCTTTGATGTGAATCTTTATTTGTATATACGTATCCATCTTAGGTTTTTTAAGCACCTCATTTTCAAGAAGCTACTTGATGAAGTACCAAGAAGTGGGCGACTCTCCTCTATGCATGTTTTTCTCTACCATGCATGGATTGAGTAAATGGGAGATAGAAAAATATCCATGGTGGATAGACTTTCCTTCGAGGAATCGTTTGGAGGAGGAGATTGACATGTATGAGTTACATGCTCGCAAGAGATCTACAATTTCTACGGCCACTTCGGACAAAGAGGCTACAAAGCTGGTATCAAAGAAAGACATAGCACAGACCAAGAGGTAAATCTTTTCTCCTTGAACGATAAATACAATTATGTGATCAAAGTGTTACAAGCTTTTGGGTTCTCTTTGAATGTGTGTTGTTCTATGGGTTTTTTCTATCTTAGATTGTTGTGGAAAGGACAAAAATGCTGAAGAGATTGCAAAAATCCTGTAGAAAGTGAAGATGTATTAGGTGAGTTTTTTCTTATAAACTATGATACTTCGTGTGTTTCTTTTCTTTCTTTAAGAGTGTTTTTGCATGTGTAACTTGCAAAAGATACAACTCTTGCAAAGTAATTTCTGACATATATTCACAATGGGCCATCAAAGATAGAATCCCATAGAGACACATGTTTTGTATCTATTTTTCGGTGTTGTGCTGGTGACTATATTGAAATGGGTAGAGATTTTGAAAAAAGAAGAAATAATGAGGCCTATGGAAAGGCATGATTTTTTAAACTTGCATGCTTATAAGGACTATCATTACCATCATGGAGGGAAAAAAGTGAAATGGGCAGCAGGACTTGTTTTGATAGACTTTCCCACAAATATGGTGGGAATAGATGTTGACGAGGAGGTTACTTTATGGAATATGTTGATAGAGAATCATGTATGCTATGGTATCTCCATAGGGGCTGCCAATCTTGACGATGATGGTTGGTTAGTCATGATTAGCCCATTGGAGGGTAATCCTACTTACATTGACTTTTCTTGATAGAGCTTTTATTTGTTATTTTCTTTTTCGACAATTTTGTGCTTAAAATTTGTAGGTCCTTGTCTCACTTGGATTGAAAGGTATGTATATCGTCAAGGCTTGGTTGTGGCAAGAAGAGTGGTAATGGGAAGAAAAATACCATATGGAGGCTACAAATAAGGAGAAAACACTCGTAGCATGAGTAATTGCATGATGATTGGTAATACAAAGCTCTTAAAGAATTTTTTGATGATTTAATACTGATAGTTTTTTATTGTGATGTGTATAATATGTACGGTGTAGCATACTCATATTTTCTCATTGAATGGATTACTATCCAAGTTTGTATCTTCAGGATAGTAAAGGTCTTTTCAAAGATAACTCATTACAAAGTGATAATGATTTTTGGGCTCATTATATGCCTGAAAGTAAGAAGACACAACATCCACAGTCCTCTAGGATGATTCATGGAGCAGTTGAGAAGAGTATGAGCTTCATGCATCCTTCACACTTGTTGTTCTCCAGGGGATTTAGTGATTGACATAGGTTGTGGTACGACACCCCTATTACAAGCAGCCATGCTATTGGGGTATGCATGCTTTGCATTTGACAATGATGCATCAGTTATCAAGGATTTGGTGGAACCAATTATGCTATCAAGTAAGAAGAGGCCAATGGGATGAAAGGAAAAAGGAAGAACAATAGGAGTGGAGGAGTTTGTGGTCAAACCGCTTGGAAATTGTTTTTTGCTAGATCACTAGTAAGTTCTATATTGGGTGTCTCTTAGACCTATGGTACACACTTTGATTGTTACTTGCATGTATATTTGACTTATAAGAAAATTTTGGTACTTTATTTATTTAAATTTTTGTCTTGAGATAGTGAATTGTGTGCCATATACATGATGATATTCTTTATGGTCTTGTCTAGAAGTAAGCTAGTCATCATAGAATGTAGTTTTAGTAGTTATAATATAAATAAGATTGATTTTTTGTCAATGCTCTTTCTTCATGATTGTTTGTTTATCAACATGTATATGTCATGAATAAAGTTACTTTTATTTTGTGGATTTTCTAAGCTTCAATTTAGACATTGTTGTGGACATCGCATTGATTGTTATTGGTGGGAGTACTTTCCCAGTATGCTTCCTTTGTATGCAGAGCTAGAGGCACAAAGAATGGTGGCAAATGACTCATATGATAATGATTTTGGTGCTGCTTCAAGGAGGAACATAAGAAAATGTGATTTTGTTGATGACGAGTGTGAGGAGGATAAATAATTGTGCAACTTGAAAACATTTGGCTGGATATTTATTTTGATAACATCATATTGTACCGCTCGTTAATCATGCTTTGGTTTTGAGAGGGGTGTTTGAGGTGTTATTATGGATTTGAAAAACCAAAATTTTGGCCTCTTATGAATGGCAACCATGTGTTTGTGGATGAAACAATTTATGTAGTGTGGTTGTTTACATATCCTTCTCAAGAAGTATGTCTTCTTTAGTTTTCTTCCATAGTATGGTCTCTTTGGTCTTAAAATATTTGTGGGTTTTTTTGACAATAGAATCATGCTTTCTATTCTAATATCTTTGGTTTTTTCTCAATTGGTCTTTGTTCTTTAGTTTGTCTGTTACTATGGTGCTTGCTAATCATGATCCACAGATGAGAAGTGTGAGTGGATTATTTGTGTCTTTGTAGAAGATTGCAACTATACTCTTCCTTTAGTTTGTTTGTTACTATAGTACCTCCTAGTCATGATCTATGTATGACAAGTGTGAGTGGAGTGTAACTGTAGTCTTTGTAGAAGATTGTAACCGTAGTCTTCCTTATGTCAAACAACTTTATGTCTATGGATTTAGTGAAAAAGAATTCTTGGATGTTTATGAATTCAATTGGAGACAGACATGTCACGATTGTTGTGTAGGTATATAGGTAGTTTCTAGGTTGGCCTTCAAATGACAATGGCCATTTTACTAATGATAAATTTTACAAATTCTTTGGTTTCTTGTCACATCAGTAACACTATCTTTGACCTAATCAATCCTTCAAAAAGTGTGTGGTAAGTACTAACTCAAGGAGGGAGTTGTGATAACTATAATCTAGAATTAAAAGTGCTCAATGAATGCCCTACATGGTGTTGAGAAATAATTTGAAAATGATAATGGAGCATGCATAGTTTGTATATGAACATGGGATAAAAATAAAGTAAAGCTAGTTGTGTATTACTAGGATCTCAGCTAGAAGATATCTCCAACTCATTTCTCTCGCTCACTTTATATCCCTCGCTCATTTTTCAAAGCAGCTCATTAAATGATGTTGCGGGCATCTAGACATTTCTCTTGTAAGGCCTTGCATTTAGCATCCTTTTCCTTCCTAACTTCTTCTCAAAATAGGGTGTGCTTCCTCCAAGACTTCAGTCCTTTCACATTCCATGATTGCAGAGCCAGCACTTCCATCTTTGGGAAAGAGGGACTCATTCCTCCACGTCTGACCCGAACCCCGTTTCTGCATCTCTAACTCTAGGAGAGTCAAGGGGCTCTCTTGCAACCCGGTATTCCACCACATACAACACTTCAAAGGGATTGTGAATTGAGAGGGCATCAGTCCCCCCTTCAATTTAGGAAGAGAATGGGGTCTAGGAGGGCCTCTTTATTTGGCAGTTTAAGGAATTCAAAGCTCTAGTATTAAGAAAGAGATCAAAGGAGAGCTTTTGAATTCAAATAGGCAAAATGTCTAGTTTATTTGAATTCAAATTTCCCCCCCAAAATGAAATTTAAAATCTAGCGGGAAAAACTATATTAAGTAACATATCTACAGAAAGAGCTCGGCATGTAGATTATAGATCTATAATGTCTGCTCAAAGCGGATATTGTATGTAGGAGTTATGGAAGGCCAAAAATCATAAAGTTGTCTCCCCCCCCCCCCCCCCTTTTTTTTTTTGGGGGGGGGGGGGGGGGGGGGGGGAGTGCATCCTTTGACCATTCTTACACCCCTCTTACACATCCACCATTCTTGCACATGTGGCATGCACCTATTAGTCTAAATGTTAGTCACCTCCATAATCTCATGGCAAATAAAGAGGCCCTCCTAGACCTCATCCTCTTCCTAATGAATTGAGCGAAGGGGGGGGGGGAGGGGGAGGCAACTTTCCCTTTAAAGGCTTCAACAACCTTCCATGATGTGGATTCCCTTACCACTGACTTCACTCTCTTGAACCTCTTTAGTCATGGGATTTGGACAATTGAAGCAGTTGAAACTACCATAAGTTTAGGTGAAGAAGCATGAAAGACAATCAAATTATCCTTGCATAAGTCCTTGGGACTTTGTATTGTGAGGATTCACTTTTCCATGAGCTTTTTCAGTAGTTGGGAGGCAACATTATCGCACATCATATCCTCTTTTTTCCTCTACACCACTTGCCACTGAATTGCACTCCATTTGTTTCTACTTCTCTTCCGCAATTGTTTTCTTAACAGGGAATTGATTGTCGAGCACTACATTTGAATTTTGCACGGAGGGCTCGTTCTTCTCATTAGATTTCTTGGGGAAATCTTTAACAAAGTGCCAAAAATTATCACATTAAAACTTGCACCAAAGTAGGTCCCAAAATTAAGCAAAACCGTAATAATCCAAACTCCAGATCACCATGCTCTTGGGAGGTGACTTAGCAATATCCCAACCTATAGACACTAAATTTAAGGATTTGCCAAGCCCCCTCTTTCTAGGAACAAACACTGGGGTTTCCAGCTAACTAGAAAGCAATTTGATGTTATCCCACAGCCGGCTAAGAAGACCCACAAACTCAACCGGGACAGGATGTATACCCCAAAGGGATTTTGCCGAGTCAAACAGTGATTCCCATGGAACCACACACATAGTGGTCTTGTTAAATACCAGGGGGCCTTTATCCATAATCTTAGTAACATCAGAGCTCTCCTTAAATTGGATTGAGAAAAATCCCTTGGCAAGGTATGTAGTGCTTTCAAAAGGTATGTAGTCCAAGAATTTGTGGTCTTTGAATCCATTGGATCAACTCAAATCTGTTAGGGACTCTCCAACTGAATCCAAACACGAGCGTAAGCTTGGCTTGCATGACTAGTTTCTTTTTGACAAGTTCTCTCGAGATCGTGATAGTGATGGCCTCTGTTACATCCACTTGATGTGGTAGAGTCTTCTTTAGAGTGCTAAATGATCCATCCGCCAGCCGTTCTTCACACTGCCCACTATATTCATCTTGGGATAAATTTCTCTTGCAATCGTTGGGGTTGCCTTCAAGCTGTCTATTTATTTATCTAAGCTCCTGCTCGAGCCCGATCTTTAGCATTCTTTAGATTCCATTGGCTTGTCTCACATAATATCTTGGCAGCTGTGGATCCAACGCAGTCTTTGGAGTTAGGACTCTTCAGGATGCTTGCGAGTGAGATACCTGGTCTAATAGTAGTATAAGCGGTTGGCCCTTATTCGCTTCCCTACAAATCAACCCATGAGGCATGCCCATCTTGAGGGCCTTCACTTTGAAGTTGAACTTTTGATCAGAATGGACATGCTCCTTTCCTTTATCTTTAGCACCGAGGACCAAGTCCTTCAAGAGAGTGTTATTGACCAGTAGTGTTGGATCCCTTACCTGAGCCGCATCCTTCATAGTGGAATCTTTTGAAGGTCATGGGGCCAAGTCTTCCCCTTCGTCTCCATCAAAGCAACACCATCCTTCAACGGTATTTGCCTAGCCGCTAGCATTTTCGCGAACTTATAGATGTCTTTATCTATCAGCAAAACCTTTGGTTCCAAAAAACGGGTGCGACAGAGTAAAGCCCTAAAATGAAAAAGGTAAGAAAAAAGGGGGGGGGGGGGGGGGGGGGGGGGGGGGACCACGGGGAAACACTCCTTAGCAGAGGATGCAAGCCCAAAGGAAACTCGGACAAAGCTAATTTTAACTTTTTTGTAAATTCTTGTTCTCATGAATCATAGGAAATCTCATCAAAACCTTTTATCGATTTGTTATATCAAGGCATGTATGGTGGTGAAAAAAAATAGAAATAAATAATTTCATATAAATTTATCATTTTTTAAGATCCATCTTTCAAGTACAATCGAGAAAAAACTTCAAAAATCTTGATATCCCATGTAGACCCCTTAAAAACCTTTAAAGCATATTGATTTTTTTTTAAAAAAAACATGGGTGTGTATTCAACAAGAATCTATGCATATACTATTTTTAGAAAAAAAAACTATCAACTTGTTTCAAGCCTCTAATACGTGTATGCTGTGAAATTTAGAAGCCAATTTGGTGGTTTTTTGCTACTTTTGGAAAATCAAAGTTTAAAAAATTTTCTCATTTTTTTGAGGTAAATGGTATATTAATTTTTTCCTCTAACTAATAGGACCTGAAAGATATTCTATGCTCACCGTTTTTTGAGAAATAGCCATTCTTAAATCCAAATTTATAGAATGAGGTGCTAAGCCACTATTGTGGCTCAAACACAAACCTAGTGTTTAAGAGAAAGATGGATATGATATTCTAGGTTGTTCCGGGCTGATTTCTTTACACAATTACATATTTAAAACACTCTAATCGTGCAAATAATTCAAAGAGAATACCCAATTCGTTGGAATTAGGGTTGCAGAGAAACGCACACAGCTTGGAGAAGACGAAGGAAGCTCAAGGCACACAATAGAGAGTGTGTTACTTAGTGTGTAGTGGAAAGATTGATAGCCCTAGAGTGATGCGCGTATATACAATGCACGGGGAAAAAAACCTCTTTAAGAGGGAAAAAATGCCCCGGCGTTCCTAGTGTGTTCTTACACATCACTACCACATGTATATGGTAACAAATCCCCCCTGGAGTGATGCGGTGAATGAGAGCTGGCACATGAGTAAAGGGAAGTGCCATGCCCTGAGGATAGGATCAGTCCACAAAGGGGAGTAAGCCCAAAGCTTTGCGGAAAGCTTCAAACTTCTCACGAGACAATGCCTTTGTGAAAAGATCTGCAAGGTTGTCCTGTGTTGGCACATAAGCCAAGCTGATCTCTACTACTGAGAGCCTCTCCCTAACATAGTGCTAATGCACCTCAATGTGCTTTGTGCGAGCATGAAAAACTGGGTTCCTCGCAACTGCCAATGCGCTCTGAATGTCAGTGTAGATAGTGTTGGCAGTGTTCTGTCCAACACCCAAATCAGCCATAAGGCGTCTGATCCATACACACTGAACCGTAGCTGTGAAGACTGCCCTATACTCAGCCTCACAACTCAAAGTGGCCACAGTAGGTTGCTTCTTGCTCAACCATGATATACATGAACTGCCAAGCATGAAAGACCATATTAGGTAAAGTGGGAAAATCCCAATTCCCAGGTTGGACAACTTTCAATATATCATGTATAAAATATAGAGATTTTGTCAAAAATTTGAGTTTTCTTAAGGTCTCATTCCACTTCAGTGCACATACAATACACAATGAAAACAACTAAAATATCATGGTTTCAATCAATTGGATTATTAGGAGAGGAGTATATTGCATCCATTATCCTTGTCTATGTTCTACTGTCCTACCTACAACTTATCTCAACATGGAGACCTTGGTTTCTAGGTCCACCACTTGTCCAAGTTAATGTAAAAGTGACTCAAGGTTCACAACTTGTGAAAGCAAGGATCCATTGAGGAATACAATCCACTTGGCTATTTTTCCTTAATTTATTGCATGTGACATTTAAGCAAGGTCCACTTCTAATCTATAACTTCTTAATTTGAGGCATGGGGCATACATAAAATATGTAGCATATGCTCTATTGCCTCATAGGAAGGTTGGTTTCAAGGTGCACTTATCCATGCTAGCCTATCTTGGAGAAATGATGGAGCTTGCTTCTCTCCTTCTTTCAATGGAGACTAGCTTGGACAAGTGGTGGACCTTTGCTTCTCTCTATGTTTCAATAGAGTTAGCTTGGACAAGTGGTGATCTTGGAACAAAACCCCCATGTAAAACATATCATGGGTATTCCAAGTGATTAGAAAGCTTACCATTTAAGATATAACCTTATAGGTTGGACAACTAGATCTTGGCTTGGAGAAATGGTGGAACCTTTGATTCTCTCCATGTTTCAATGGAGTCTATCTTGGAGAAATGGTGGAGCTTGCTTCTGTCCATGTTTCAATGGAGCCTAGCTTGAACAGTTGGTGGACCTTTGCTTCTCTCTATGTTTCAATAGAGTTAGCTTAGACACGTGGTGGATCTTCAAAATAAACCAACTACTATCAATGTTTCTAGCTTGGACAAGTGGTGGAGTGTTTCTCTACTCCATGTTTCAATGGATCTTAGCTTGGACAAGTGTTGGACCTTAAAACAAAAACCCCATGTACAACATAGAATGGATTTTCTAGATTTCAATGGAGTCTAGATTTAACAAATGGTGGAGCTTGTCTTCATCCATGTTTCAATGAAACTAGCTTGGACAAGTGTGGACCTTGTAACAAACCCTCCCATGTACAACATATCATTGGTTTTCTAAGTGATGGAAGGAATACCATTCAAGATATAAACTTATAGCTTGGATAAGTAGTTGACTTTAAAACCAAATTCATCATAATACAATGAAATACAGGTCAGCCAATTCCTAAATCTTGAGACCAAACCTCCCATGCTATTAGAGATAATATATTGGATAAGTGGTGGACCTTCTATTATTTTCCCATGCCTAGTTTAGACAACCGGTACACTTCGCAGCTATAAAGGTTTGGACAGTTGTGGAGCCTTGTTTCTTATCCATGTTTTAATGGATCCTAGCTTGGACAAGTGGGTGGACCTTGGAAAAAAGCTTCCATGTACAACATATATGAGGTTTTCCATGTTTTAATGGAACCTATCTTGGACAAATGGTGAAGCTTTCTTCCTCTCCATGTTGATTTGGAACTACCTTAGACAATGTGTGGAGCTTTTCTTTTTACTACTCTCATAATACAATGAATTATATGTTGGTTACATGGTGAATCTTAAGGCCAAACCTCCCATTTTACTAGAGATGATAGGTTGGACAAGTGGATCAACCTTCTATCATTTCTCATGACTATATTGGACAATTAGTAGACATAACATCTCTCTATGTTGTCTAGAGATGAGATTGGCCAAGTGATGGACCCTGCTTCTCTCTTTCCCTTTAGTATTTACTAGTTTGAAGACTCACTAATATACATTCTTTCTTAGATCTAGCTTGAACAAGTGGTGGACCTTGCATCCACAATCTTAATTCAGTACAAAAAAGTATATGAAAAATAACATAGGAATCTTGGTTTGAAGGTCAAGCAATTAGGTTCCAAATGCACATAATAATATATTTTCCTCCACCCATATTAAAAGAAAGTTAAATATGTTTATTACCAAATTGACAAAGGTAACATCCAAGAATTATATCTTTCCATCTTGTCAGATCTAAATCTTCATCAAGGCGACATGCATGTTATACATCAACTTTCAAGCCATTCAAGAATACATGCTTAGATTCCATAGTTTTGTTTTCAAAGTCTTTTAGGTTCTAAAACTCTTTCACATAAAGTATGTAATGACAAAATTCTTGAAGCAAACATTTGTGCCCAAGAAAAAGATCCTCTCACATATTTAAAGTCCATGAATTCTCTGATCCACACTACAAGTTTTATTTTGACATCAAACATCAATTCTTTCATAGTTCCAAATAAATGCAACCTCGATATGAATTGGCAAAAAAATGAATTTCTTTTACTATATGACCCAACATAGGCCCAATCAAATAAAAAATGAGTCCCCAAAAAAATTTGGGTGCACTCTAGCAATACATCAGAGTCCCCTTACAATAGGATGCACTCCAATAGTACATTGAAGTCCCCTTAGAGTAGGGTGCACTCCATTCAAGTGTTCATAAAATTGACACAACCTTTTAAAAAAAAAAAAGACTATATCAATTATACAAATGTTGAAAGATACACACTAGAATAAAAAAAGCATCTTATAGCCATATTTATTCAATGCTTTCGTGTTGACAAGTACACACCAAGGACATAATTTGTCTCAGAATCACTATACTGATTTACAATTGTGTTGTATGTATAGACTCTCTTATCTCTTGCATACAACCATCCTACCCAACCATGGAATTATGGTTCTCTGCAAGAAGTTTTGAAGTTGCTCGGAAGTTTGCCTCCACATCTTTGGAAATATAAGATATGTCCCTGGCATGTTCCACATCACCCTATATGGAGTGTCATAAAAAATTAAGGTATTGTTTGCATCCAAATCCTCAAATATCTTCCAAATATCACTCAGATTTTTGTGATAAACCCTTGAAATCCTAACATGATATTTGGATTTTGGCAATTTTTGTTACTCATAAACACCTTGAACTTGGTATACTGCTCAGGAAAACACTTTTGTGGTGATGCGTTGCACCCTTGTTAAGTTATAGCAACTCCATATCCATAGCTCAAAGTATTCAACACAAAAATCCAAAAAACTTTGTGCGTTTGGTCGCACAACATGATAAACTTCATCTTTGTCCTCCACAAGTCGCATGTGTTGAGCCCAAGATGGCATAGAATCTCCATGTTTCATTTCAACTGTCTTGAGAAGTAACCCCTCTAGATCCAAGATAAGTACTCTTTTGATGTCCTTGAAAGCAAGTGGTAGGTGATAAGGAGGTGATTCATTCCTTGGACAAGGTCTTGGAGGAGGTTGGATGGGTAATTCAATAGTTTTCTTCAATTATGCCAGCATATAGCCAATCCATTTTTTCTGTAATGTTTCTGAAATTAAAGAACAAGAACACGTAATGCAAACACAACAATGACATGAGTTTTACATTGTCTACCCTAAGGTTTTATTAGATACCAAAATCCATCTATGATCTACTCATTAATAGAAAGAAAGTCAAATTAAAATCCTGACTCTTTTTATGCTACACTCTCTCTTAGTCTCAATACCATGGAGTTCAACTAGACTTAAGTCAACTAATAACTACTACTTGTTGTTAA
>NC_140941.1:130774696-130842788 GCF_014529385.1 Adiantum capillus-veneris
CCAGCATAGGTTTTACATGGGGGTTTTGTTTCAAGGTCCACCACTTGTCCAAGCTAACTCTATTGAAACATAGAGAGAATCAAAGGTCCACCACTTGTCCAAGCTAGGGTCCATTGAAACATGGAGAGAAGGATGCTCCACCATTTGTCCAAGATACGCTCCATTGAAACATAGAAGAAGCAAGCTACACCATGTCTCCAGATGCTAGGCTCCATTGATATACCTCAAACCCATATTTATTTTGTACATGGGGGGTTTACATTCAAGGTCCACCACTTGTCCAACCTATTATCTCTAGTAGCATGAGTGGTTTGGTCTCAAGATTCACCATTTTTCCACTCTATGTCATTCTATTAAGAATATCTGGGTGCTAAGGTCCACCACTTGTCCAACCTATAAGGCTATATCTTAAACTTATTCTTTCTCACCACTTGGAGTTACCAAGATAGGTTTTACATGGGAGTTTGTTCCACCCACCACTTGTCCAAGCTAACTCTATTGAAACATAGAGAGAAGCAAAGTCCACCACTTGTCCAAGCTAGGCTCCATTGAAACATGGAGAGAAGGATGCTCCACCATTTGTCCAAGATAGGCTCCATTGAAACATGAAGGGAAGCAATCTGCACCATGTCTCCAAGATGCTAGGCTCCATTGAAATACCTTAAACCCATGATATTTCGTACATGGGGGTTTACATTCAAGGTCCACCACTTGTCCAACCTATTATTCTTAGTAGCATGAGTGGTTTGGTCTCAAGATTTACCACTTTTCCACTCTATGTCGTTATATTATGAAGATCTAGGTTTTAAGGTCGACCACTTGTCCAACTATAAGGCTAGATCTTAAAGGGTATTATTTCTCACCACTTGGAATGACCATGATATGTTTTACATGGGGTTTTGGTTTCAAGGTCCACCACTTGTCCAAGCTAACTCTATGGAAACATAGAGAGAAGCAAAGGTCCACCACTTGTCCAAGCTATGCTCCACTGAGACATTTAGAGAAGGATGATCCCCCATTGGTGGAAGATAGGCTTCATTGAAACATGAAAAGAAGCAAGTTGCACCATGTCTCCAAGATTCTAGGATCCATTGAAATACCTTAAACCCACGATATTGTTTACATGTGGGGTTTAACGTCAAGGTCAGTCACTTTTTCAAGCTATTATCCCTAGTAGCATGAGTGGTTTTGTCTCAAGATTCACCACTTTTCCACTCTATGTCATTATATAAAGAAGATCTAGGTGTTAAGGTCGACCACTTGTCCAACCTATAAGGGTATATCTTAAAGGGTATTCTTTCTCACCACTTGAAATGTCCATGATATGTTTTACATAGGGGTTTGGTTCCAAGGTCCACCACTTATCCAAGCTAACTTTATTCTTCTCATAGAGAGAAGCAAAGGTCCACCACCTGTCCAAGCTAGGCTCCATTGAAACATGGAGAGAAGGATGCTCCACCATTTGTCGAAGCTAACTTATTGAAACATGGAAGGTTTACATTCAAGGTCCACCAGTTGTCCAACCTATTAACGCTAGTAGATGAGGGGTTGGTCTCAAGATTCACCACTTTTTCACTCTGTGTCATTATATTAAGAATATTTGGGTATTAAGGTCCACCACTTGTCCAACCTATAAGACTATATCTTAATGGTTATTCTTTCTGACCACTTGAGTGACCATGAAAGGTTTTACATGGGGGTTTGGTTCCAAGGTCCACCACTTGTCCAAGCTAACTCTATTGAAACATAGAGAGAAGCAAAGGTCCACCACTTGTCTAAGCTAGGGTCTATTGAAACATGGAGAGAAGGATGCTCCACCATTTGTCCAAGATAGACTCCATTGAAACATGAAGAGAAGCAAGCTGCACCATGTCTCCAAGATGCTAGCCTCCATCGAAATACTTAAACCCACGTTATTTTGTACATGGGGAGTTTACATTCAAGATCAACAATTTGTCCAACCTATTATCGCTAGTAGCATGAGTGGTTTCTCTCAAGATTCACCACTTTTCCACTCTCTGTCATTATATTAAGAATATTTGGGTGTTAAGGTCCACCACTTGTCCAACCTATAAGACTATATCTTAATGGTTATTCTTCTCACCCCTTGAAAGACTATATCTTAATGGTTATCCCTAGCTATTATTGCTAGTAGCCTGAGTGGTTTGGTCTCAAGATTCACCACTTTTATTAAGAATATGTGGGTGTTAAGGTCCACCACTTGTCCAACCTATAAGGCTACATCTTAAAGGTTATTCTTTCTTACTACTTGGAGTGACCATGATAGGTTTTACATGGGGGTTTGGTTCCAAGGTCCACCACTTGTCCAAGCTAACTCTATTGAAACATAGAGAGAAGCAAAGGTCCACCCCTTGTCTAAGCTAGGGTCCATTGAAACATGGAGAGAAGGATGCTCCACCATTTGTCCAAGGTAGGCTCCATTGAAACATGAGGAGAAGCAAGGTGCACCATGTCTCCAAGATGCTAGGCTCCATCGAAAAACATTAAACCCACGATATGTCGTAGATGAGGGGTTTACATTCAAGTCCAACACTTGTCCAAGCTATTATTGGTAGTAGCCTGAGTGGTTTGGTCTCAAGATTCACCACTTTTCCACTCTATGTCATTATATTAAGAATATGCGCGTGTTAAGGTCCACCACTTGTCCAACCTATAAGGCTACATCTTAAAGGTTATTCTTTATTACCACTTGGAGTGACCATGATAGGTTTTACATGGGGGTTTGGTTCCAAGGTCCACCACTTGTCCAAGCTTACTCTATTGAAACATAGAGAGAAACAAAGGTCCACCACTTGTCCAAGCTAGGGTCCATTGAAACATGGAGAGAAGGATGCTCCACCATTTGTCCAAGATAGGCTCCATTGAAACATGACGAGAAGCAAGCTGCACCATGTCTCCAAGATGCTAGGCTCCATCGAAATACATTAAACCCACGATATTTCGTAGATGAGGGGTTTACATTCAAGGTCCACCACTTATCCAAGCTATTATTGCTAGTAGCCTGAGTGGTTTGGTCTCAAGATTCACCACTTTTATTAAGAATATGTGGGTGTTATGGTCCACCACTTGTCCAACCTATAAGGCTACATCTTAAAGGTTATTCTTTCTTACTACTTGGAGTGACCATAATAGGTTTTACATGGGGGTTTGGTTCCAAGGTCCACCACTTGTCCAAGCTAACTCTATTGAAACATAGAGAGAAGCAAAGGTCCACCCCTTGTCTAAGCTAGGGTCCATTGAAACATGAGGAGAAGCAAGGTGCACCATGTCTCCAAGATGCTAGGCTCCATCGAAAAACATTAAACCCACGATATGTCGTAGATGAGAGGTTTACATTCAAGGTCCACACTTGTCCAAGCTATTATTGGTAATAGCCTGAGTGGTTTGGTCTTAAGATTCACCACTTTTCCACTCTATGTCATTATATTAAGAATATGCGCGTGTTAAGGTCCACCACTTGTCCAACCTATAATGCTACATCTTAAAGGTTATTCGTTATTACCACTTGGAGTGACCATGATAGGTTTTACATGGGGGTTTGGTTCCAAGGTCCACCACTTGTCCAAGCTAACTCTATTGAAACATAGAGAGAAACAAAGGTCCACCACTTGTCCAAGCTAGGGTCCATTGAAACATGGAGAGAAGGATGCTCCACCATTTGTCCAAGATAGGCTCCATTGAAACATGACGAGAAGCAAGCTGCACCATGTCTCCAAGATGCTAGGCTCCATCGAAATACATTAAACCCACGATATTTCGTAGATGAGGGGTTTACATTCAAGGTCCACCACTTGTCCAAGCTATTATTGCTAGTAGCCTGAGTGGTTTGGTCTCAAGATTCACCACTTTTATTAAGAATATGTGGGTGTTAAGGTCCACCACTTGTCCAACCTATAAGGCTACATCTTAAAGGTTATTCTTTCTTACTACTTGGAGTGACCATGATAGGTTTTACATGGGGGTTTGGTTCCAAGGTCCACCACTTGTCCAAGCTAACTCTATTGAAACATAGAGAGAAGCAAAGGTCCACCCCTTGTCTAAGCTAGGGTCCATTGAAAAATGGAGAGAAGATGCTCCACCATTTGTCCAAGGTAGGCTCCATTGAAACATGAGGAGAAGCAAGGTGCACCATGTCTCCAAGATGCTAGGCTCCATTGGAAAAACTTAAACCCACGATATGTCGTAGATGAGGGGGTTTACATTCAGGTCCACCCACTTGTCCAAGCTATTATGCAGCTAGTAGCATGAGTGGTTTTGTCTCAAGATTCAGAATGCGGCTACAGGGGTGGCATGGTAAGAAAAACAAGTAAGGCCACCACTTGTCCAACCTATAAGGCAACCAACGAAAAGTTATTCTTTATTACCACTTGGAGTGACCATGATAGGTTTTACATGGGGGCTTTGGTTCCAAGGTCCACCACTTGTCCAAGCTAACTCTATTGAATCATAGAGAGAAGCAAAGGTCCACCACTTGTTTAAGCTAGGCTCCATTGAAACATGGAGAGAAGGATGCTCCACCATTTGTCGAAGCTAACTCTATTGAAACATGGGGGGTTTACGTTCAAGGTCCACCACTTGTCCAAGCTATTAGTGCTAGTAGCATGAGTGGTTTTGTCTCAAGATTCACCACTTTTTCACTCTATGTCATTATATTAAGAATATTAGGGTGTTAAGATCCACCACTTGTCCAACCTATAAGGCTATATCTTAAAGGTTATTCTTTCTCACCACTTGAAGTGACCATGATAGGTTTTACATGGGGGTTTGGTTCCAAGGTCCACCACTTGTCCAAGCTAAATCTATTGAATAATAGAGAGAGGCAAAGGTTCACCACTTGTCCAAGCTAGGGTCCATTGAAACATGGAGAGAAGGATGCTCCACCATTTGTCCAAGATAGGCTCCATTGAAACATGAAGAGAAGCAAGATGCACGATGTCTCCAAGATGCTAGGCTCCATCAAAATACCTTAAACCCACGATATTTTGTAGATGGGGGGTTTACTTTCAAGGTCCACCACTTGTCCAAGCTATTATCGCTAGTAGCATGGTTTGGTCTCAAGATTCACCAGTTTTTCACTCTATGTCATTATATGAAGAATATCTGGGTGTTAAGGTCCACCACCTGTCCAACCTATAAGGCTATATCTTAAATGATATTTTTTTTGACCACTTGGAATGTGCATGATATGTTTTACATGGGGTTTTGTTCCAAGGTCCACCACTTGGAATGTGCATGATATGTTTTACATGGGGTTTTGTTCCAAGGTCCACCACTTGTCCAAGCTAGATCTATTACATATATATTATACATACAATATTCAACTAGATTCCCTACCTATCATGTCCAGTAGCATGGATGCTCTAGCTTGAAGGTCCACCACTTGTCCAACCTATACTCTCTTATGTAAGGGAGATCTCGCTATAAATTCAAAACCTTCTCGCCTAAATTTAAAATATCCCTCCCAAATCTTAAATATCCTGCCTAAATTTTAAAATATCCCGCCCAAATTTTAAAATTCAAACTTTTTTATAAAAATTTCAATTTTACTACTTAAATTTAAAATATTCCACGCGAAATTGATTTTAAATTCAAGTTTACCACAAAAAGATATCATTATACCACCTAAATTCAAATATGCAAACCTCAAATCATTATATTGTACATAAATTCAAACAAATTCAAATTAACAAGCCTAAACTGATATTAGTTTGCATAGATATGAATTTATCACACCTAAATTATGTCACCATGTTAGAGAGAGTGGTTAGAGAATTTGAACAAGGTCCACCACTTGTCCAACCTAGATACCAAGAAGGATTGAGTGTACAAGGTATTGTTTGGAGGTCCTTATAGTCCACTGGTCTCAAGGTCCACCACTTGCGGTAAGGGTCACCAAAAAGTGTATATATTCATCCAAAGAAATACACGTATTTTTGGTCTACATGTCCTAGTTTAAACCATTTATGTCCATTAGGTGTATCACTAAACAACACTACTATTTTTGAGAAACAGAAGTTACAATCATATCTACAATTGGATTAGAGGAAAATCAGCTCAGCATACATCCAGAACTCGCTACAAGAATCGACTTTAACAGATCACGCAAGTACGTCTTCCATTCAATTTTACTAGTATTACAATGTTTAAGTTATTTGTGATATTTATGTATGTATATATACTATGTGCGTATATCGTAATTAAGTGTAATTGTGTATCTGCATTATGTATGAGTATTACAATGAAATAACACAAATATACATACATACACATAGATAACACAGACGCACACATACATGAGCATGTATTTTCAAGAGAGAAATAGCAAGATACAGAGATAGATAGATAGAGAGAGAGAGAGAGAGATAAATACCTGTTTTTTAGAAAGAGGAGAGAGAAAGATAACAGATTTCACTGTGTTTATGGATGTGGAAGAGAGGAAGACGATGTATGGGAATATGTGCACGTATTTTCAAGAGAGAGACAACAAGATAACAGATTTCATTGTGGTTATGTATGTGGAAGTGAGGAAGACGATGTGTGGGAATATGTGCATGTATTTTCAAGAGAGAGACAGCAAGATAACAGATTTCACTGTGGTTATGTATGTGGAAGAGAGGAAGACGATGTGTGGGAATATGTGTATGTGTGCGGGGATACTTTTAAACTATGTATCTCTGTCTTTTGACGAGAGAGTGTGTGTGCAAGAAGAGTTACAGAGAACCATCTTCTCTATATGGAGAAAGACAGAGAGTGAGAGAGAGAAATACCTGTTTTTTCTCTATTCGTGAGGTGTGCAATGTCTCCTGAGAAGACTGCCCGATCCTGCCCTTCTGGAAAGCGTTGTGTACGCTCCTGTTTCTTTATCTTGTGCGCGAACTTTCAATCCTGTGCGCTCCACCTGTGTGTTGTGTACGATGCCGAGCTTGCTCCTCTACGTGCGCGTATACTCCAACTGTGTGCGATCCGTGTGCACTTTCTGTGTGTTTGCTACTCGCCTGCTTTCTCTGTGTGCGTTGCTCGTGCGCTCTCTGTGTGCCTAATCTTGATAGGGTTTATTAGAATGCCACGTATGCTACAAGTCCATGTTTTATCATAGGATTAAAAAAAACAAAAGCAATATAAAAAATTAACCAATTCACACGGCCAAAATTAAAGAAATCATGGTTGAAAATATGAAAAACATGCGTAACTCTATACTAGGAATTCACTTTAAAAAAAAAAAAACTTTGGGCGCCCCTTGACCCCGCCTGGGGCGCTGCCTCGGACCCCGCCCAGAACAATATCCCAAAATCAACCTCCCAAGCCCCGCCATCGAGAGCGATATTCCACATCCCCATCAAGAGCGCTACCCCCAAACCTCACGTGGAAGCGCTGCCTTGTCACCCCATTGTGGCATTGCCCTAAGACCCCGCATCTGGAGTGCTAAATGGGAACATTCTTCATTAGTGAAATTTTGAACATAAATTATATTAGCATATACTTAAATATAATACAAATATTAACATATTAGCTATACTACTAATTTACTATAGCAGTTCTAGATTATGTCCCATACTATATTTAAGGTGCCAAAGGTTTGGCCTTATGGTCCTAGATTTAGCCAAGTGGTCAACACATATAGGACCAAGTGCACACTGTGCCACAAAACGTGGCCACCACTTCACTTGCCAAAGTTTAGGCCACATGGTCAATCCTAAGTTTCCAATGTTCTTATTATGTCACCTTTTGCCTCGTGGAAAACCTAAGCTTGTTTTCACATACTCAAGCACTTCAAGCCACAATAAATTGTCATTACTCTTCGGCAACCCTTTTGTTCAAGTCTTTGAAAAAACATTGTTTAAGGCCACCCTAAACCATTTTCATTTAGGGGTGTCTAAAACTAGCTTTTTGGCAATTCGAGAAGAAAATGGTCAAAGTTTTATACTTAGTTTTAACCACTTGACCAATTCAAATATTGGAAAGCAAGGTCTTGTAATACTTTTCTTTGGACATCACACATTAAAACTAGGTCCCTCACTTGTCCAAGCTATGCTCTAATACAATAAAGGGCTTTTGGTTTCAAGATGCACCACTTTCCCAACCTTGATTCCATTAAAGAAGCTAGCTCTACTTAGACATTTAATAGCAAGGTCCTGCAGCAGTTCAGATTGAACATTTTCCATGGCAGCTAGGTCCACCACTTATCTAAGCTATGCTCTAATAGAGTAAGGGGGTTTTGGT
Organism: Adiantum capillus-veneris; assembly: GCF_014529385.1. NCBI lineage: Eukaryota > Viridiplantae > Streptophyta > Polypodiopsida > Polypodiales > Pteridaceae > Adiantum > Adiantum capillus-veneris. The sequence continues at coordinate 130,782,938 of NC_140941.1, forward strand.
TTCAAGATCCACCACTTGTCCAAACTTGATTTGGGAAGCAAGGTCCTATAATAGTTTGCTTTGGACATTCACCATTACAACTAAGTCCACCACTTCTCCAAGCTATGTTCTAATACACTAAGGAGGTTTTGGTTTCAAGGAGAACCACTTGTACGACTTTGTTTTTGGAAGTAAGGTCTTTACATAGTTCACCTTGGACCTTGGACATTGGATACTACAACTAAGCCCACCACTTGTCCAAGATATCCTCTATATATAGCCAAAGGGTTTGGGTTTCAAGATTCACCACTTTTCCAACCTTTCTTCCATTAAAGAAAGGAGGGGCATTATAACTAGGTCCACCACTTGTCCAAGCTATGCTCTGATATAGAAAGGGGATTTTGGTTTCAAGGTCCACCACGTGTTCAACCTTGCAAGACTCAAGGGATACTTGGACATTGGAAAGCATAGTCCTATAGTAGTTGATAGGTGGCAGTGGGTATTACAACTAGGTCCAACCTATGCTCTCATATAGCAAAGAGGCTTTGCTTTCAAGGTCCACCACTTGTCCAAACTTGCTTCCATTAAAGAAATGAGGGGCTACGTAAACATTGGCAAGCAAGGTAGCAAGGTCCTAAGGTGTTTCACCTTGGATATTGGGCATTATAACTAGGTCCACCACTTGTCCAAGCTATGCTCTGATAAAGAAAGGGGATTTTCGTTTCAAGGTCCACCATGTGTTCAACCTTTCTAATATAGAAAAGGGATTTTCGTTTCAAGGTCCACCACGTGTTCAACCTTAAAAGACTCAAGGGATACTTGGACATTGGAAAGCATAGTCCTATAGTAGTTGATAGGTGGCAGTGGGTATTAAAACTAGGTCCAACCTATGCTCTAATATAGCAAAGAGGCTTTGGTTTCAAGGTCCACCACTTGTCCAACCTTACTTCCATTAAAGAAATGAGGGGCTACGTAAACATTGGCAAGCAAGGTAGCAAAGTCCTAAGGTATTTCACCTTGGATATTGGGCATTATAACTAGGTCCACTACTTGTCCAAGCTATGCTCTGATATAGAAAGGGGATTTTGGTTTCAAGGTCCACCACGTGTTCAACCTTGCAAGACTCAAGGGATACTTGGACATTGGAAAGCATAGTCCTATAGTAGTTGATAGGTGGCAGTGGGTATTACAACTAGGTCCAACCTATGCTCTCATATAGCAAAGAGGCTTTGGTTTCAAGGTCCACCACTTTTCCAACCTTGCTTCCATTAATATAGCAAGGAGGATTTGGTCTCAAGGTTCACCACTTGTCCAACCTATGCAAACCTTTTTCATGTTGTAGCATGATTTTTTGTTTGAAGAGTATTTTTCTATAACTATGGATTTAACAATGTAATCTTTTTACTTACAGGATGGACTTCGAATCTGGGGAGAAAGTACATATGATACTTGACAATGAAATCATTGGTATTGGTTGTGTGTGTAGAACAGATCCAGATTCCACTTGTGGTGGTACAAAGATAGGGCTGGGAAATGTCTCCATACTAGTGGAGGAATGCTTGAAGGATGTGGTCCTACCTTTTCCTACAATGGATACTTCATCTCTCCAAGGCTCATTATGGAGTGCTGTTCGATGGTCAAAGCTTCTTTTGCAATCTTTTGTATTAAATGGGAACTTAATTGATCCACACGAAAGCTACAATGGTGATGAAGAACATGATCATTCTGATCCTCTAGTTACAGATGCAATACCTATGACAAGCCCAGAATTTGAAGCAATGATTCGAGAGTCTTGGAGAAATCAGAGGGTCCTTTTAAAAGATGAGACAATGATGCAAACCATGAATGAAGGGACCATCTTATATGTATTTCCACATGATTATGTCAACTTTTAGGAACTTGGTCCTGATTGTGTGGGTGTGGGTATTGAAAGAGAAAATGCAAGCATTGATGATGTGGTTGAAGTGGGTAGCATCACTTTGCTAAAGTGGCCCATCAAGCAGACAACAATGTTGAATGGGAGCCCATTACAACGCTTTGTTCCTGTTGATGGCATGCATGCTACATATGAGGATGTATCCAACGATGGCAATGTTGGAAAAAAACTTGATGGGAGTAATGTTGTCCAGTTGTCAAGGAAGAGACGATACACTTTCATGAACAGGACTCAAAAATCAAAAGCAGCACCAAGCTTCGACTTTTTACCTTTCAAACAAATCAATTCAAAGGGTATCATGCATTGATTGTTGTGCACAAAAATGCTGCCAATTTGCAGATCGTGATATGGTGACAAGGTTACGGCAACAATTTTGGGGAGAGTCTCAAAAATCATGCACTAATTATGTTTATGATGTTCTTTCTATATGTTATCAGAAAGATGAGAAGTCACGATACCAATTCAGGCTAAATGGCTCTATTGTTTGTTGTAGAGCATGGTATGAGCTACATGGAATACCAAAGACATCATTTTATCGATACAAGGAGAACTTTGAAAATGGTGTGCGCCAATATGTACATGGGAACACATGTAAATTGAGAAGGGGACTTCAACATACTAGTTTAGCAAGAGCACTACTAAATGAGTTTGTGGAAAACAACTCTGAGAAGATGCCACATAGAAGTAGAACACTGCTAGATGGCTCAAGAGAGACTCAATTGGTGATTCCATCAACATACAAACAAGTGGATATTTTATGTGAAATCAACACGACACTTGACCAAATGGGCTATGAGAAGAAGCTATCCCAATCTTCTTTTGGTAGAATTTGGAACAAAGAGTACCCACATGTCACTTTAACAAAGACGAGTGAGTTCTCTAAGTGCAATATTTGTAGCTCAATCAAGGCAAGGTTAAAAGCTAAACCTTCTCTTGAAGAGAGACCTCTTCTCTTGAGGGAGAGAGAAGTTCACATGGCACAACAAAAGAGTTGCAGAAGCCTATATTATGCATGGCGCACGTATTCAGAAACTCAACCACAAAAATATGTATGCATAATCCATGATAAGATGGATCAAAAGAAGACTGCCATTCCTAGATTACGCATTGTTCCCAAGGGTGTGGATTCAGGATATAATCTGCAGGTGGCATTGATTGGCATGATCACTCATGGACATGGAGAAGGTCATTACGGACACTTTGTCTTGAATGGTTTGTGGCCAGCTGATCCAAATCTTACAATTGGCTCAATTGCTAATTGTTTACATAACCTCGAGAGGATAGATAAGCATCCTCTTGGTGATCTAGTAACAAATGGACTTCCAAGGAGCAATATTTCACTACTACATGCTTTGAACTCAAGGGATGCTTTGGACTACCATAACTTGAGTGATGGAAAAGAGCCCATTGTGCAGTCGTCAGAAATTGCAGAAGAGGAATTGGGGTCAACATTTCGCAGATTGCCAGAGAACTTGTTGCTACAATTGGATAATTGTGCAGGGGAAAACAAAAATCGATACTTATTTGCCTATTTGTCAATGCTTGTTGCAAGGGGTGTTTTCAAAACCATCCAGCTGGGATTTTTAATGGTTGGGCATACACATGAGGACATAGACGCCATGTTTAGTAGGTTTTCAGAGAAGTTGAGAGTTACACAAACCTATACTTTGCCACATTTGATGGATACATTACGAAACAGCTCATCTTCATCTCCAGCTCCATTTTTTCTCACAAAGATCCCCGATTTCAAGCAATATTGTGATGGCTATCTTTGTGATGGACAAGACATACTTGTTGGACATTCCAAACCGCTTCAGTTCAGGTTCTTTATGCAGGATGAGACACCAATGATGCAATATAAGGCACATGTAGGTGTATCAAGTTGGAGTGGAAGTATTCGCCTTTGGAAAACAGACACAGAAGGCAAGCCAATGTTACCACATGGAGATCCACCTCTAGTACAAATGGCGGAGTATGTCAAGGCCCACGAAGAAGTCATTTTGGGGCTAAAGAACTATATAAAATTTTGGAAAAATTTAGGGAATGGTTCAAGTATTCCGGGATATTATAGACCCGTGATAGATTATTGGAGTAAGGTAATTGAAGAGATTGGAAAAGCAATCATATCAGAGGGAGTCTTGTATGAAATGTTTTGGCCAAAAACTCAAGAATATTCTCACCTACAAAGCACTACAATGAATTTGCAACAAGGAGTAGAAAGATTCCTAGGCCTTGAAGAGTTGAACGATCATTTTTGTGGGCCTCAACGAGATAGGCCAAGGGAAGAGTTTGACCCTATGTCTGATGTGCACCAAGGTGACTTTCTTATGCTTGTTCCGAGTGACACAGAAATCTATCCCGTGTGGCTTGCAATGGCTTTATCTGACATTGATAATGAGCCTACATCACCAAACTACAAAAAACTCTTGATTCAATATTGGGCACCTTGCGCGAGAAAAAGTGGGATGACAGATACTCAAGCTTACAGTAATTGTTGGAAGGGTTATTGGGCTGTCAACTATAAGGACCCACAAGTGTGGGAAACTATAGATACAATTGTTTGGTCCTGGAGACCCAACAAAGAAGGACCATTTTCTAGAATAAAGATTCCAGAAAGACATGCTCTAAAAGCCAAAGAAGGCCTCACTCGTGCACATCAGCCACACTTGGATCAAAGTTCAGATATGGTATCAAATGTGGAGTAGAATTATGTGGAGCTTCTATTGTGACTATACTAGTCAATTTGTAAACAAAATCTTTTTTGTATCTTCCTTTGTTTTATGTAATTTATAGTTATTATTCAAATCCATGTGTTGTACATCCTCTTGACTTTTGGTGTTTATCAACACCACAATCCTATGAGATTTTCACTTTATTTACTAGCCACACACCTCAATTTTTCCCACTTTAAGTGGAACATTCCCAAATTACATGAATTCGGTCGATTTGGAGATTCCCATAATGTGAGATTTTTACCAAAATACCTAATATGGTCTTATGAAACAAAAACCACTTGTGGACACTCGCGTGTCAAAACAACCAGCCCAATCTGAGTCCGAAAAAGCATGTAAGTCTGGCGGCAATGATCCCCCCTTGGGATAAAACAAGCCAAGATGTAAAGTGCCACTAAGGTAGCGGAAAATAATCTTGACAGCCTGCCAATGCTTAGACCCTGGGCTATGCATAAATCTGTTGACCCGTGAGACTGCAAACTGAATATCCGGCCGCGTGTTGCATACATAAATGAGGCAGCCAACAGCAGTTTGGTAAAGAGTGACATCAGAAGGATCACCAGCATCATGTAGACTCAACTTCAAACCTGTTTCCATGGGAGTGGCAATAGGTTTGCAATCCTCAAGTCCAAACATACATAGCAATGTCTCTATGTAACTTTTCTGACACAAGGCAATACCACCATCACACTGCTTAAACTGTATACCCAAATAATGATGCAACAGCCCCAAATCTTTCATCTTGAAAGTAGCATTCAGATCAGCCTTAAATTCAGCAATATGTCTCTCATTTGGTCCAGTGATCAGCAAATCATCAACATAAAGAACCATGATGAGAAATACATCACCCTCACGCTTTACATACAATGTGCTTTCTGTTGGACTGTTACGAAAGCCTTGTTTGACCAAATGAGTGTCAGCTTTCTCATACCAAGCACGAGGAGATTGCTTCAACCCATACAAAGCCTTGTTACATTTGCACACTTTTTCCTCTTGTCCTTTTATGACAAAACCGCGAGGCTGCGTTACATAAACTTCCTCAAATATGTCACCATTCAAGAAAGCAGTAACAATGTCTGATTGATGTACATCCCAACCAAAATGAGCTGCCAATGCACATAGAAAACGCACAGTAGTCATACGACAAGTGGGAGCAAAAGTCTCTTCATAATATATGCCTTTTTGCTGTGCATAACCCTTTGCAACAAGTCGAGCCTTATGGCGATCGATCTCACCATCCGGCTTGCGTTTCAACTTGTAAACCCACTTCGTACCAATGGCCTTTTTGCCAGGAGGCAAATCACATAAAGTCCATGTGTCATTTTCTACAAGTGCATCATATTCTGATTGCATGGTAGCCATCCAATTTTATGAATTATGTGCTTCATCAAAAGACAGAGGTTCCTCAACATCATGTAAACTAGACACAGCCAAAGCATAACAATCTGATGCATAAGATGCATGGCGAGAGCCTGAACGAGTACGACTAGACAAAGGTGCATCCAATTTACTGTCACGCAAAGTGTGCACCAGCCATTTTGGCATACCTCTAGCCTGCTCATTTTCAGCCCTTTCCTCATCAAGTACATCATGTACATCTGCATCAGTAATGGGCTGATCTACGACATTTTCACAAACCCCCATAGGTTGTACATTTGCCTCATTGGAACTTACATTCGTATTTCCACCACTAAAAAGAGGCAACAAAGTGTCATAAATGTCCTGTGAGCTTACATTACTGTCTCTAGTACATGACAGCAAGGGCTAAACAGAATCTTCCACAAACACTACATCCCGTGAAACCAGAATACGTTTTGTTTGCGGATGATACAACCTGTAACGTTTGCTTTCAGCACCGTAACCAACAAAAATACATTTGACAGCCTTATCATCCAATTTTCTGCGCTGCACTTGTGGCACCAAAGCATATGCCAAACAGCCAAAAACATGCATGTGCTCAATAGAAGGCCTTCTATCATGCCATGCTTCATCTGGAGTAATAGACCGCAAAGCTTTCGTAGGACACCTGTTAAGTACATAAGTGGCACACATGATGGCCTCAAGCCAAAAAGAATGCGGTAAAGCTTGACTTTTGACCATACATCGTGCCATTTCCGTCAGTGACCTGTTTTTCCTCTCAGCAACACCATTTTGTTGAGGTGTATAAGGCACTGTACATTGGTGTTTTATCCCACGACTAGCCAAAAATGCATTAAATTCATGAGACATATAATCCCCCCCCGATCGGAACGGAGGGTGCCCATAGTACATTTCGAGACATTTTCAGCCATAGCCAGAAATTGTTTGAAGCACATAAAAACTTCGGACTTCGCTTTAAGCGGATATACCCATGCATGCCTGGAGTAATCATCAATGAAAGTCACGAAGTACAGGTAATTGCCCAAGGACAGAGTTTGCATGGGCCCACAAACATCACTATGCACAAGCTGCAACCTGCATGTGGCCCGAACTGAACCATCCTTTGGAAATTTAGAACGCTGCATCTTACCCAAAATACAGCCTTCACAAACATGTTTGACAGGTGCTTCAAGAGGTGGCAAAGAAGCAACCATATCATATTTCTGCAAACGCAGCAAACTGGCAAAATTCAGATGACCAAAACGTGCATGACAAATTTTTGCATCTGAAATAGCCCTTGAATCTGCAACAGCATTTACAAAGTTTTGTCCACACTTGTCATACAAAGTGAGCTTATACAGCCCACGGCACAAAAGCCCAGATGCAACAATTTCATCACCAAAATTGAGATCATGAACTGTACATCTGTCATCCACAAATTTGACTACAAGTCCAAGTCTAGCAAGTGCGGATACAGACAAGAGATTCTTCTTGATCCCAGGTACATAAAGTGCATCAACAAGTGTGAAGGAACTGCCATTAGCAGCAGTGAGCACAATCTTTCCAGCAGTGAGCACAAGTGACTGAATTCCCATGAGGGACAGACTCGAGAGAGGTAAACAATTCACGATGTGAGGTAATGTGCTTTGTAGCACCACTGTCGAAATACCACACATGTGAATCTGCAACAACTAACAAGCATGCATCATGGACAACAGAATTGTAAGTGCACTCTGCGCTAAAAGCCCATTCTACATCAACATCAACACAGTCTCCTTTCACAGAAGACTCAACAATGGCTGCATTTGTAGTGGAACCAGCATTTGCAGTGGAACCACCCTCTTTCTTCTTAGCCTCCTTGTCCTTCAACTTAGGACACGACTTGATCAAGTGATCATTGGCTTTACAATAATGGCAACGCATCTTCTTTTTGCCCTTATCACCAGAATTGCCAGACGAAGTACTGCCAGCAGAAGCATTAGGAACATAATTTTTGCCACTCGCAGCAGAACCATAAGAAGTGGCTGCATTGCTGTTACCACCCTTTCTTTGAGAAGCAATAAAAGCCTGTTCAACTGCACGTTGTCTAGTCCTGTTTTTTTTGGACAGTGACTCTTGCAACAGCAATGTGCATAATGCATCAAACTTGACAACTTCTGGATTTCCTTGGGTCATCAGTCTCCAAGTACTAGCAAAAGTTTGGCAGGAATCTGGTAAGGCATCAAGAACAGTCTGCACAAGGGAGCTGTCTAAAATGGCTTCACCTGCAGAAATAAGCTGCTCATTGATATCCTTGACACTAGCAAGGAAAGTGTCCATATCATCTTCCTCATGCATAATCTTCGACTCCAGCTCTTTACGCAGCAAAGCAATTTTAGCCTCATTGCGGCTTGCATAAAGACCTGCTAGAATATCCCAAGCCTGTTTTGCAGATTTTGCTGAACGGATGTGAGGAACAATGGTGCGCTTCACAGACAACGCAATCAATGCATGAGCCTGCGCATCCTTAACATCCCAACGAGCTTGTTCTTCCATAGGCAAAACAACTCTAACAGCTGCAATCCTTGCAGCAAGACCTGCAACATCGTCAACATCGCCTACATCCTCAGAACCAGGATGTACATCAATGCCCTGCACAATGTTCCAGACACCCTTTGACAGAAGAACATGTTGCATCATATAAGCCCACATAGGGTAGTTGTCCCCATCCAACCTGTCCTCAGCAGCAAACATCTTGAACACATCTGTGTTGTTGTTGTCAGCCATGGTAAATGCTGCACCTGATGAGAAAACTGCCCGAAAATAGGAGAAACGGAGCGGGAACAACCTGTGCTATATAGCACAAACCGTAGAAGACTGTAAGGCACCTGTTATTCAGAAAACGGCACTGACAGAAATTCTGCACAAAATGACGAAATAGCATGTGCAGTACTGCCTGTAGTGGAAACGGATGCCGAAATGAGCCCAAATCAAAATTTTGAGCAGACCAAGCTCGTTCATTTTTTGGTTAGTAACTAGATCTAATCATAAACTTCAAATTTGGCTTTATAATGAGTAGTTTCTATGGGATTCTAGAGGTCATAATGCTAAACCCAATTTTTTCATGTTTGTTGTATTTAGCACTTCATTATTGTCCCCAAGGTTCCAATGATAAGAGCTCTATTATTTTTTTTATTTTTTTGACATACTCCATGGATCCTTTTGAAATACTCCATGGCTCTTGAATCCAAATCCTCAAAGAAAACTAAGAAAACATGTATATAGTATCTATAATGAACATGACTATAGAAACTTTGATGATAGGTCCGCAGAATGGCAAAAATGCCACTTTTTTATACCTATTTGTTTTCACAAACAAACAAATAGTGAGGCAAAAGCAACAATATGTTTTGATCACCAATTCATTGAAGTTAATGATAAATTTTATCTCATGTCCTACAAAAAACCACAGTCTCATTTATATGCAATCAATCATAAGAAATGGTTGTTTTGGGTAAATGGAATGGTCCATCAACTTTGGAGGCTTTTTGTGACCAAGAGATGAGAAATTTTACAAGTGTCTCTTTTTTCCCATATTTAGTAGTCTTTAAACTATAAGCTCACGAAAGGGTTTTCCAAAATGAGTGGATTTACTATGGTTTTGGACGTTTTTTTTCAAAACCCTAAAAATACACTTTTATGTCGTGTTAGGTCACCAACCTAATGTTAACGGATTTTATGAGAATGTTGCTACAAGATAAGTTCTAAATAAAGCACTCCTGTGATTTTGACACTATGTTTTAAATGAATGTGTTATAGTTGCATATTATTGAAAATTGTAATGATTTAGATTTTTTTTTTTTTCTTGTGCTTGTATACATGCATACAACTTCCCATGATGCCAACATCACAACAACATGACATATGCTTGTACGAGTCTGTATGCCAATATGACAACAATATTGTTCAATGACTATTTTTTTCTTGAATGAGTATAAAAAAGAGTTCTTTTGTTGATACAAACTTATACAAGGTACAATAATCTATAGCACTTAGTAACTAGACATACCCAGCATGAGAAGTCTCCTTAGAGTGGGATGAACTTCATTAATAAAAAAGTCCCCTTACAATAGGGTGCACTCCATGTCAAAACACATTAGAATGAGTCCTTAATTTAAGAAAAAAATTCAAAATATTTGAGTAACAATTTTATGCGTGGATGCATGCATATGAATCTCCATGCTAATCTAATAACAACATTGTTCAAGTTGTACTCGTGTCTTGAAGCAAAAAGGGTTCTATTAGCTAAATCCATTTATACACCCCAAAAAAAAGATCACATTCCAAACTAAAAATACCAAGAAAAATTAGTCACCTTAAAATTAGAATGCACTTCATTAACAAAGAAGTGCCTTTTCATTAGGATGCACTCGGCATGGAAAAATTCAAGCTATACAATGAGGCCTAAATATTTTTAGTGAATCCACTTACACAAGATATGAACACAATATACATAGCCATATACTCATAAAAACAAAAAAAGAAGCACCCATACGAAAGATGCACTCCATTAATAAAGAATCCCCCAAATAATAACGTGCACTCCATTTGAAACACATTAAATTGATACAGAAGTCCCCTTACAATACGGTTCACTTCAAGTAGAAAAAATTAAAGTGATAAATGGTTAAATGAAAGATAAATGTATAATTTTTATTCCATCTTGTATAACAATCTACAAAGAACAAGTTTAGAGTCCGAATCTAATTGATATGTGGTTTTGTGTACAATTGATATCTTTGTCAACCATCTTTGCCAAACAACTTCAACATGTGACTCTCAGACTATCTTCTTGACAAGTAGAAATTCATGACATAGGTTGTCTCAAGATCCTCTACTTTGTTCACAATCGTATTGGAAGTGTATCTCCTCTTGTTTCTTACACAGAACCATCCCACTAACCATGGAGCTATTGTGCCTTCTAAGAAGCTTTTAAGCTGTTTACATGTCAGTCTCCAAAACTTTGGAAATATAAGATAAGTTCTTGGCATATTCCACATCACTCTATATGAAGTATCATAAAAAAATAATATATTGCTAGCATGTAGATCCTCAAATATCCTCCCAACCGAATTCAAATTCTTATAGCTCATAAATATTTTGAACTTTGAATAATATTGAGTATAGTACATTTCAACTATATGTTGAACTTGGGTAAGGCTATAACAACTCCATATCCAAGGTTCAAAACAAAAGTCCAAGAAAGCTTCTGTATCATGGTGCAACACATGATAAACTTCATCTTTTCCATTGACAATTTGCATGTGCCCAGCCCATGATGGAACAATATCACCGTGTCACATCCAAGTGAATGAAGTAGTAAACCCTCTATATCTAAGATAAGAACCCTTCTTTGTTGTTTTAAGGTAAGTAGTTACTAAGTAGGGGGTGGTTGATATCTTTGATGAGGCCCCATAAAAGTTTGAATAGGATTTTTATATATTTCAAATCAATAACTCCACTCTAAAACAACATATTTCCTTATTTTAGCCCTAAAAAGAAACACGAGAACTTTAGTTGATATTCATGTTTAAACATTAATACAAAATTGATGATTTTAGCATTCAATATTTGATCAATATAAACATCCAAAAGAATCTTAAATTGGCATCACAATTGTTAGCAGCAAGCTAACTTAGATAACATTTTTCAGGAGCTTTTATTATAAAAACACTAATTCTTTTGATAAATTGGGAATGTTGTAACTTCTATTTTCTAGATGGATAGTGTAATCGATGAGCCGAGGCTATAAGCTTCCAGATTGTATCAACTTATCTTTAGTTAGAGCTCCCAAAATATTAGTTTTTTACCACAAAAACCTTGGCTAAGGTATAAAGGCCAATTTTTGTAAGTCATTTTTCAAGTTTTTGATAATAGAAACACAACGTGAGATAACGGTGCTCACTTCTCTCCTTCTCATGCTTCCTACTCCCTTCTCAGTTGTCACATTGTAGTGCCATTTGTTGCATTAATATTGCAACTGCAGGTAAGATCTCTACGCATTGACGTAAACATTTTATGGTAATCCGTACCTTTTGGCATCGCCAACCTGCGGCCTAATTTCATCATAAGTAGGAATTTAAGCTAGAAAATCACAAAACAAGCATAGGCGGGGTATTGGGGCATCATTGCTAAGCATTTAGATGCATTGGAAGTCGAAAACGGCTAGGTCAAAAAATCATTGCTCTTAATAATCGTGATTTTTTCACTTGACCTAAAGTGAGATTTGAGACCATAAGCATATCTGCTTAGGTCTTATATACTTTCCCTAGAAGTTTCATAATATTTGGATGTCGTTTGATGTTGTAACGGTTATGATTTGTTTGCCGATTAGTGACTAGCTTTTGGTGACTTTGGTCATTTGAGTGTAGCTTGTATTAGATGCAAGTTATCTATTGTTTTCCAAGAGATTGACAACATCTTGTAGCCTCTATGCACTAGTCAAGTCAGCTTCGTCCCATGGATTGACAATTATGTTTGTGGTTCTCGCTATGCTCGCAATAAGATAGGAGTGAGGTTAGAAACCAATCCCACATTTGGCGCCGCTGCCGGGGATCGAATAGACGTAAACTAGGGAAAACACGAGTGTCTTGTGTAGTTGTCCTTTAACTTCCTCTAGGTTCACCTAAAGTTTAACTTTCTCTTTAAAACCGCGTAGCTTAAAATTGTTGTCTTTTGCTATAGCCTATGTAGAGGTAGCTTGGAAGTAGATTGTGCTTGCTAAGTACCTTGTAAAATTTTAGGATTAGATTAAGATTTTGAGAATGATTGTTGGACGAGACAAGTCTTAAGATCAAGACTCAGAAAACCATGAAAAAAAATAAAACGAGTGTTTGTAGATACTTTCCACAACCCCATTGCAGTAGAACTTAGGAGTAGGGTAAGTAGAATCTAAGGTGGGATCTCAGAACATTGCTCACTCCAAAATAATCAGTTGTGAGTCGTTTGTGTGAAGCTACAAAAATTCAGGTATATGGCTTGAAACAACACCAAAAGACTGTCAACCACTTAATCCGGTTGGAGATAACGCTCTAAAAGTTATGAACCAGTGGATAAGATTAAGGATGCATTTGAGGTAAATTTTCAAGTGTTTGCAAAAACTCAGATTATTTACTTTTTCTTGAGATTTTAGGCCAAATTAAGTTTTGACTTGACTCAGAGGTTTAAAACAGGTCATAAAAAGACCGTCTAGTGAAAAAATTGCAAAAAGTGTTCATTTTAGGCCAAAAGTAAATAATCGCGATTATTTACCTTCAACGACTCTATGCATGATTGCAAACATCTTTTGTAAAGGCTCATAGAATTTGGATTACAAAACAAACCAAAACCTTGATAAAAATAAAAATATGTACAGATTGTCAAGAACTTGAGTGTGACTTAGTAAATCTTGCTCAAAATTTAGTGAAACTTGACTCAGAGGCTTAGATTGAAGTGTTAAACATGTGTATATGCTCAGATGACCAAAAATATATAAAAATCCAAAAGTAAATAATCGCAATTATTTACTTTTTTCGTATTTTTCAACTTTTTTGACCAACTAAGCATACCACAAGTTTTATCATGTTGTATTGAGCACATATATCAAATTTGGTAAGATTTGGATCACTAAAGTGGAAATTGTGTCCAGATTTGGAAAGTCAGTCGGTAGATACAAAACTGTTGAGCAAATTGACCAGAATTTATCCAAACTTGGTGAAACTTGGCTAGGGAGCTTAAGTTGAATTGCTTTACCAGCTAGTATCAACATTTTGGCAAAAAGTTGCAAAAACTTCCCACCTGTAAATAATCGTGATTATTTACATCCGCTTCAGAATTGAACATTTTTGCACAATCGAGTATACCACAAGGTCAAGCATATCAAGTTGAGACTTAAGCTAGATTCTCGAAAATTGAGTCTACGGACACTAAACAGTTGATAACTGGGACAAATCTTGTTCAAACTCAACCAAACTTGTCCAAAGACCACAATAAGGTGTTTACCTAGCAAAACAAGCTTGAAAAGTGTAAAAACTAAGAAAAGTAAATAATCATGATTATTTACTACTGAGACCCAGAGACAAGATTTTAACTTTTGAGTTTGTACAGTGTTAGAATAACATAATACAAGGCCACTGGTAAATTATTTGATTCCATCGGGTCCAAATTGGTATCTATTAACTCAATTTTCAAGTTGCAGATTACTCCTTTGACTTTTTGCAATAGTAGAATATGAAAGTCTCAATTGCTGACTCACTTAGCTCAAATTGAAGTGATATATATAGACCAGTCACAATAGTTAGCAAACATTGTACAGTCTTTGAGAGTAAACAACTAACTTGGTTAAAACTGATGCAGAATCAGGTAACAAGCAAAGAATAGAGAGATTGGATCTCAAGTCAAGTGGAAAAGTGGATAACAAGTCAATCTGATGGTAAGTACTCTATCCAGGGCTTAACCAGTCTATATGAACCTTAGATCTGGTCGTATACTAGCAAATCAAGGCATATTTGGAGAGACCGCTAGTAGAGTATCCATCAAAGAGAGTGTGAATCAAGGTGATCACTTGGACACTATCTTTGAAGAAGTCCGCGACATCTATTCTAACTCAACATCTGAAATGTCTTCCTATTCGACTCATTCAGGAACCGGAACGATAGTGCAATATAAACACATACTCACCTTTTATAAGATTAATGGCCATGGAGCTCAGGTTTACCTAGATCGTAATGAAGAGTATGCCATGCGTATTGATGGCCATGACATAGATTTTGAAGAGAAAATAAGGAGAAACAAACAAGGGAAAATGTATATGGATAAAAACGGGACCCAATATTTAAAAGTTGAAAACCTTAATGTGATAGACAAATGGGGGTTAGAGGTGACCATAATTCCAAATATGGCAGCAAAAGAAGGTCCATCGACTTTAGATCTCGAGGGATATGATCAACTTGATCTAAAACCTTTGAAACGGGTTAGCACGGATAATCCTAGGATCGGAGTCTATTGTTGGGAGGATAGGAATATCAAGGATCTTTTATGGACTTCTCATGCCAAATAAGGGCAGTCAACACCCATGAAAATCATCTATAACTTCAAAATCAAAGACAAGGGTTCATCAGATCTACCAACTTACCTTTTTAGGGATTGCTATAACAATAACTTTGTTATGATGAGTCCTGAGGAGGTAGAACATACCAAATACCAAGGGTACTCTATAAGAGATTGGATATTGGGCCAAGGACCAAAAACTATTTCAAGAGAAGAACTCCACGAGAGATCTTTTGGGAGAAATGTTAAAAACCCAAACCTACCTCATCACGAAGAAAACCGAGTGACACTAAAACCAGTACAGGGCTACATGAGTCACTATTTTCAATAGACTGGTTTGAAGGACTTGGGACAGGATCAACTGCTAGGAGAACTGGAATTGAGCCACATAGACGGGTCAAACCAACTGATTTTCAAAAATGGGTTAGGAAATATAGTGGATCTGTGGATCCATATGACCACTTAGCAAGCTTTAAGCAAGTGCTAAGAGCAGAATACATATTTGATTTCCACACTCAATTTGAGGGATTTGGAATGACATTAGAAGGAAAATCATTGACATGGTTCCAAAACATTCCACCAAGGTCAATCATGGACTTAAATACATTAGCTCAGGGATTTGTAGCTGCATGTTCCAAAACTAGGATCAAACATAATACGGTAGCTCAAATCTATAGCTTCAAACAAAAACAAGGTGAGTCTATTAGGGATTGTGCAACTAGGATGAAGGAATACGTTGCAAGGTGCCCCGAACTAGAAATACCTATAGAAGAAAGGTTAGTGTCATTATTGTTGGGGTGTAGGTCAGGTGGCCGTGGGAAACCACCCTTGTACAACTTAATTTCCCCTATTCAATATAGGGAGAGAAAGAGGAAGGGTTGACTTCTTCTCTTTCTTCTCCACTAACCCACACATTGGCTGCCTGTGTATCTTCCCCTTCCCCATTTCTCTTCTTCCCCTCTCTTGCACACACTCCGTGCACACACGTGCGCACTCATCAATTGGTATCAGAGCTCCGGTACCCGACTCCTGAGCCTCGGCTAATCGTGCACGCAGCAACCCCAAGGAAGCATGTGAGCTTGAAGCTCGACAATCGGATTTGCAAGGAGCAGTAGGATTGCAAGCCTTGAAGCAGCAAGGCTTGATCGACAGCGGTTGAAGGAATGAAGCCTTGTATGCAACGGCTTAAGAGCGAGCATCCGAGGCAGGCTTGAATCAAGCTGAGGCAATCAAGCAGCAGGTGGAATCAAGGTGGATCTCAAAGCGGCATTGCAAACAGGAAAACGAGCTACAAAATTTGGCATGTGAACTCGAGCTCTCGAGCAAGGCAGTTGCTGAGAGAATCAAGCAAAGCTTGCGACCTGGAGCTGAATCGGCAGCAAAGTCAATTGAGTAGCAAGTCGGCAGTCAAAAACCGAGCAGGGAGGCAGAATTGGCATTGAGGTCTCAGAGAGTAGGAGATTGGAGGTCAGGCAAGGAAGCCAATGTGGGCAGTGCAAATCAAGCAAAGCAGAGTCTTGACACAGAGATTCAAGGCAAATCTCGAGCAACACACACACTCAAGTGGGAGCAGCAGGCCTATAAGGCAGCAAGTGGAAGAACTTGGCGAGCTTGTGTGTGTTTACACACACACACACATAGTAGGTAGGGAGAGGATTGCTACTCAATCGGGCAGAGTCGAACTCAGTAGGAGACACGCAGCACCGTTCAGGACCGTGAGCAGTTGCTTGGTAGCACTGGAATCCACACACAGCTTGAGCATTGAAGAGCATTGCAATTTGAAAATATTGCAAGCTTGATATTGTGTACAGCCTTACAGCAGTAGGGCCGAGAAGTACCGAGTAGCTTATCATAGAGAGAGAAGCTCATTGGGGAATTGATGCAGCAGATTCGGGCAGCATCGAATCATAGACTTGGGGGGTTGCAGCCGACGGGCAGTCCGAGCATGGTATCACACACACACTGTGTGTGTGCTTGCCATTGAACGAGATGCAGCAGCAGACAAGAACGAGCACGAGCAAAGCCATACCATACACACACACACAGTCTCATCCTCTGGTTCATCAGGGCTAGCACAGGAAATACTTAGTATTTTTTTTTTTTAAGGCTTAAAAACTCTTTTGTGTGCAAGGGCTCATTCCCACAGAGCCCTCGACAACCTCACAGCCAAAGAGCTTGAGAGAGAGAGAGAGAGCTTGAGATAGAGCGGACACATTGTGTTCAGCTACAGGCGGTGACTAAGCCCGGACATCCCCCGACATCGGCCCATTTCCTCGATATTTCTCGGCACCCGAGACTCTTGCCCGGCGGCGGGAGGCGACATCGGCATCAGTTTTCGACACTGATTTGACGATTTCCTAGCATTTTCTCCTCCACGGCTTTGAGCACCGGCTATTGACATCATTTTATGACACCATTTCTAGCGCATCGGCTCAGCATTACTTACTAATTGCGGCGGATCTCTGACATCCGACCCAGACACCGGGCGTTTCCCCACATGAGTGTGTTCCTGCGATCGATGACCGTGCTTGCGACATGCACGGGTGAGGTACCTCTATCATAGAGGAGTGACACCCGGCATCGGCACCGAGCGCACCGATCGCCCTGTACGACAGAGTTTACGGATACGACACCTTTGGCGGCTATTCGACTAGCATATTTCTGCCCGGCGGCAGAAATCGGCACATAGCGACACCGACACGCAGGTTACAGGATACGGGGGGAGTTTTCAGCCCATTCACTCACAGATTCTCCAGGTTACCAGACACAACGCTTTCACAAGCGATTTGGCAGTCATTTCGACAGCAGATTCTCTGCGGACACATGCATTGACAGATGCATTTTGTTGTGAGCACACATAGTGCTACTGAGCTCTTTTGAGAGCAGATATCCTCGCAGGGATCACTTTCACTGCATGCAGCAGTTCTTGGTGCCTGTTTGAGCGCGGTTTTACTCATGTACGTTGAGTTGCGGACACTGCCCACTGTACTATGTGTGGAGCCATTTTTTGGCTATTTTGGCAGTTTTTCCCGGCCCTTTCTGAGACTCGGACCGGAAGAGCCCTTTCTGAGACTGTGGCTAGTCCATTTGTGTCTGCATTAGCCTTTTGGAGGGTCGATAGCGTGAGGTTTTCTTTGAGCTGGGGTGTGCTCGAATGTTGAGACACCTTCGGTGATACAGGTAGCTGGAGTTTCCCTTTATGGTACCCTCGCCATAGGATATGTATTTGGACGGTTATTTATGCTTTTGACGCCATGTTGGCACTCACATAGTAGTGGTTTTGTGCAGCAGATGCCCAGTTAGTGCAGTTGGCACATTTATATGCATTTTGAGTTGAGTTTTGACTCCTCATACAAAGGAAACTCTGCCGGATTTACTTCCCGCGAGTTGTGACTTCCATTGTTGGCACTTTTGAGTCTATTTCGGTTGAGATTTTACTCCCGATACAAAGGTTACTCTGTCCAAATTTCTACAGCTTCTCGCCATAGTGTGGCCCCTCTCAAACCCTCTTATCAGCGATGGCTTCTTCTTCAGAAAAGGAGGAGTATTTCATTCGGAAGTTCGATGGTAGCAACTTCACCATGTGGAAAGAGCGCATGAAAGATGTTTTGACAAACAAAGGACTCTCAGAACCGTTGAAAGAGCGTGCAAGGGATGATGATTATACACAAGCTCAACGGAAGATTTTGGATGCAAAAGCCATGGCTACGATATGTCTACATCTAGCCGAGTCAGTCTTCTTCACTATCATAGGAAAGAAAACAACCAAGGAACTTTGGGATAGCTTATGTTCAGCATGGGAGAGCAAAAGTGCATTCAACAAAGTTTTTCTCATGAAAAAGCTTATGAAGCTCAACATGAAAGAAGGTAGCACAGTTTCCAGTCATTTAAATGAGTTCAACTCCTTGTTCAGTCAGCTGACATCTCAGGGCTTTAAGGAGTTTGACGATGAACTCAAGTCTATCTTCTTATTATGCTCTCTACCCAGTTCATGGGATATCTTTTGCACAGCCATTAGCAATTCGGCTCAGAATGGCAAGTTAGAATTCAATGCTGTCACAGATGCGTTGCTCATTGAAGAGATTCGTCTCTCGATAATGCTAGTCATGGAGATGCATATATGGCTGGCAATTCAACAAAGCCAAGAGGCCGTGACAGGAACAAATACAAAAGCAAAAGTAGAGAGCAAAATCCTCGTAGTCCTAGCAGACACACAAACCAAAGTAGAGATCGCAATGCCAAAAATGTCGAGTGTTACTATTGCCACAAGAAGGGTCATTACAAAAAGGATTGTCGCAGTTTCCTAAGAGATCAAAAAAACATGCAAAAGGATAATTCTGGCAAAGGTAAAAGTACAGTAAAGATTGAGGAGCTCAATATTGTTGAGTCTCCCATACCTACCACTGCAGTAGAGGATGCTCCTCCTCCAGTGATGCACATTATGCCCACAGAGATTCATGCCGAGGTGACAACAGATGCCTCAGATGTTCTCATTTTCACTTCAGATCTCACTCCGGATGCTTTGGTTGCACAGGATGAGGGCTATGCACAGAATTGGATCCTTGATTCTGGTGCAAGTTTTCATGTCACACCGCATAGAGAGTGGTTTTCCTCTTATGCATCCATGCATGGAATAGTCAAGCTTGGTGATTCCTATGAGCTTGAAATTATTGGCATTGGTGATGTGAAACTTCAGATGCATAATGGCACTACTTTTGTGCTATAGAATGTCAGACATGTGCCCAAGCTTACGAAAAGCTTGCTTTCTATAGGGCAATTGGATGATCTTGGCTACACTACAGTTTTTGGTAATCGTTCTTGGATGATCCGCAAGAACAACCTTATCATGATGAAAGGCAATAAAAACGGATCCCTGTACTCTTTGTTTGTTTCGAGTATCGACGAACACTCTATCTACGTTGCCAAGCTGCTGTCTCCTGAGTTGTGGCATAGCCGGCTAAGGCATATTAGCCAAAAGGGAATGAAAACACTTCAGCGTTTTGGCTACTTACCCGTGTTAGATTACACGGACTTTCCATTGTGTGAGCATTGTCTGTATGGCAAACAGACTAGATTGACATCTTCACCATTGAATAAGAAACTAGGCGAACCTCTAGACTTGGTACATAGTGATTTGTGTGGTCCAATGCCACATAAAACTCTAGGGGGGGCAAACTACTTTCTCACGTTCATAGATGATTCTACTAGAAAGGTGTGGGTGTATCTCCTTAAGCGTAAGGTAGAAGTCTTTTCGACATTCCAAAAATTCCTCGCCATGGTTGAGAACCAATCAGGAACAAAGCTCAAAGCTTTTTGCACGGACAATGGTGGAGAATACGTCTCCACAGAGTTCAAGGATTTTTGCAATAAAAGATGCATTCGGCGGCAGTTTATTGCTCCATACACACCTGCACAAAATGGAATAGCTTAAAGAATGAATCGTACGATTCAAGAGCGAGTTGTCTCTATGATGTCTATGGCGAAGCTTACTCCAGAGTTTTGGGGGGAAGCTATTCTGACAGCAGTGCACATCATCAATAGATCACCTAGTTCTCCTTTGAATTTCAAAATTCCAGAGGAATTATGGACTGGCAAAAGGCCAAGCTATGAGCATTTACGTGTATTTGGATGCGAGGCATATGCACATGTGCCCAAAGAACTTCGTCGGAAGCTAGATCCCAGATCACACAAATGCATCTTTATTGGCTATGGTGCAAACGGAGAGATGGGATATCGTCTCTGGCACCCAGAATCAAACAAATTCATTCGTAGCTCACATGTGATTTTCAATGAATCAAAAATGCACAAGAAGCCTATCAAAGATGTTGAGTACAAACGTGTTCGTTTTGAGGATGTAGCCTCTGAACCAACTCAGTTCAGTAGTGCTGCACCCACTCCTCGAGTGCAAGACACTACTATTGCTCCGGAGAGAGCGGAGTCCAGAAGTCAGGCACTGAGACGCTTTGAGAGAGTATCACATGCGCCCGAGCGGTTTGAGCCGGGTATACACCACATTTTGGTCACTGACAGTGGAGAGCCAACCTGCTACAAAGAAGCTATACAAATGGAGGATAGCGTTAAGTGGGAGCAGGCTATGCAATCAGAATACAATTCGATTGTGGCTAATGAGACATGGGATTTGGTTGAATTACCAAAAGGCAAAAATGCTTTACCTTGCAAGTGGATATACAAGAAGAAGTATACATCGGAAGATCCCGAGCCTAGATACAAGGCTCGTCTAGTTGCCAAGGGTTTCAAGCAGCAAAAAGGTGTGGATTTTGATGAGATTTTCTCTCCAGTAGTCAAGATGACTACACTTCGCACCGTGCTTGGCTTGGTTGCTATCCAGGACATGGAACTTGTCCAAATGGATGTGAACACAACATTTCTTCATGGGGATCTAGATGAAGACGTCTACATGAAACAACCAGAGGGCTTCGTATGTGAAACCCAAAAACCAATGAGGACAGAATTGGTTTGTAGACTTAAAAAGGCACTCTATGGCCTCAAGCAAGGTTCAAGGCAATGGTATCGAAAATTCGACAAATTCATGCAGTCTCAGGGTTACATTAGAAGTCAAGAGGATCGCTGCTTATACACAAAAAGGTTAAACGATGGTTCTTTAATCATCTTGATCTTGTATGTAGATGATATGCTTATTGCAGACAAATCAATTGATGAAATCAATCAGCTGAAAAAGATGCTAAGCACTCAGTTTTCCATGAAGGATTTGGGAGATGCCAATCACTTTCTTGGTATGCACATCAAGAGAGACAGGCAACGTGGAAATCTTGAATTATCTCAAGAAAAGTACATTCACAAAGTCTTGCAACGTTTTAGTATGCAGGGGGGGAAGTCATTGAGTACCCCAATGCAAGCATACTCCAAACTTAGCAAGGAAGACTCTCCCAAGACAGTGGCTGAGAAAGAGGAAATGGTGAAAGTACCATATTCTTCAGCAGTTGGCAGTTTGATGTACGCTATGGTAGCCACAAGACCAAACATTGCACATGCAGTGGGAGTGGTTAGTAGGTACATGGCAAACCCTGGCAAGAAGCATTGGGAAGCAGTGAAGAAAATCCTCAGATATTTGAAAGGTACAGCTAGCAAGTGTTTACGCTTCCAAAACAGTGATGCATCTATTGTAGGTTACACGGATGCGGATTATGCGCGTTGCGTGGATCGTAGAAGATCCACATCTGGCTATGTGTTCATGTTTGTTGGAGCAGCTATCTCTTGGAGATCGTGTTTCCAAGATTGCACGTCTTCATCTACCACTGAGGCAAAATATGTTGCCGCAGCTGACGCTAGCAAGGAAGCCATATGGTTGGCTCGTCTAGTGGGAGATTTGGGCATTCACGAGGTTCCAGTACTACATTGTGATAGTCAGAGTGCCATTGCTTTGGCAAAGAATCCAGTGTTTCACTCAAAGTCGAAACACATAGAGGTCAGATACCATGTCATACGGGATGCATTGGCTGGCAAGCGTATCGAGCTTGTCAAGGTTCACACTGACGACAACCCCGCAGATGCTCTCACAAAGAGCCTAGCCTCGGAGCGATTTACACATTGTATAGAACTTATGGGTGTAGGATGAATCCTCGGCAATGCTTCATCAATTTTGTATAGACTAACTATACTAATGCCACTATTGGCCACCATGACCTTCAAGTGGGAGGTTGTTGGGGTGTAGGCCAGGTGGCCGTGGGAAACCACCCTTGTACAACTTTCCCCTATTCAATATAGGGAGAGAAAGAGGAAGGGTTGACTTCTTCTCTTTCTTCTCCACTAACCCACACAGTGGCTGCATGTGTATCTTCCCCTTCCCCATTTCTCTTCTTCCCCTCTCTTGCACACACTCCGTACACGCACGCGCGCACTCATCAATTATTTCTAGAAGGATTGTTGAATAAATAACTTCATGATATACTGTATAGCAAGAAGCATATGACCCTAGAAGAGTGTGTATCACATGCTATTGACTTGGGAGACAATTGTGATATTTTCAATGAAGAAGATGTCTCTAAGGATACTCAAAGTGAAAAAACATCATCCACCATACTAACACAAGTGAGAATGGTGTTGCAACACCACTAACAACCATAGAAGATATGCTCAAAAGGATGAATGAAATGATGAATAACATGCAGAAAACCTATGAGAGGACCAAGGCAAGGGATACCTCAATTGGGACAACAAATTAGACGGCAAAAATGGTGTGCTATCAAGGGTAAATGGAACAACCATGAGACCAATGAGTGTTATTACCAACCAAAGTATAAAAGAAATGTTCAGTATGTACCCATGAGGCCACAAGGACAACCCATGTACAAATACCAACCTAATATGGCCCCAGCACAAAGACCACCGATGGGTATGGATAGACCACAACCAGTGTTGGGTCAACAACCTCCATATCCTGGACATAATGCAGTGCATGTGCATTCAGAAGGAGTCATAGATGAACAAGAACTAGTGCCTATTCTCTGCCTATTACACCTTATGTTGAGCCTAACCCATCTATATTAATGGTAGAAGGTGAGTGGTATAATTCACATCCACCTCTAATGGAAGAACCTGTGACTTATGATACACTAGAGCTTACACCGATGTACTATGTAGCTAATCAAGGTGTTAGACCTTCTATGGTAAGACTCATGATTAAGCCAAGGACTGGAAATTGCCACAATTGTGGTGCAGATGATCATTGGAAAATTGAATTTCCAGAATCGGACAAGAACATTAAGCTAGTTGAAGCTTTTTGTACACATTATTGCAAAAAGGGTGGACACTTCCCTTGAAGACTGTCCAAAAAACCCTTTAAACAAGGGAAAAGTAGAGTGAATGTAGTCCAAGTGATACCTAGTAGCTCATCAGAGAGTGAACCTATTGTTCAAATCAAGGTGATCACTAGAGCCCAGGCTAAGGAAAAGAAACACAACTCCTCTGATAAATCAGAGAATACTAAAAATTCCTCTTAAAAGACCAAGAAAAGAAGAAGCCAAAGGTATGAGATGAGAAAATAGAAACAAAAGGATGAAATTGAGAAAAAAGCCAAGAAACTATCCCAAGAAAGAGTGAAAGAAACTGGGAGTGAAATCAAAGAAGCCACAATGAAATTTGGAGGATCAATTTTGGTCGACAAAATTGTTGAGCCAATCAATGCAGCCTCGGCAGCTTATGAAGCAGGACTTAAAGTAGGCCAAAACATGAAAAAAAAAAGAAAAAACTGTCCTTCTCGAGATATGGAAGTAGCTAAGCTTGAAGCTTACCAAAATTTGGTAAGAACTACTCAAGAAATGCTGGAAAAACAAAAACCCAAGCTTGAGAGTATAGCAAAACCCAAGGAGGTTGTGGTGGAAACCAATAAAGAGAAATCCAAAGTGGCGGTAGAATTCCACCTTGAAACTAAAAAGCCAAAACTCATAGTGCCTGATAGTGAAGACGCTTTAGATGGAATTCCGTGGAAGAATACTAGCCAGGACATTTATGGGAAAAAGTAAGCCTGAGATTAATGATAGGAGCATAACTTTGAAGTTAGCTCCTATAGAGGAAGGTTGGTTAGACAATCTACCTCTTGATATGGATATGGACGTATAATCCTTGTATGGGGATTGTAGATCTGAAGCATTAAGAATGTCTAAACCAATGACTCTAAAAACACTACCCTCTTACTTAGGAGACAATTAAGACGAATCCATAGTGTGTAAAATCACTCAGATAAAAAGAGCAAAACAAACCCTAGAGGTAGACAACATCCATTCAATCATGTCTACACCCATTCAATGCACTCTTACTTTAGGAGAACTGTTAAAAATCAGACCATATTTATGGAATGATTTACAAAAAACTCTAGAGAAGGTGGGGATAACAAGACTATCGCGAAAAATTTGGGAAATTGAAACACAAACTTGATAACAAGGAGATTAGATCCATCCCAATGAACCAAGTTAGAGGATACTATGAAGGGGAAGAATAAAACACAACCCTTTTGGTGAGATATAACGATGTAGAAACCATGGCAATACTGGATAGTGGGGCAGGCATAGCCATAGCCACAAAAGCAGCATGGGAATCATGGGAAAACCCGGCCATTAGACAAACTCGAATGAAATTTCAATTGGTTGATGGACACATCTAAAGACCCTTAGGACTGCTTGGAAAAGTGATAGTTAGTTCCTGTGGAATTGATTACTAACATACTTTTGCAATAGTGGACTTTGAGAAGAAACTTAACTATGAAATCATCTTGGGAAGACCGTTCATGCAACCAAAAACCAAGAAGACAAAAATGGTATAGAAGAAAAAGAGACACAAAAAACTTGTAATCTAGACCTATGCCATCAGTTTCTAGCAGAACTCAATTTTGGTTGTGGATAGATGCACATGATTGTGTCAAAGACAAAATCACGGGTAGATATCTTTGAGACAACAAACAAGGAACATCAAAGACATCACAAAAAATGAGAAAGGAAACTCAATCAAAACCTAAACATTGGGATGATGATTCATCCTTGACACAAGTTGAACAAAATAAGAAATATTAAGAGTTGAAGAAATCTCTAAAGGAGATATATACCACTGAAATGGAAAAAACCAAGGAAGAGAGTAAAGATATAATGAGTGTTCCATACCATTACAAGAAATATACTCTCCAAGACCAAAAAATCATAGTCGAACAACCTGTCAAGGAACTAAGAAAACAGGGTGAGTCCTATGAAGGACCTGAAAATGCAAAGAATATAGATCTAGCCAAATTAGGAGAAGAGCCTGGACCTGCCTACATTGTGAATGAATTGACTGAAGAAGAAGAAGAGCTTTTGATAAGCTTACTAAAAGAATACCAATATATCTTTGCTTGGTCTTATAAATATCTCAAGGATGTTGATCCAAAAATCTTTCAACATACCATACCTATGAGAGATGATGCAAAACCAAGTAGACAAAGGCTATATACTTATAATGAAACATTTTCTGGGAAGATCAAAGAAGAAAATAGAAAAGCTCAAGGAAGCTGAATTCATTTATGAAATTGAACACACAGATTGGGTGTCTCTGATTGTGGTGGTACCCAAGAAAAATGGAAAATTAAGAGTGTGTGTCAATCTCAAAAAAGTGAATGCAGCCACCATTAGAGACAGCTATCCTCTTCCAATCACCGAGCATGTTTTAGAACGAGTTGAAGGAAAAGAAGCTTACAAATTTTTAGATGGATTTTCAGGGTACAATCAATTTTTGGTTGATCCCAAAGATCATCATAAAACTGCCTTTGTAACTAAATGGGGTATTTTTTCCTATAGGGTTATGCCTTTTGGGTTAACTAATGCTCCTGCCACCTCTAGAGATTGATGAGCCATGCTTTTAAAGAATATCTCGGAATTTCTTGCAAGTATATATGGATGATCTATGTGTACATTCATCAATCCGGGCTAATCATTTTGAACACCTCAAAAAGATATTTGAAAAATATAGACTTTATAGGATCTGCTTAAATCCTGAAAAGTGTACATTTATGGCAGACAAGGAAAAATTCTTGGATATATAGTGTCTAAAAATGGCATAGCGATGGATTTGGATCAAATTTGTGTTATTACTGATTTACCAAGACCGATAATAGTCAAAGGGGTTCAAGCTTTCATGGGACATTGTGGATATTACAGACAATTCATTTACATGTACCCTATAATTGCAAAACCCATGTATAGCCTGATTACACTCTTTGTATGGACTGATGAGTGTGAAGAATCCTTCATGAAGGTTAAACAAGCTCTCACTTCAGTCCCACTATTGAAAGCACCATATTGGAATAAGATATTCCATATACATGTTGATGCTTCTAATTTTTCCATTGGATGTATATTTGTGTATTTCATATGCTAGTAGACAGTTGATTGTGGCAGAGAAGAAAGGCTACACAACCACCAAAAGAGAAGGATTATGAATGATCTATGCCATAAAAAAGTATAGAGATTACCTATTAGCCAATAAATTTGTGTTCTTTGTGGACCACCAAGCTTTATTGTACTTGGTCAACAAGCAATGCAACACAGAAATAATAGTGAGATAATTCATCATTCTTTTGGAATTTGATTTCACTGTAGTTGTAAAAAAGGGAACCACACACCAAAGAGCGGGTCATTTATCAAGGATTATTCAAAAGGGGTAGACAATGATCTACCAGATGCATATCTGTTCTCCGTGGAAATGATACCCCGATGGTCAAAGATTATGGTTTCATTGATGACCATAGCTCAAGTGGATTCTCAAATTCCACTTCCTATTACACCCGAATTATTGGGCAATCGACTATATATCAATTATTGCTATACAATAGAAATCGAGATGAAATATGCTTTTGTACATCAATCCTGAGAAGAAAACCCAATACCTAAGTCAAGTGCACATTACCATAGTAGGACTTCACTTTGCAGAAGACCAAACTACGCAACGGATCTTGAGACTTGGAGTATTTTGGCCAACCATGAGAAGTGATGTTCACCCATCTGTAAAAAATTGTCTTCAATGCTAGAAACAAGCACCCATACCTCATGTGACATTATTTCAAGTTTCACTTGTTCCTGTAACTATCTAGTTACTTACTTATGAAGCCAAACATTTTTGAAGGATATGAGTAAACGCCGTCAAAGAGAAATTGAAACTGAAGCAAGAGACTATGCTCTTATTGGAAAGAAATTGTATCAAAGAGGAAAGGATCAACATTTGCGTCTTTGTGCAAATGAAGATGAATATATCCCCACTCTAGAACAAGCACATGCGGGATTAGCTGGGGGTCACTTTTCTAGTGAAACCGCCACTAGAGTAATTTTAATGGCAGGCATATGGTGGGCTATACTTTTTGCAGATGCCAAAGAATATGTTATAAGGTGTGATGTATGTCAACGAGCAAAAATGCCAACTAGGGTAGATAGCGTGCCTTTAAGACCAATGATGGAGGCTAGAGCTTTTACAAAATGGGACATAAATTTTGTTGGGCCAATAGAACCACGTGCTTATAGAACTCAAGCTCAATATATCATTGTAGCTATAGACTATTTGACCAAGTGGGCAAAGACTAAGGCAACCAGGAAGAATGATTCTAGAACCACAATTGCATTCTTGTATGAGAAAATACTCACAAGATTTGGACTTCCAATAGGAATTGTTAGTGATAGGGGAACTCATTTCCTCAATGAGGTAATTGAGTATCTGCTGAATAAATTTATGGTCACCCATAACAAATCTGCTCCCTATCATTCACAAGAAAATGGACAAGCTGAGCACATGAATAAAATTCTTAGCTCAGTTTTGACTGAAGTGGTTAGTTCAAGATGAACTGATTGGGAAATGAATCTACATGCCTCTCTATGGGCTTATAGATTTTCACTCAAGACATCTTGAAATGCTACACCCTTCAGCCTTGTTTATGGTCTTGATGCCATACTGTCGATAGAATTTCTATTGCCAACACTAAGGGTAGCTAAGGATCTAGAGTGGACCGGACATGATTTATCACAGAGGCTCGAAGATTTAGAAAGTCTTGATGAGCAAAGGCTAAAAGCTATAGATCACATCTATGCACAAATACAGAAACAAAAAGAGGTTTTTGATTCCCACACAAAAATCTTCAAAAACAGGACCTAGTTTTAGTCTATTCCCTTAAGCAACACATTTCCAAGTGCAAGAAAAAGGGAAACGGACCGTTTATCATTGAATATGTATCTTCAAGTGGAGAAGTTAAGTTTTTCACTCTAGATGGTGAACCAATGGCTAATTGGATTAGTGGATGCCACTTAAAGAAATTCCATTTTCCACTAACCAATGATTTTCTAGAAAATATGCATGCAGGAAAGCAAAGAAAAATGAAACAACAGCACGTTATTGATGAAGCCCAAGAGGAAGCTCGACTTTGAGTACTCAAGAGGAAATCTACTTTGGAACCAGATGAAAGACTATGGAAATTGAAGAATGATGCAGTGTCAACGACTGATGGAATGGACCTTCGCATCAAAGTACAACTGAACAATCATAGCACAAATGCACTGGTAGATACCGAAGCTCAAATGAATGCACTCAGTTATTCCATGTACAAGAAAGCAACAAATTCAGCTTTAGCATCGGAAATATTTGCTATCAAAGGATGCAACAAAAACCCAACACAGCATTGGGAGTAGTCAACTTAAATGTGATAGTACATGGATGTTCATGCCCTTATCAATTTGTATGCATACCAAATGAACACATGAATGTCTTGGATCTCATGGATGCGGCGTATAAGGCAGTACCAGATTGGGACACCAATCAACTCAAGACATCACCTAAAGGAGGACAACTCATCGTTCCAATTGCACCAAGCAAAGAGGAATGGAAAAGAGGTTACCCACAAAAGAAACAAGGGAGTAAGTAATCTTTTTCACCCTCTAGACAAGCAAATGCTATAAGTAGCATGCAAGGAGTCAGGCAAATATGGATACCAAAAGCACAACTCAAGGACAATCTGTCTCAAATTTGGGTGCCTAAAAACTCATCTACCATACCAAAGGAAGTTTCACAGCTATTGACACAGAGAAAAATATCTGCGAGAAGGGAAACTAGCACAAGATGGATTTGGAGGAAAAAGGAGCATTTATCTCCTCCACAAACTATAAAGCCGATGAAATAGTGGAATGTTAAGTCTCAAAACACTGAACCACAACAGCTCATCAACGAAAATCCAAAATACTAGTGGCGAGTTAAAGCTCAACAACCATTGTCATTGATATTCCCTCTGCAAACATTGCCCTTAATTACTTGTTACTTAGTGCCCTTCCACCCCTCCTAGATGGCGTACTCCGGGATGACTGCGTGCATGGGTTGAACAATTGTGTCTATGCATATCCATGGTTGGCTTTACCATGATATGAAGATCAATGCAATTCAAACCAATATGCAATGCGAGAGCTGGGTCTTGAGTAATTAACTCAAGGGTGTTTGATGTCGAGGTTTGTTGTTGGTGTCTCCCAAAGAGCAAGTCTTGTAGCTTGTGTGCTCTTTGTTTAATTGTACCATCAGGGTGCTTTAGCACAATGATTATTTGAGTTGTTGATAGCACTTTCGACTGTTGTCAAGCTTTTTCTCTCCATTGTTAGCTTGGTTGGTTTGTTCTTGCATGGTGTGGTGGAGTCTTTTGAGACTTAACTCACCATTGCTTGATTGGTTTTAAGATTTGTGGAGAAGATAAGTGCTCCTTTTTCTTCCAAACCATTTCCGTGTTAGGTTCCTTGCTCGGAGATGCTCCTCTCTGTGTTTTAGCCCTTGGAACCTTCTTTTGTTTTGTCGGTGAAGTTTTAGGCACCCAAAACTGAAACGGTTTATCCTTAAGCTGTGCTTTTGGTACCCAAATACGCCTGACTCCTTGCATGCTACTTGTAGCATTTGCTTGTCAAGGGGATGGAAAAGATTGACTACTTCGTGGTTTGATCTGCTGATTGCTCCTTTTCCATTCCTCCTTGCTTGGTGCAATTGGAACAATGAGTTGCCCTCCTTTAGGTGATAGCTTTAGTTGATTCGTATCCCAATCTGGTATTGCTTTATACGTACGCATCCAGGGAATTCCAAGAATCATCATTTCATTCATGTGTTCATCTGGCAAGCATACAAACTAATGAGGACATAAACATCCATGTACTATCACGCTCAAGTTGACTGCTCCCAATGTTGGAGTTGGGTTCTTGTTGCATCCTTTGATTGTCTCTATTCCTGCCGTCAATGCTTGCCTTGTGGCCTTCTTGTATATGGAATAACTCACTACATTTACTCTAGCTCCTGTGTTGACCAAAGCATTGGTGCTATGATTGTTGAGTTGTACTTTGATGCGTAGGTACATTCCATCTAACCAGTCATCATCTGTTGAAACTGCATCTTTAGGTAATTCCCATTGTCGATCATCTATTTCAAAAGTGTTGATGGGAATCGGTATATGTTGTGATAGCGGGAAAAAGAGCAGTGCAATCGGGTGGCCTCTGTACTCGTGCACACTCCACAAACCACGCCTCATGCAAACAAGCAAAGAACAAAACAAAGGGGGCGCCACCCTAAATTAAGAGGTTTAGGGACCTCACACATAGTGCACATAGGCAAGTGAGACTTCTGGCATTATGATGGAATCAAAACATATGGCAAAACACATAGAAACGAAGCTTAGGGACCTTATGTAGCATATATATACACAAGACATCAGCTTAACAATACAACGGCATCTGATCATACATAACAAGGATATAGAGAAGCAAGCCAAGGATGGCATAATCCCTTGTCAAAAACAATCAACCCAGCAAGTAGGTATGATCCTACTAGCAACACATCAATACCTTAGAGAATGATGGCGAGGATGGTGGCCATGGAGCATGAGAGAAGACTTCTTATTTAGGTTTTAGGGCTAGTAATGTAGCATACTAGAGGGAGAGAGAGTAGAGCTCCATCCATAGCTCCTCGTTGTGAGCAATGTCGTCATAGCTTCGTTGCTTGGTGAAGTGGGTGAAGTGTTGGTTTTGAGTGAGAGAAGGCCTCCTTATATAGGTTTCTGAGAGGGTTTAGGATTAGGGATAAACATGCTTAAATCCACTGATTGGGGTTACTTTTTGCTTAGGGTGGTCAACAGATTGAGGTCACCTGATATGTCACCATCAAGATATTCTCTAGAGTGATGTGAGAGGGGAGGGTAAATGCTGATTTTTTTTATTGTGACACATGGGGATAAGGCCTTGACCAGCATTTAAGAGCAGGTAAGGTGGCTGTTGAAACTGGAGGTTCTGCACATGTCAGGGGGGGACCTGCGGGGTCCTCCTGAATATCAAATTCTCAAAAAATCCTCAACCATGGCTTCTTTTGACATGTGTTCTTTGAAAAAATCAGCATGTCTCTTTTCAACTCAAAAGTCTTTATCCCTGTTGACTCACCTTTACCATAAGATTTTCCCTTTTTCTCCTCCTGTAACTGCATTGTTGATGCCCAATCACTGCTTCTAGTAACAGTGAAATGTTACCTACCAAATACTTATGGTGCAGTAAAAAATATTTACCATGGGTAAAAAAGTTACTGTAGGTAAAAAGTGATTTGTATTTACCATGTAGGTGAAAAATATTTATTGTAGGTAAAAAATATTTACTGTGGTAAAAAATATTTACTGTCGGTAAAAAAGTGAAAACGGAGTATGCTGTGCTGTGAGTCCACACGAACATCCTCGTGTATCACTAGAAATTCACACCTAGAATGGGCTATTCTGTAAGATATAGGTTGTAGGCATGCATAAGAGCTCGTTCCCACATATCTTCTGTCCATGGCACTTTTTACTCTTTGGTGCTTGTGAAGTAGATTTTTCTTCTCTTTCGAGATCCCTTGGACTAGAGTATCCTCATCTCCCCAACAACTGACTGTGCCTTTATTGCATCTTCAGAAGGGGTCCTAAAAACCATGCATCATATAGCCCTCCCCCTTAAGCTAGAGGTATTTGATGCCTCTAGCTGTAGGTTGTGCTACAATAGGGTTCTCTTGAATACTTACCCACCTGGTACCAATTCAATTTGCCATGTTACTGCTTTCTTGGCTGATGCACCCTGTTTAGTCCTTTCTGATGAATAATTGTATCCATCCATGACTAACAACTGGTGTCCTAGACCCTTGAAAGCCATACCCCATCCATTGTCAATATCCGCTTTCACTGGTAGCATTCTCTTTTTTTCTTTTTTTCTTCTCTTTTTTTCCTTTTTTTTTTTTTTTTTTTTGAAACGACTATGTACATGATTGTTACCTTAGTTGGAGCTCGAATATGATGAGCTCTCCTCTGAACCATCCTTAGCATTGATTTCACCAGCATATGGCTGTGAAAGACGACATTGGTAGGCCTTCAATCGCCAACCATTTACCGGGGTCTGATGTACCTTACCATCTAGGTCACCTAGTTGGTAACTACCATTTGAGAACCTCTGTATCACTACAAAAGGGCCTTCCCACTTAAGCAAGAACTTACCATCCTTCCTGCGATCAAAGCGATTGTCGTATCTGAGCACTAAAGAGCCTTCCTTGATACCTTTCTTGACAAGGTTGCGATTGAACTTCTTTCGTTTCTTCTCTGCCTGGGCTGCATAGTACTTCACTGCTGACTCTCGATCTAGCCCTAACCTCTCCAAATCGATGATTCTTCCTTCCACCTGCTTCTCTTGACTATCCTCTTGATGTGCTTTTAGAACTCGGAGGCTCGCTAGCTCCACTTCTATAGGCAATAATGCCTCTTGCCCGTAAACCAAGTGAAAAGGTGTATACCCCAAGGATGTTTTAAAGGATGTTCTGTAGGCCCAAAGTGCTGCATCTAGGTGTTTGTCCCATGCCTTAGGATGTAAATGCACTTGCTTAGTGATGATTTTACATATAAGACCATTTACCTTTTCCACAAGACCATTGCACTGAGGGTAGTATGGTGTAGAGTGCTTGCGCTTGATTTTTGACTTGCTCATCAATTGCCCGACTAAATCAGCTCAAAATCCCGGTCCTCTATCCGAGAGAATCTCCAAAGGTGTGCCAAAACGGCAACAAAGGCATTCAAAAATGAAATCACTCACGTCCTTGGCTGTGATGCGCTTTGTGGGACGAGCTTCTGCCCATCTGGTCATGTACTCCACCCCCATAATGATGTATTCCTTCCCTGATTGAGTGCACGGTAGTGGCCCTATTGCATCTATCCCCCATTTTTCAAATGGCCCATAGGTTTTGATTGGATGCTAATTTTCATGGGTAAGACGCCTTGGTCCAGCTTTTTGGCAAACCTCACATGTGCGGCACCAATGTTGTACATCTCGATGGAGGCTTGGCCACGTGAACCCTGCTTGTAAAATCTTTCTGCTAGTAATCTCTTGTGTAAAGTGGCCACCACACACACCTTCATGACAACTAAACAAAATATCCTTTATCTCTTGGGATGCAGGAACTCTCCTTAAGACAGCATCTTTCCCTCTACAATACAAGTCCTCATTCACTAATCTATAGCTTGTAGCCTTTTTTGCCAACCACCTACGTTCACTTTTACTCATACCAGAGGGTGCTTCACAATGCTCAAGAAAGTAAAGTAAATCATGCAGCTCCTCCTTTCCCTGGTATAAAGGACTTTTCACAAGGATAGCACCTACTATGAGAGTTTGTAGTTCTTCACCTGCTAAGGCATCTACTTCTCGATTTTGATCTCTAGGTACAAAGTGCACTCGAACTTCTTTAAAACCCTTCAACAAGGCCTTTACTTCCCTCATCTTAACAGAAAATTTGTCATTTTTACAGGCCCATACACCAACCATTTGCTTAACAAGCAACATGGAGTCACCAAAAACATTTAGCTTTGTGATGCCCTGAGAAAGACAACATTGCAACCCTAAAACAAGGGCATGGTACTCTGCCTCATTGTTAGAATGAACCTCTTTTAGATGAAACCCTTTTGCAAAGATCTTCTCCTTCTCTGGACCTAATATTACTATGCCTGCTGATGCCTTGTCTTTGGTCCTCTTGTAAGCCCCATCAAAATACAGACTGTGTGCTCCCAGTAGAACTTCAGGCTCCGGGATAGGCGGTACCTTACTAGGTGCCTCTTTCTTGGCCTTCTCATAACACCTTTGTGTGAGGACATCTGCCAAACAAGCACAGGTGGAATCCTCTACTTGTAGTGTGTAGTCAAACTCTTGAAGCTGCACCACCCACTTTTCTATTCTTTGAGACAATTCCATGTGTTGTAGGGCATATGGAAAAACCTCCTCAGTTGTGATCACCACAAATTGTCTCGGAAGTAAGTAAGTTCGAAACTTCTCCAGTGCAAACTTAAGAGCTAGCACCAATTGCTCAGTTGCGCTGAAACCCTTTTCAGCAGCTGTCATCACTCTACTAGAGAAGTAGACTGGTCTCATGAGAGATGTCTTTGGGTGTTTTTGCATCAAGACAGCTCCTAGAGCTTCTGGACCTACACTAGGATTTACATAGAATAATTCACCCCATGTGGGTTGTAGGACGGTAGGCAATGAGCTCAAAATGGTTTTAACTTCTTGAAAGCACCTTTCACCCTCCTCACTCCATGTCAATGTAGTGTGTTTAGTGAGCTACTGCAAAGGATAGATTGCCTGAGAAAGGAGATGTATGAATCGTCCCATGTAGCGAACCTTTTGAATGAAGGAGACTAGTTGCTTCACGTTTGAAGGAGTAGGTAAAGCTAACAATGTCTTTACCTTTTCAGGGTCAGCCTCAATACCATCTTGAGACACAACATGGCCTAGTAGAGTGACCTTGCTCTCACCTATGTGGCACTTGTGTTTATTCAATTGCCCACCCAATTGGGCCAGACGGGTGAAACCTTCATCAACCTTGGACAGATGTACTTCCCTAGAGCTGTAAATGCAAAAATCATCAATGAAGACTCGTATGGACTTACCAAAGTAAGGTTGAAACACCAAGTTCATAAACCTCTAGAAAGTAGCTGGGGCATTAGTTAAACCAAAAGGCATAACTCTATAAGCAAAACACCCCCAAGGTGTTATGAAGGTAGTCTTTCTTTGGTCTTCATCTGCAATTCTGATTTGGAAGTAGCCTGAGTACCCATCACACACTGTGTACCTTTCATGACCAGCCACTTCATTTAGTATTTCATCTTGAAAAGGCAAAGGAAAATGGTCCCTTTTTGTGGCTGCGTTTAGAGGCTTGTAATCCACTCATACCCTCCACTTCCAATTTTTCTTTGGTGCTACCACAACTGGAGACACCCACTCAGAATCTTCCACTGGGTAGATAAATCCTGCCTTGAGTAATCTTTTTACTTCTTTTAAGAGTGCATCTTGTTGCACTAGCCCTAATCTCCTTAGCCTTTGCACCACTGGTTTGGCACCTTCCTTTAATTGGATATGGCGTTGGGTTATCGTCACTTCTTTAATTTGCTCGTAATCAGTTATAAAGAGGCCAGCATGCTTCTTTAGTACCTGCAAATAGGGTTCTCTCTCTTCTTCTAGTAGGTCCTTAGCTAGCATCTCCTCTAAGCCTGTGGCTTCTTCCTTGTTTAGAGAGTCTTGACCACCTTCTCCTTCTGGGTTTCGCAGTATTATACCCATGACTTCCAAAGAGCTAGCATCCTCCTCAGATGACTCATCCTCAGATGAAGAGCAGCTGCTTGTGCTCCATTCATCCATAGAAGTCTCCATCTCTAGGTCTTGTTGTCTACCCTACTTCATGTCATACATAATTTTTTGTTGCTTGCCACCTACCTTATGATTTGGTCGCAACTCAAGGGAACCTGTCTCCCAATCTTGCCTAGGTTTCATAGCCATAAGCCAAGGTCTTCCAAGGATTAGCGGATAGCCCTCCCCCTTAGTTGGGATCACATAAGCATCAATTGAGATTGCGACACCAAAAGCTGAAACCTTCACTCCATTAACCTTTCCCACACAAGCCACCCTTACATTATTTTCCATCTTAGCTTGTAAGGAAGTTTGCTCGTTTACTTCCAAACCCAACCTGTGTATTAATTTCTCTGTCATAACACAAATCTCGGCTCCACCATCTATGTACACATTGGAGACTCGCTGACTCTTAATCTCTGCATCAATGACTGGAACGATATCCTTCATGCCTCTTGCACTAATAGACCCAACTGACTTTGCCTTGGCCCTCCTGGTGCTGACCATCTTAGACCAGGTTCTACGCATCTTTGGGGAAAGGTGGAGGAGTTGCTGCCATGAAATCTTTGGTCCTTGCTTACTCACATCTGCTACCAGGTCGTAAGGTATGGATCCTACCCCAAGTGGAAAGTCTTCTACTCCTATGTGCCTCCTTGACCTACTCTTCCTTTTCTTGTCTCCTATCACTTGGGAGGAACCCTCATTCCCTTTATCCGGCTCTGAAGCTTCCATTTCATCAGTTCTTTGTCTCCTAACTCTCTTTATTGGCATGGCAACAGCTTCCTCCATTTTTTCTTTCCCTTTATCCTTACCATTGTCAAGACTTATGACAGAGACAGCCCTGTCCTCCCCTCCCGATGGTAGTGGAGGGATCTCTGCTGGTGCTTGTGGTGGTGGAGGAGGGGGTCTCAATATTTGGATTGGTGGAGCCACATGTGCATTTTGTCCATTTAGTGGCCTAGCTCGAGGAGGAGTGACTTGCTGGTGAGGAGGCC
Organism: Adiantum capillus-veneris; assembly: GCF_014529385.1. Classification (NCBI taxonomy): domain Eukaryota; kingdom Viridiplantae; phylum Streptophyta; class Polypodiopsida; order Polypodiales; family Pteridaceae; genus Adiantum; species Adiantum capillus-veneris. The sequence continues at coordinate 130,820,178 of NC_140941.1, forward strand.
GTCTTTGATTACCATTTCCTTGATAGCGTCGTGGATGGGGGCAATAATACATGCCGTGACCTACCTCTCCACAGTTGTAGCAAATGTACTCACGTGCTTGCCTTTGTCCTTCTTATCTATTTTGTTCATTTCCTAGCTGGGGAGCCCTTACACCTTGAACCAGATTGATGGACATGCTCTCTAGTTGATTGGTGATTTGTTGAAGTAATTCTTGTTGAGAGGACTCTTGGTCTGTTGCTCCTGTCCCTGCTACTACCCTTGCCGTAGGTTGAGCTAGCGGTGGAGGATCCATTCCCCCTTGTAGTTGAGCTTGGAATTTTAACTTCCTATCCTTCTCCCTTGCATAAGTCATAGCTTTATCAAAGGTATCTGGGAATTTACCTTTTACCTTTTCTCGAAGGATGGGGTAAAGCCCTGCCAGGAAACAGTCCTTCTTTAGGCATTCTGGCGCCCTTTCTCCTTCCCCTAGTGATGCACACCATTTCTCCCACAGGTTGGAAAACTTTCCTTCATAGCTTCTATAGTCATTGGGTGATGTTTGGCGTAGCTCTAAGAGTTGTCTCCATATCTCCTCTGGAGGCTCATGGCGGCGAAATTCTTTGATGAAGGCCATCTTTAAGGACTCCCAGTCTCTTCTTTCTTCAGGTGCCAAAGTTTGATACCATAATTTTGCACCTTCCCTCAAGACCAAAGGAAAGGCCCTTAACTTAGTAGCTTCGTCATCCCTTCCCGATACCAGAAAGGCCATTTCCAAATTATCCAAAAAGTCTGGAGCAACCTCCCCAGGCTTACCATAAAAATTAGGGAAGGCCATAAGTGAGAGAGTAAACAATTACACAAACAGCTCCAATTTATTTTAAAATAGAGTATGGTAATTACAATTTGGAGCTTTAGCACAACTTAGCTCAAAATAGGATGAAGATCGACACATCAAAGGAATGGTAATAGTCTAGTAAGGGTAGAATGACAGGATGAGGAGAGCTCAAGATTTCCCCAAGTCTCTCGGCTCCAAACAATAGGGCTATTCTTTGCTGATTAAAGATTTTTCTATCAATACAAATATTCACACGGATATGACGCACAAAATGGAAAGGAAACATGCGGGGATCATCATTCTCATTATTGGCATCCATACTAACACACAAGAGCTTAGCTTAGTTGCACCACCTTGGGACCAATGAGCCTGATCAGCCACAGAAGGTCAGCACCTCGGATCACTTCGACTCTTCCTGATGCATCTGTGAAGACGTAAGGCGTGATGGCAACACTTTGTACAATGCTGAGCCTTTTAGCAAGCAACAATTGGATGCTATTACCATAATCAGCATGACGAATGAAAGTGACACCATTAATGTGCAGCACATCATCAACTAAGATAGTTTCCTTAGATTGAGATAACTTCTTGAAAATTAGCAGCAAAGGTAGGGCAGGGAGGCTTTTCACCCGGTCTCCAAAGCACTTTGGACAATATCCAAAGTGATCTTCACGCGGACAGGAGGTTGGCTTGGGATTGGTGGTGTCTGGATTCACAAAGTGCACTGGGAGCATTTGCAGACGGGCGGCAATCTTGTAGGCAAGCCTTCGCCTCTTTGCTTCAGGAGGATTTAGGGGTGAGAGTCGTGGTTGAAAGTTGGAGGTTGAAGTTGGTTGCTCACTAGCCTTTTTCTTGCCTGTAGTGGTCATGTAATCCCTTATTAATGAGATTAAGCCAAATGTTACCTTACGCTTGAGCACGCGCTGCGGCCTTGGGCCACTTAGGTGTAGAGGTGATCTTCCTCCTCTTAGTCGGCTCCTCAGGAAAGAGAGGTCTGGTGATGCTTTCTCTTCCCTTAATGTGTGTCACAGTACCTTCGTGTATGTTGATGTAGAATATTTCAAGCTCGTGTGCGTTGGAGGTTTCTAGAGCACTCATAGGTTGAGAGGAGAGGTATATCAAACTCTTCTTCTCACTCTCCTTCGTTGGCGACGATCACGAACAAGGCATGTAGAAGAACTTACTTCTTGAATTTCAATGACACTGCAACTTGGTAACAAGACCTCAATGAAAGCTTTTAAGGCCTCTAAAGCCTCCTCCTCTTCTGTTCTCCAATTTGAAAACTCCTCATGCCATTCGTCCATGTTGTAGATTGCACATCTTCATTGCTTGTGGACTGAAGGTCTGTGTAGCCCTCCTCAGTGGGGGCACCAAAATGATAGCGGGAAAAAGAGCAGTGCAATCGGGTGGCCTCTGTACTCGTGCACACTCCACAAACCACGCCTCATGCAAACAAGCAAAGAACAAAACAAAGGGGGCGCCACCCTAAATTAAGAGGTTTAGGGACCTCACACATAGTGCACATAGGCAAGTGAGACTTCTGGCATTATGATGGAATCAAAACATATGGCAAAACACATAGAAACGAAGCTTAGGGACCTTATGTAGCATATATATACACAAGACATCAGCTTAACAATACAACGGCATCTGATCATACATAACAAGGATATAGAGAAGCAAGCCAAGGATGGCATAATCCCTTGTCAAAAACAATCAACCCAGCAAGTAGGTATGATCCTACTAGCAACACATCAATACCTTAGAGAATGATGGCGAGGATGGTGGCCATGGAGCATGAGAGAAGACTCCTTATTTAGGTTTTAGGGCTAGTAATGTAGCATACTAGAGGGAGAGAGAGTAGAGCTCCATCCATAGCTCCTCGTTGTGAGCAATGTCATCATAGCTTCGTTGCTTGGTGAAGTGGGTGAAGTGTTGGTTTTGAGTGAGAGAAGGCCTCCTTATATAGGTTTCTGAGAGGGTTTAGGATTAGGGATAAACATGCTTAAATCCGCTGATTGGGGTTACTTTTTGCTTAGGGTGGTCAATAGATTGAGGTCACCTGATATGTCACCATCAAGATATTCTCTAGAGTGATGTGAGAGGGGAGGGTAAATGCTGATTTTTTTGATTGTGACACATGGGGATAAGGCCTTGACCAGCATTTAAGAGCAGGTAAGGTGGTTGTTGAAACTGGAGGTTCTGCACATGTCAGGGGGGGACCTGCAAGGTCCTCCTGAATATCAAATTCTCAAAAAATCCTCAACCATGGCTTCTTTTGACATGTGTTCTTTGAAAAAATCAGCATGTCTCTTTTCAACTCAAAAGTCTTTATCCCTATTGACTCACCTTTACCATAAGATTTTCCCTTTTTCTCCTCCTGTAACTGCATTGTTGATGCCCAATCACTACTTCTAGTAACAGTGAATTGTTACCTACCAAATACTTATGGTGCAATAAAAAATATTTACCATGGGTAAAAAAGTTACTGTAGGTAAAAAGTGATTTGTATTTACCATGTAGGTGAAAAATATTTACTGTAGGTAAAAATATTTACTGTCGGTAAAAAAGTGAAAACGGAGTATGCTGTGCTGTGAGTCCACACGAACATCCTCGTGTAAATTTCACTAGAAATTCACACCTAGAATGGGCTATTCTGTAAGATATAGGTTGTAGGCATGCATAAGAGCTCGTTCCCACGTATCTTCTGTCCATGGCACTTTTTACTCTTTGGTGCTTGTGAAGTAGATTTTTCTTCTCTTTCGAGATCCCTTGGACTAGAGTATCCTCATCTCCCCAACAACTGACTGTGCCTTTATTGCATCTTCAGAAGGGGTCCTAAAAACCATGCATCATGTTGATTCTTGAGAGCAGCCTTTCGCTTGAGTACCCGAAGCGAGCTTCCTCCTGGGATTCATCAATAAATTGTTGTCATTAGATCTTTCTTTGCTTCGCTGCATGCATTCTTTCTAGCAATTCATTGGTTAATGGAAAATTGTATTTATTTAAACGACATTCACTAATCCAATTAGCCATTGGTTCACCATCTAGGGTGGACAACGTTACTGTTCCACTTGGAGATACATCTTCAATGATAAATGGTCCGTTTCCCTTTTTCTTAAACTTGAGAATGTGTTGTTTAAGGGAATAGACTAGAACTAAGTCCCCTTTCTTGAAGATTTTTGTGATTAAGTGGGAATCAAAAAACTGTTTTTGTTTCCACTTTTGTGCATAGATATGAGCTACAGCAGTTAGACTTTGCTTGTCTAGATTTTCCAAATCTTCAAGTCTTTCTGACAATTCATGTCCAATCCACTCAAGATTCTATGCTACCCTTAATGTCGGCAATAGAAACTCTATTGGAAGTATGGCATCGAGACCATAAACAAGGTTAAAGGGTGTAGCATTTAGAGCTGTTTTGAATGAAACTCATAAGCCCATAGAGCAGCATGGAGATTCATTTCCCAGTCTGTCCTTCCTGAACTAACCACTTTACTCAGCATCGAGCTAAGAATTTTATTCGTATGATCAACTTGTCCGTTTTCTTGTGGGTGATAGGGAGCTGATTTGTTATGGATGACCATAAACTCATTAAGCAAATACTCTATTACCTCACTGAGGAAATGAGTTCCCCGATCACTAACAATCTCTATTAGCAGTCCATCTCTCGTGAATACATACTCATATAAGAATGCAGCAGTAGTTCTGGCATCATTCTTTTGAGTTGCTTTAGCCTTGGCTCACTTGGTCAAATAGTCCGTAGCTACAATGATATATTGAGCTTGGGTTTTATAAGCAGGTTGTTGTATTGATCCAACAAAATCTATACCCCATTTTGCAAAAGCTCTAGCCTCCATCATTGGTCTTAAGGGCATGCTATCTACGCGTGTTGGCATTTTTTCTCATTGACAAGCATCACATCTTCGAACATACTCCTTAGCATCTACAAAAAGTGTTGGCCACCATATGCCTGCCATCAAGATTTCTCTTGCGGTGGTCTCACTAGAAAAGTGACCTCCAGCTAATCCAGCATGTGCTTGTTCTATAATCGGAATATACTCGTTTTCATTTGCACAAAGACGTAAATGTTGATCTTTACCTTTCCGATACAATTGGTTCCCTATAAGAGCATAGTCTCTTGCCTCAGTTTCAATTGCTCTTTGACGGCGTTTACTTATATCCTTAGGAAATGTTCGGCTCGATAAGTAAGTAACCAGATAATTACTCTACTTAGGAACAGGTGACATTTGAAACAATGTTACATGAGGCATGGGTGTTTGTTTTTGACATTGAGGGCAATCCTTTACAAAAGATCGAACATCTCTCCTCATAGTTGGCCAAAATACTCCAAGTCTCAAGATTTGTTGCATAGTTTGGTCTTCTGCAAAGTGAAGTCCTACTATTGTAGTATGTTCTTGGCTTAGTTATTGTTCTTTCTCTTCAGGATTAATGCATAAAAGCAGTATCCTATCCCGATTTCTTTTGTATAGCCTTCCAACTACTAATTGATACATAGCTGATTGCTCGATTAATTCGATTGTGATAGAAAGTGGTATTTGTGAATCCACTGGAGCTATTGTCATTAATGATACAATGTTTTCCAACCATCTAGGTATCATTTCTACGGAGAACAAATAGGCATCTGGTAGATCATCGTCTACCCCTTTAGGTGATTCCCCTGAAACAATCCTTGACAAATGATCTTCTCGTTCATGTGTAGTACCTTTTTTTGCAACCGCAATGAAATCAAATTCGAGTAGAATGATGAGCCATCTCACTATTCTCCATGTGCTACATGGCTTGTTAACCAAATACAACAAAGCTTGGTGGTCCACAAAGAACACAAACTTGTTGGCTAATAGGTAATGTCTATACTTTATAACGGCATAGATCATTCCTAATCCTTCTCCTTCGGTAGTGGTGTAATTATTTTCTGCCATGTTCAATTGTCGGCTAGCATAAGAAATAGGAAAGTCAATTTTCTCATCTCCCGGTTGAGCTAGTATACAACCGATAGCAAAATTAGAAGCATCTACATGTACGTGGAATACCTTATCCCAATCTGGTGCTTTCAAAATTGGAGCTGAGGTGAGAACTTGCTTAAGCTTCATGAAGGATTCTTCACATGCCTCAGTCCATTCAAAGTGCGTAATCAAACTATACATGGGTTTTGCAATTATAGCATACATGTAGATGAACCGTCGATAATATCCACAATGTCCCATGAAGGCTTGTACTGCCTTGACTATTGTTGGTCTAGGAAAATCCACAATGACATGAATCTTTTCAATATTAGTAGCTATGCCATTTTTAGACACTATATGTCCAAGAATTTTTCCTTGTATTCCCATGAATGTGCACTTTTCAGGATTTGAGCAAATCCTATAAAGTTGACATTTTTTGAATACCTTTTGAGGTGTTCAAAATGATCAGCCCGGATTGATGAATGTACGCATAGATCATCCATATATACTTCTAAGAATTTCCTAATGTATTCTTTGAAATCATGGATCATTAACCTTTGAAACATGGTTGGAGCATTAGTTAACCCAAACGGCATAACTCGATAGGCAAATATACACCATTCTGTTGCAAAAGCAGTTTTGTGATGATCTTTTGGGTCAACCAAAAGTTGATTGTATCCCAAAAAGGCGTTTAAGAAGCTGTAAGCTTCTTTTCCTGTAACTCGTTCTAAGACATGGTCAGTTATCAGAAGAGGAAAGTTGTCTCTGATGGTAGCTGCATTCACCTTTTTGAGATTAGCACACACTCGTAATTTTCCATTCTTTTTGGGTACTACCACAATTGGAGACGCCCAATCTGTGTGTTCAATTTCATAAATGAACTTGGCTTCCTTTAGTTTTTCAATCTCTTCTTTTATTTTCCTGGCAAATGTTTTATTATAAGTGTATGGTCTCTGTCTACTTGGTTTCGTGTCATCTCTCATGGGTATGGTATGTTGACAGATTTCTGGATCAACACCCTTGAGATCCTTGTAAGACCAAGCGAAGATATCTTGGTATTCCTTTAACAAGATCAGCAAAAGCTTTTTTTCTTCTTCTGTTAGGTCATTAGCAATGTAAGCAGGTCTAGGCTCTTCTCCTGGTTCAGCCAAGTCTATCCTTTTAGAGTTTTCAGGCCCTTCGTAAGACTCGCCCTGTTTCCGTAGTTCCCTAACAGGTTTTTCAACTATGATTTTCCAATCTTGGAGAGTATACTTTTTGTAATGGGATGGAACATGCATTACATCCTTACCATCCTTTTCCGTGGTTTCCATTTCAGTGTGTATATCTCCTTTAGAGATTTTTTTAACTCTTGATATTTCTTTTTCCGCTCGACCTTGGTCATGAGTGGTTTTTTATCCTATGATTTTTCTTGAGTACCCTTCCTTGTTTTCCTCGATGTCTGAGACATTTTTGAATTTTTGTTTGAAAGATATCTGCCAGTTATTTTGTCCTTGACACAATTATGCATCTATCTGCGTCAGGAATTGTGTTTTACTGGAGATTGATGGCATAGGTCGTGTTTTCACAATTTTGGTGTCTCTCTTTCGTCTATACCATTTTTGTCTTCTTTATTTTTGGTTTTCAAAAAACTTTTCCTCCCCCCCCTTTAAGAGTAACTTATCTCTTGTATGCTCTTTTTCTGACCCCAAATCTTATGAGGTAGCTGAGTGTTCATCTAACTCATCAGTTGCATTGTAATAGAGGTCTGAAAAGACTTGTTGAGCTTTCATTAAATCCTTGGGTTCCTCATGTTTGTTTTCAGGGTTGAGGATTGACATCATTTGGATTGGAATTATGTCGTAGCCATCCTCATTGCAAAATTGAGTAGGCATAGACGTATTCACACATACATCCATTGTCATTAAAATTTGAGTCCACTCAAATGGCTCAAATAACTGCTCTGGAAAGGGTTCAGCTACGTAGGCTTCGTCTGCGCAGTCTCTTTCTAGGATACATTCTTCTCGTTTTAAGATTCCATTTTCCGAAGCTCCACACATCCAAATAGGAGTGTCTTTGTTTAACCAGGATGGAAGTTTAGTTTCAGCCAAAGAGACTGAATCAAACTCTTGGGTGGGTGTTTTCAAGACATCTCTATAAGTGTGATCTTTTAGATTGACTCTTGTTATAGATCCCACTTTCTTCAAGTACAGATAGTTGTTTTCCCAATCTTGGATAAGCTGTACCTGTCGCATGAAAGGTCTTCCCAATAAGATTTCATTGTTGAGTTTTTTCCCAAAGTCTACTATGGCAAAAGTGTGTTGATATTTAATTCCACAAGAATTGACAATCACTTTTTCAAGCAGCCCTAATGGTCTCTCCATGTGTCCGTCAGCCAATTGCAATTTCATTCGAGTTTGTCTAATGGATGGTTGTCCCTAGGATTCCCATACTGCTTTAGTGGATATGGCTATGCCAGCTCCACTATCCAGTATCACCATGGTTTCAATGTCATTATATTTCACTGGAAGGGTGGTGTTTCCTTCTTCCCCTTCATAATATTCTCCGACCTTGTTCATAGGAACTGATTGAATCTCTTTTTTTTTCATTTCATTTTTCAATATTCCCAAATTCTTTGAGATTAACCCTGTTATCCCCACTCTCTCTAGGGTTTTCTGTAAATCATTCCATCAGTATGGTCTGAGTTTTAACAGTTCTCCCAAGGTAAGAGTACATTGGATGGGTGTAGACATGATTGAATGAATGTTGTCTACTGTTTAGCTCTTTTTACTTGGGTGGTCTTGCACACGATGGATTCATCTTCGTTATCTCCCAAGTAAGAAGGTAATGCTTTTAATGTCAATGGTTTCGACATTCCCGAAGCTTCCAATTTGCAATCCCCGTACAAGGATTGTAAATCCATGTTCATATTAGAAGGTAGGTTATCCAACCAGACTTCCTCTATAAGAACTAACTTTAGAGTTAGGCTCCCATCATTGACCTCTCTTACTTTTTCCTATAAGTGTCCTGGCTAGTCTTCCTCTACGAATGGAATTCCGTTTAAGGCATCTTCGTTGTAAGGCACTATGAGCTCCGGTTCGTTTGTTTCAAGGTGGGGTCCTACCACCACATCAGATTTTGCTTTTGTTTCTTTTACTACAAGCTCTTTAGGTTTTGCAATACTTTCAAGCTTGGGTTTTTTTTTTCTAGTATTTCTTGTGTGATTCTTACAAAATTTTGATAAGCTTCCAGCTTAGCTACTTCCATGTCTGGAGATGGATAGTTTTTCCATTTGTTTTCTATGTTTTGGCCTGCTTTAAGTCCTACTTGGTAGACTTCCAAGGCGGAATTAATAGGCTCAAAAATTTTATCAACCAGAATGGATCCTCCAAATTTCACAGTTGTTTCCTTGAATTCATTGCCAGTTTCTTTCAACTTGTCTTGGACTAGCTTCTTTGATTTCTCCTTGATTTCAACCCTTTGTTTTTGTTTTCTCATCTCGTATCTTTTTCTTCTGCTTCTTTTGATTCTTTGGGAAGAAACTTTGTATCTTCCGAATCATCGAAGGAGTTGTGTTTCTTTTTCTTTGCTTGGGCTCTAATGATTACCTTGATTAGAACAATCGGTTCACTCTCTGATGAGCTACTAGGTATCACTCGGACTACGTTTACTACGGTTTTACCCTTGTTCAAAGGATTTTTAGGATAATTTTCCAAAAGGTGTCCTCCCTTTTTTCAACATTGTATGCAATAGGCTTCAAGTGGTTTGATGTTTTTGTCAGGCTCTGGACATTGGTTTTTCCAATGATCATCAGCACCATAGTTATGACAGTTTCGTGTTCTAGGCTTCATCATGGGTCTTCCCATGGGAGGTCTGACACCTTGATTAGCTACATAATACATGGGTGCGAGCTCTGGTGGAGCATAAGTCACTGTTTCTTCCATTGGTGGTGGATGTGAATTATACCATTCCCCTTCTACCATTATTGTAGATGTACTAGGCTCTACATAGGGTGTAACATGCACTAATGCTTGTTCATCTATGACTCCTTTAGAGTGCATGTACTTTACACGCACTACATTATGTCGTGGATATGGAGGTTGTTGTCCCAACACAGGTTGAGGTATTTCCATACCCATTGGTGGTCTTTGAGCTTGGGCCATATTAGACTGATATCTGTACATGGGTTGTCCTTGTGGTCTCATGGGCACGTACTGAACATTCCCATCATAATTTGGTCTGAAGTAGCACTCGTGGGTCTCATGGTTGGTCTATTTACCCTCGATTGCACACCATTTTTTTGGTCTAGTTGGTTGTCCCTGTGGAAGTATCCCTTGTCCTGATCCTCTCATAAGTGCTTTTTGCATGTTGTTCATCATGTCGTTCATCCTTTTTATCATATCTTCTATGGCTGAGAGTGGTGCCGCAGTATCCGTTCCCACTTGTGCTTGTTTTGTGGATGCTGTCTTCTTGCTTTGGTTATCCTTAGGGACATCTTCTTCGTTGAAAATCTCACAATTGTCTCCTAAGACAATAGCATCAGACAAACACGCTTCTAGGGTTGTATGCTTTTTACTATAGAGTATAGCATGAAGTTCTTTGTTTAGCAATCCCTCCAAAAACAATGATACAAGTCTTTCTTTTGCAGGTATATCCATCTCTGAGCATCTGGGAATGTATTGTTTCATTCGAGTTGCACAATCCCTAATAAACTCACCATGTTTCTGTTTAAAGCTGTAGATTTGAGCTACCATATTATGTTTGATCCTTGTTTTGGAACAAGCAGCTACAAATCCTTGAGGTAATGTGTTCAAGTCCATGATTGACCTTGGTGGAATGTTTTGGAACCATGTCAATGCTTTTCCTTCTAATGTCATTCAAAACCCCTCGAATTGAGTATGGAAATCAAATATGCGCTCTGCTCTTAGCACTTGCTTAAAGCTTGCTAAGTGGTCGTATGGATCCCTTGATTCACTGTATTTTCTGACCCATTTTTGAAAATCAACTGGTCTGACGCGTTTGTTTGGTTCAACTCCTAGTCTCCTGGCAGTTGGTTCTGTTCCGAGTCCTTCAAACTAGTCTGTTGGAAATAGTGACTCATGTAACCCTGGACTGGCCTTAGTGTCACCCGATTTTTTACGTGATGAGATGGTTTCTGGTTTCTTCACATTACTCTCAAATGATCTCTCATGGTGTTCATCCCTTGGAATTGTTTCTGGTCCTTGCCCCAATATCCAATCCCGTATGGAATACCCTTGGTATTTGGTTTGTTCTACCTCCTCAAGAGTGATTATAACAAAGTTGCCCGGGGGATTCACTCTATATACAAAACGGAACGCCACCTGCGAGCGGAAAACTCTGATAAAACCCTTATATATGACTCATATTAGGGAATATGACCCCCCTTTTTATGCTTATATGACAATTAATGCTAAAAATTGTCATACCCCTATCTTACATATAAAATTTAGGTCTCACATGATTTAATTGAGTAAAACTATTCAAAGAGCGTATAGCATAGTGACTGGCAACATATCAAGAAACCACTTTTGTTGATCCAATTTTGATCTGTCTAAATTACTCAAAAAACATGGTTATAAATTTGTGTTAGGTTATCCGTGTAAACTTGCATCTATAAAAAATCTTATAGCTTTCATCCCTCAACAAATGAACTATACTCACAAAACAAGCAATTGATACAAAGCAATGCTAGTTCTTGCATGTATCTTTGTAGCTATTGACTCACAAGTTTGAGAGTAGACTCTTTTGGGAAGCCATGATTTTGAAACACAAAAACTTCCTCTCATTTTTCCCTTTTCTCACCTCTCCCCTCTCCTCCCTCCCCCTGACCCTATAAACATGATACCCCCTCCCTTATTTTTAAGCTTGGGAGATAAATTATTGGGGGCTTATTCCTAACTTATACGCTTATGTAACTTGTAAAAAAACCCCCCTCCCCTGCAGTTACGTGGTGCGGTAAGTTTTCCATGGTGAATCCCCCGGGCAAAGTTGTTGTTATAACAATCCCTAAACATGTAGGTTGGTAGGTCTGCTGATCCCTTATCTTTGATCTTGAAGATATAGATGATCTTCATGGCCGTTAATTGTTATCGATTGGCATGTGAAGTCCATATGAGGTCTTTTACATTTCTATCTCCCCAGCAATAGACTCCGATCCTAGGATTATCCGCACTTACCCGTTTCAAAGGCTTCAAGTCTACTTGATTGTATCCCTCGAATTCTAAAGTTGGTGGTCCTTCTTTTGCTGACATATATGGGATTATGGTGTTTACTTCTAACCCCCATTTGTCTATCACGTCAGGGTTTTCGACCTGTAAATACTAAGCTCCGTTCCGATCCATGTACATTTTTCCTTGTTTGTTTTCCCTCACCTCTTCTTCGAACTCAATACCATGGTCATCAATGCAAATAGCATACTCCTCGTTAGGGTCCAAGTAAACCTGGGCTCCATGATGGTTAGTCTTGTAAAAAGATAGTATATGCGTATAGTGCACTGTCGTTTCGGTCTCTGAGTGAGTCGCGTAAGAAGACATCTCGGACGTTGAATTTGAAAAAGTGTCCGAGACTTCTTTAAGAATGATATGCAAGGAATTTCCTTGATTCATGCTTTCTTCAGTGGAAACTCTGCTAGAGGTTTCTCCGAATATGCCCTGATTTCCTAGTATCCGACCAGATCTAAGGTTCATATAGACTTATGAAGCCCTGGATAGAGTACTCACCCTTGGATTGACTTGTCGTCAATTTCCACTTGATTGAATCGTGCCTTTTTGTTAAGCCACTAATTCTTCGTCTGCAACCTGATTCCTGTACAAACGTGATTAAGTTAGATATTTTCCTATAAGGACAGTAGAGTTTTTGGTACTCTCGTAGTTGGTCTCTGTGTATCACTTCAAATCGATCTATGGGAGTCAATTTTTGACTTTCAAATTCGACTTTAGCAAAAATCAAAGGTTTGATCTGCAACCTAAAAACTGAGTGTACATGTATCAATTTTGATCCGATTGAATCCAAAATTGCCCTGTGGCTTTATATTATGTTGGTCTATCACTATATAAGTTCAAAAGTCAAAAATGATGTCTCTAGATAGCAGAAGTAAATAATCGCGATAGGTTTGATAGTTTTTTGCACTTTTTTGATAGGTTTGGCAAGTATACAACTTGTTAGAGTCCCTGGATAAGTTTCAATAAGTTTGAACAAAATCTGCTCAAGTTTATCAATTGTTTGATGTCCGTAGACTCTGATTTTGAGAATCTGGATTAAGTCTCACTTTTGGGATTCAAATTTCACCAAAATGGAATTGTGGGGTCTACTTGATGTGCTTGAATTGTGGTATACTCAAATTTGCAAAATCATCAAGTTTCGAAGAAGACGTAAATAATTGCGATTATTTACTCCAGCTATATTTTTGAAAGTTTTTACCCCAACTTTGACACAGATCTGTTAAGCACCTAAGTTAAGGTTACTAGCCAAGTTTCATCAAGCTTGGATAATTTTTGGTCAAATGGTCACTAAGTTATATGTCCGCAGACTAACTTTGTACTTTTAGTCACAATTTTCACTCCAGTGGTCCAAATCAACATAAGCCTACAAGTTTTGCAGATTTTTGATCAACTGAGCATGTACACATGTTTATCACATCAACATAAGCCTATGAATCAAATTTTAACAACTTTGGATAAATTTTCCCCCAGTTTATACTCAAGATTCAAAAAGTTAGTACAAACTTTAGTTTTTACCCAAGTTTTTGCTACTTTAGTGATCCAAATCTCTTAGGCCTTTACAAAAGTTGTTTGTACACATGCAATGAGTCAATGGTATAAACCTTGGCCAATTTAGAGCAGAAAGTTAATAATCACGATTATTAACTTTAGGCTTGAAATGAATACTTTTTTGCAATTTTCTCAAAGATAGTCTTTATATGAGCTATTTTAAGCCTATGAATCAAGTCAAAACTTAAATAGGCCTAAAATGTCAAGAATGAGTAAATAATCTGAGTTTTGGCCAACTCTTGAAATTTTTACCTCAAAGTGTCTTTGAGCTTATCAACTGGTTCAAACAACTTTTGGGCTTACTCTCCAATCGAATTGAGTGGATTCGAGTCTTTTCAAGCTATTTCTAGCTGTAGACATGAAATTCTGCAACTTCCAATAACAACTCACACTTGATTCTTTCAAAAAGAGCAATGTTCTGAATTCCACCTTGGATCCTACTTAACCTACTCCTACATTCTCATGCAATGGGGTTTTGGAAAGTGTCCAAAAACAGTCGTTTTCTTGTGTTTTTATGTTTTTCAAAGCCTTGATCTTAAGACTTGACTTGTCTACCAATTGTTCTCCAAATCCTAATCTAAATCTACAATCCTACAATCCTAAAGGCATTCGACAAGTACGATTACTTCCAAGCTACCTCTACACAACAAAAGACGACAATCTTAAGCTATGTGGTTTCTAAAAGAGAGTTTTGAACTCTAAGCGAACCTAGATGAAGTTAAAGGATAACTACACAAGACGCTCATGTTTTTCCCTAGTTCAGGTCTCTTCGATCCCCGGCAGCGGCGCCAAATATGGGACGCATGTCTAACCTCACCATCCTATCTTATTGCAGTATTAGCGAGAACCACGATTAATTTGTCAAACCATGGGACGAAACTGACTCGACTAGTGCATATAGGCTACAAGAGGTTGTCAATCTCTTGGAAAACAACTAACAACTCGCACCTAACTCAAGCTACACTCAAGTGACTGAAATCACCAAAAGCCAATCGCTCAGCGGCAAACAATTCACATCCGTTACAGCATCAGATGACATCCAAACGTAATGAAACATCTAGGAAAAGTTTATAAGACCTAAGCACACATGCCTATGGCCTCAAACCCCACTTTAGGTCAAGTTCCAAAATCGCGATTATTAACAGCACTGGATTTTTGACCTAGTCATTTTCAACCCAGAATGCATCTAAATGCTTAGCAATGATGCCCCAATAACCCGCCTATGCTTAGTTTTCAATTTAAAAATGTAAATTCCTAGTTATGATGAAATTAGGCCGCGGGTCTCGGTGACACCAAAAGCTACAAAATACTGTGAATGGCTTACGGTAATGCGTAGATCTCTTACGTGTGTTGCAATGCAACAAACGCAATCACAATGTGACAACCGGAGAGGGAGTAGGAAGCACGAGAAGGAGAGGAGTGAGCACCGTTAGCTCATGCTGTGTATTTCTTATCCAAAAACTTATAAAGAACTTACAAAAATTGGCTTTTATACCTTAGCCAAGGTTTTTGGGTGGTCAAAACTAATACTCTGGAGTTCTACCAAAGTTGGGTGATGATTGGCTGATACAATCTGGAAGCTTGTAGCCGCCGCTCGTTAATTATAAAGTTTATTCGAGAAAATAGGAGTTACAATATTCCTAATTTATCAAAATAATAAATGTTTTACAAAGATAAATCCAAAAAATGATGTCCGTGTTAGCTTGCTACTAACAGCGCGAACCACCTCTAGCAGGATTGGTGGATATCAGTGAGTTACCACAATAACTGGCAGTGCATAGTCAATCAGACACCAATCTAGGAGTCTATAAGTAGGACCCACTATTCATTTTTGGAGACTTTTGGACTTTTGGTGACTTTGTAATCATCTCGTAATGACATTTTGTACTGTTGCGCTTTCTCTCTCTTTGTAATCCAAAGCCAGTTATTGGCATACTTAATGCTCAATAGTTGTACACTAACTATTTTGAATACAATTCCAATAATAGTTCCAGTCACAATGTCTTATAATTTCATTTCCTAGTTTTTTCTTCCAATACTCTGAAGTGCTATCTAAATTCTTTGAACCTGACATCTCTAACTCTAAGTACCAACTTGGAATAGCTATGTGAACACCAAGACAGGTGAAGTATCTCCTAGCTGGTATTAGAGCTATTGCATGTCAGCAATGCCACCCAAGACGAGCACAAGAGGTCGACGACCAACAACTTGATTCATGAAGAGCCCAGATTGGGTTAGCCCAATTCTAGAAGAACCAGAGCCAAGCTCTAATGCTAATCACCACCCTCGTAATGGAACTCATGTCAATCCATGGCAAGGTAATGCTAAAGAATAAATGGATTCTCAGCATTCCAGTCACGCCAGGTGTAGAAAGTTGAACGGGTTGAGCAAAAAAGTAGGTCTCATCAGTCTGAGGAAGGTTGTAAGCGTTAGGTTTAATGGCCATGTGGCCAATCGCCCATCACTAACTGCTACTAGCCCAATATACACTTGTGTGAGTCACTAACACTAAGTACAATGTGTATTGTGCCTTAGTGCATAAGATAGAGAAGAAAGAAAGGGGCACACAGTACGTATCGGCTTTCCCCCTCCAACCTGTTTGTGTGAGTGTGTGTGTGTGTGTGCATATTCTTCTTCCGCTTCCGCTGTGGTCCTGGCTCCTCTCCTTCATTTGGTCTTAGAGCAGTTTCATTCCCGAAATTGCTTCTGCACGCGTGTGCACTTTCAAGAGTGCAAACGGTTCCAACTTCGGCATTGGAAAATTCAGCATTCCGAGAACATTTCCAGTAAGTGTTGTGGCGTTTTACCCCCTTTTCGGGGCCATTCGTGCCATCAGAAACCTCATTTGAGCTACGATTCAAGAGCTTCATTTTTCAGCCCTCTTTTGGTAGTTTGTGTTGTAAAGCTTCCATAGAGATTACAGGTACCATTGTCGTAGTCCCTTCTCTCTATGAGAGCCCACGGCTCATTTGGGAGTGTGTAACATCTTTTGGAGTGGACTCATACACACACATAGAGTGGGATTTTGACGGCATTGTCTTCTTCACCTACAGGTACAGATACAGGTACATAAAGCAACTTGGTTAGCTTTCTCTATGTTTTTCGGCCTCGATCTCGGCTTCGTCTACGGCATCAGCATCAACTCATAGGCTACAGATTTTAGTGCTTGCGATATTTTGGTTCCAGTGGCAGCAAGTTTTATGCGTACATACATATGTTGGCACTTTTGAAAGTGTTTGAGCTCTTTTGAGAGCAGTTTGACTCCCCGCAAGGATATTTCTTTGCATGCACATGCTTTTGGCGCACGTTTGAGCGTCGTGATAGACTTGTACGTCTTTGTGGATACTGCCATTGTACGCTTTTGTGGAGCCATCTTTTGGCTAGTACAGCAGTTCCGACCATTTCTGAGACTTGGTACAGATGATAGCCATTTCTGAGACTTGGCTATATGTTTTGCTGCATAACCTACATTGTTGAAGTTCGATAGCATGAGGTTTTCATTGAGCTG
The DNA here is from genome assembly GCF_014529385.1 of Adiantum capillus-veneris. Classification (NCBI taxonomy): domain Eukaryota; kingdom Viridiplantae; phylum Streptophyta; class Polypodiopsida; order Polypodiales; family Pteridaceae; genus Adiantum; species Adiantum capillus-veneris. The sequence goes on from NC_140941.1 coordinate 130,837,233, forward strand.
GGACATGTATTCTTGATTCGGGTGCTTTGTTGCATGTCACACCTCATAGGCATTGGTTTACTACATACAAGGAAACCATTGGCTCTGTTACACTTGGTGACAGTTACTCTTGTGACATTGTTGGTGTAGGTAGTATTGCCATGGTTATGGAAAGTGGGGTGAAGTTTATCATCCATAATGTGCGTCATGTTCCAGCCTTGACACAAAATTTGATTTTGGTTAGACCTCTTGATGACTTGGTTACAAAGTCACTTTTCATTAGCAGTCTTGGCATGTTGTGAAGGGTCATCTTATTATAGCCCATGGTTCTAAAGTTGGTTCACTTTACACTCTTTATGTATCTGATAAAAAGAGTGTTCTTTCTGTAATCAAGCTACCAACCGTACCTTTGTGGCATAGCAAGCTAGGACATATGTCAAAGAAGGGAATGGAGACACTCTCTCATTTGAGCTACTTACCATCTTTGTCATTTTTTGATTTTTCCTTTTGTGAGCACAGTCAATATCAAAAGCAAACACGAAAACATTGTACAGATTCTTTTGACAAAGAAAGAAAACGCTTAGAGCTTGTGCACAGTGATTTATGTGAGTCTATGCCTTCTAAATCCCATGGTGGTGCATCCTATTATGTTACATTCATTGACGATGCAACACGGCATGTTTGGGTTTATGCCATGAAGTCTAAAGATAAGACATTTTCTTGCTTCAAGAAGTTCTTATCTTGTGTTGAAACTCAGTTTGAACATAAGTTGAAAGCTTTGTGCTCAGACAATGGTGGAGAATATCTCTCCAAAGAGTTTACAGACTTCTGTTCAAGTAGGGGAGTTAAGCGTGAGTTTAAATCTCCTTATACCCTTGTACAAAATGGTGTTACAGAATGAATGAATAGGACCATCCAAGAGCGGATTATGTCTATGCTATCACAGGCTAATTTATTGCAAGCATTTTGGGCTAAAGCATTATACACAGCCATGTACTTGATCAATAGATCACCACAAGCTTCATTACAGTTTTGTGTACCTTTGGAGTTATGGTCATGACATAAATTGTCTTATGAAAAACTCCGCACATTCTATTGTGAAGCTTATGCACATGTACCCAAGGAGTTGCGTGCTAAGCTAGATCCTAAGTCTAGGAAATGCATCTTCATTGGCTATGGTGTAGATGGTCAATTTGGCTATCGTTTATGGGATCCAAAAAGTCGATTAGTGATCCGTAGAAGTGATGTTGTCTTTAATGAGACTAAGATGCATAGACAACCAGTGAAAGAGGTTGAATTCCGGAAAGTGACATTTTCCGATATATCAACTTCTGTCCAGACAGCTCCCAAGCCACTTACTACACAGGCTAGTACGAGTTTTGATCATCCACGGAGATCTCCAAGAGTCTCACATCCGCCAAAACGTTTTGTTCCAAGTGTGGATTTTGTTTTGCTGACAGATAGTGGTGAGCCTTCTTGTTTCAAAGAGGCTATGCTAGCTAATGATAAGGTTCCGTGGGAACATGCTATGAAGAGGGAGCTGTCCAGTATTCCAAAGAACAAAACATGGGAACTTGTTCCATTTCCAAAAGGTAGGAAAACATTTCCTTGTAAATGGATTTACAAGAAGAAGACTGACAATTACAAAGCTCGTTTAGTGGCCAAAGGTTTCAAGCAAGAATATGGTGTCGAGTTCCAAGAAATTTTCTCCAATGGTCAAGATGACCACACTGAGAATGTTGCTTTCTTTGATTTTCACTAAAGATATGGAGCTTGATCAAATGGATGTCATTACAGATTTCTTACATGGTGATCTCGAGGAAGAGATTTATATGCAGCAACCTGAAGGGTTTGTGATAAAGGGAAAGGAACAGTTGGTCTGTAAGCTTCTGAAAAGTCTTTATGGCTTGAATCAATCATCCAGACAATGATATCAAAAGTTTGATGCATTTATGCGTTCCCTAGGCTATAAGCATAGTAATGAGGATCCATGTCTTTACGTGAAAAGACAACCCAATGGATAGCTTATTATGCTTATCCTTTATGTAGATGACATGTTGATTACTGGTCATTCCAAGAAGGACATTTCTGACTTGAAAATCGATCTAAAAAGTCAATTTGACATGAAAGATTTGGGTGAAGCCAATCACATTTTGGGTATGCCCATTACTCATGACTGTAAGAAGAGGTTGTTGTACCTTTATCAAAAAGAGTATGTGCACAAGGTTCTTGATCATTTTATCATGCAGAAGGGGAAGACTTTGAGTACTCCATTTCTTGCATATTTGAAACTTATCAAGAACGATTGTCCCAAAACTGTTGAGGAAAAAGCTTCAATGGCTAAGGTTCCTTATGCTTTAGCTTGTGGTAGTCTAATGTATGCCATGGTGGCTACAAGACCTGACATTGCACATGTAGTGGGAGTTGTCAGCAGATTTATGTCTAACCTTGGTAAAAAGAATTGGGATATTGTCAAGTCAATTCTCAGATACTTGAGAGTCACTATAGATAGACAGTTATGCTATGGTCGTAAAGAGTTATCCATTCAAGGATTTGTAGACAATGATTATGCAGGTTGTGTTGATAGTCGTAAATCAACAATAGATTGGATTTGCACATTTGCTGGTTCTGTTATTTCTTGGAGATCCGTTCTTCAAGACTGTACATCCATTTCTACCACAGAGGCAGAGTATGTTGCATTGAGTGAGGCATGCAAATAATATATTCGGCTTGCTCGCCAGGTGAAAGATCTTGGATTGGAGCAGTGTACACCAGTTCTTCATTGTGACAGTCAGAGTGCTATTACCTTAGCTAACAATCCAGTGTTTCATTCCAGAACAAAACACATTGATGTGAGTTATCACTTGAGTCGTGAATGCCTGGCAAACAAGAGCCTTGATTTAGTGAAGATTCTTACGTCAGAGAACACAATGGATGCACTCACTAAAAGTCTCTCCAGCCATCAATTTCAGCATTGTCTTGAGTTGATGGGAATTGGGTGTAGAGTGGTTCTCTTCCATTCTTATGGTCTTCCACATTGGCCATCAAGTGGGAGAATGTTAGGTTTAATGTCCATGTGGCCGACTGCCCATCACTAATTGCTACTAACCCTAGTGTACAGCTCTACACTTGTGTGAGCGATTAACACTAATTACAATGTGTATTGTGCCTTAATGCATAATATAGAGAAGAAATAAAGGGAGCACATAGTACGTGTCAGATCTCCCCCTCCAACCTGTGTGTGTGGCTATGGTGGTGTGTGTGTGTGTGTGTGTGTGTGTGTGTGTGTGTGTGTGTGTGTGTGTGTGTGTGTGTGTGTGCATATTCTTTTTCTCTATCTTATGCACTAAGGCACAATACACATTGTACTTAGTTAGTGGCTCACACAAGTGTATAGTTGTACACTTAGGGTTAGTAGCAGTTAGTGATGGGCGCTCGGCCACATGGCCATTAAACCTAACAGTAAGCACACTGATGGAAGTGATGAAAGAAGAATGTCACTGATCTTTGCATAAGTTGTCTAAGAAGACAATATAAGACACAACTTTTTAAACAAAAACAGTGATACCTCTGACTCCAATACAGCCACTAGGAGTATTTATGAAATGGAGACTCGACTTTATGGGACCATTCAAGAAGGTGAATCCCAGAAAGAATAAATACATCATTATGGCTACGTGTTATGTCAAAAAATGGGTGGAGTCTAAATCACTTCCAGACAACACTTCCAGGTCTACTGTCTTATTTATTTATGAGAAACTCATATGCAGATATGGATGTCCGATTGATATAGTGTCGGACCAGGGCACTCAATTCATTAATGACACGATGGAGATCCTAATGGATATATTTTCAATCAAACACAGGAAATCAGCGCCATATTATCCCAGATGTAATGGCCAGGCTAGAAGCAGCAATAGAACAATAAAAAAATTTCTCACTAAAATTGTTCAAAAGGAAGAACACATCGAACTTTCCACTGATGTTGCCTCTTCCTTTAGCTATTCTTGAAAACAAAGATCTCCAAATCTCAATGGGGTTGTATAAACATTGTGCTACTTCTCTTCCTTTAGCTATTCTTGAAAACAAAGATCTCCAAATCTCAATGGGGTTGTATAAACATTGTGCTACTTGTGGTCTCAACTTTAATGCAAGTGCCCTAGAATACTTTCTCTATCATGAAAACCCATAAACCACATGTTGTCTTTTACGCACATGTGCAAGAGTTTCAACGCCTATGTGGTAAAAGGCTACTAGCATCTTGTGTTTGAGATGGACAACTTGATGCTTGGTTTTACAATAGACACAAGCACCAAGGTGGATCCCATTGTTGGTGAGTGTATCTGATCCCTCTCAATGATTCACATGTAGATTTAAATAACACCCACCAAATTGCTATTTAACTTTGTCTATTTCTTGTGCTTCCCACAGGGATACTAATTTTGTAGATTTAAAGAGCGGGGGGGGGGGGGGGGGGGGGGGGGGGGGGGGGGGGGTGGGGCAGTTATCTAGAATGCCCTCTATAGTCTTGTTTGATAGGAGCACAATAAATGATGACACGCTATACAACATGTCTATCATTGGTAAGTATCATTTGATGTTGATGGGCATTTCATTTCGAACGTACAATGCCTATGAGTTTTTGGTTAACCTTGGATTTCAAAAAAATATTTCTCCAAGGTTGGTATCAATCTCGTGACGTGACCGGTGTAGATGAAGGAGAGATGCACGCACGTCGATGATCTAGCATGGTAGATTCATCAATGCTTGATATGTGAGAGTGCTGGAGGTTGAGTATCGGGCTACCAACATTGTCACCTCCAAAAAGCCGGCAACACAATCGCCCTCACACAAACCTAATGTAGATGGTAAATTTCAGTTATACATGCTACCGTAGATTTCTTCATCTCTGATGTATTTGATTCTTTTCCTTCTACATCCATAGATAAATTATCCAAGGTTGTAGCCACCATTTGTGCACAGATGGCTGCTTGTCCAATCAAATGGGTTGCCTCAACGCTTGTGAAATGCAAAGCAAGTGTGGTGGAACGTGCAAAGATGGATGTGAATGACATAGCAAAAGAACTAGCAACCATGGAGGGTGTGAGTGAGAAAACAAAGCCTGGGGTTTCCTCATATTGCAGCAGATGGTAGTACAACATCCTACAACGAGGTTGAAAATGCATGTCATGCTACCAAGGCACATGTATTACTGCTTAATATGAAATCTAACATGACTAAAGAAAATGCACAAGTGAATGAACTACCTAATGTTGAAGAAGTTTGGGCATCAATGATTGATGTATCTATTGATGAAAAAGATAATCTATGTCAAAGTGAGGGTGTTGCAGCACACCATTTTCATGAGGAAATCAAGCATGTTGTAGAGGTGCATAACTCCAACATGACTGAGGAGATGAAAGAGTGGTGCAACTTATCTCTGCCAAATGTCAAGCTTCCAATAGACAATGAGCCCATTCACAATGGTCACGCACCCAATAGGCAGTGACAAAGTAGAGAGTGGGTGGGGTGAACAGGAGAATCAAAAACCTGATATTGGATGGGCCAAAAAGGACA
>NC_140941.1:132164964-132454964 GCF_014529385.1 Adiantum capillus-veneris
ATATATGCTAAGCTATAGAAAGGAGAGAGAGAGAGAGAGAGCGAGAGAGAGAGAGAGAGTAAGAGAGAGAGAGAGATTCATAGAAAGAGAGAAGGGGATTGAGACTCTTCTTTTGGTGTACAGTAAGATGGCTAGAACAAAAGCCACTGCAAGGAAGGCAGGCAAGGGTCCAGGATTAGCATCGAAAGCAAGTGGTAGATCTGCAACCCCAAAGAAAAGACTTGGAAAACCAAATAAAATTCTGAAAGGGCCAAGGATGAAGAAGCTGCAAACCTGCATGGGACTTTTCAGAGAAATCAGAAAGGCACAAAAATGTGTAGATTTATGCATACCAAAGCTGCCCTTCCAGAGGATGGTGAGGTCCATATGTGATGAAGCTACCTGGGGCACCAAAAGGTGGAAGGTGGTGGCATTAATGGCTCTACAGGAAGCAACAGAGGACTTCCTACTGGAGTACTTCAGTGACATGACCATTGTTGCAGCCCATGCCCACAGGGTTACTATAATGGACAAAGATAGTGAGACATTGAAAAGAATAAGGTGGAGGTATGACAAACTGCTGGTCCCCAATGTCTGCAAGGATAAGAAAATGAGGGAAATTTTGTTATACCCCCCGGAGCTAGTGCCACAGCTCACAGTTGTAGATGTCACACATGATGTGAATACAAGGGCAAGGGCAGAGACTATTGCTCGCCAAACAGAGGAAATGAGGGAAGCAGAGCTTAAGGAGAAAGCAAAAGTAGCAGTGGAGTCCCAGAAACAAACAGAGTGCAATGTGACCCTGTCTATAGAGGCAATGAATCAAGAAACTCTACTTTCAATGAAGAATGGTTTGCTTGCAGAGATACCATTTGTAGATGGAACCAGAAAGCTAGCTCTGGAAAAGGTGGACATTGATTTATTACAGAATCCAGATGCTGAGATTTCAGACACAATTATCTATGCTTGTCTTAAGTAAGTGTTACTATCTTGCTAGCTTTGAAAACTCAGATAATAGGTTTGCTAACTCAGGTAGAGTCTCTGCAGCCTGATCAAAAGTCAACTCCCATTGCACACTCACACAGAGGTGTTTCTCCTTGATCCACAAATATCTGTAATTATTAGACAAAAGAACAGTCCATCTGGGACCTTTGAGAGCTGGTTTCTCCACTGTGCTATGCTGGAAGTTACTGTGATCATCTTCCCATATGAGAACAACCATCATTGGAGTCTCATATGCCTTGATGTTGACCAACCAGCAGTGTGGGTGTTCAATTCAATAAAAGGAACCCACCCTGAAATTAGGCTGTAAGTGTTTTGTATCAGAAAGTGTTTATTATAGATATCCATGTAAATTTGAAGCCTCATGCTAACATCTTGACATTGCTTTGTGCAGTTGTATAAAGAGGTTGTTGCTTGCCTATGGCAAGCTATGTGGAAGGTATGAACTATACAAGGCCCCAATCAAAGATGTACCTGTCCCAAATCAAACCGATGGGAATTCTTGCGGCTGGAGATGTCTTCTCCATGCAGAATATGTCCTGCAAAGCTACTTTGCATTAAAACCTTTCATGACTAAGGTACCCATTTGGCAATGCATTCAGTTAGTTTTGGTTTAGTCTATAAAAGAATTCTCACCATGTGGTCTTTCAATTTTGCAGAGTGCTTTAAAAAACTACACATATGATTATTTGCAAAGATACCGGGTAAGTTTAATACAACACCTGCTTACTATGTCTAGCCCTAGAGAGCTTGAAGATAGCGGCTTGGATGAGCGCACTATTGATCTTACAAAACATGACGTGCCACCACGACAAACCCCTACATCCGATACAGTGGAATCGCATCGGGCCAAGGGTGTCATATCAGCAGAAGATGAAAGAGCCGAGGATGAGGAAAGGACAAATGAGCATATGGAAGCTGCTAAGGTTCAACCGGAGGAGACAATGAAAGAGCCAAGTCAGCCAGTGGAAGAGCCAAAAGAGCCTATGGCTGAAACCCAAGATGAGGAAAGCAGGCCTATAGATGAGCAAAAGGATATGGATGAGGAAAGAAGGCCTAGGGATGAGCAAAATGATATGGATCAGGCAAGGATGTATGAGGCAAGCCGATCAACCTTGAATCAGGCAGAAAGGGCCATGGGGGAGACCCCTGATGAAGATTTGAATGATGACTATGAAGATAAAGCGGAGGAGAGCAACAACGACATGAACACTACAGAGACCCAGTATGGACCCTTGCTACGTGTAGATACGGTTGTTTCGGTAATGTCTATTCAAGTATGTCAAAATATGTTTAGCTTCTAACTACTTATATGTACTTGTCAACTTTTACAGAGGTTGATTATCTTGGACGTCAATGGATTGCTGCTGATGCGGGTGCCTCTCGGTGACAGAGGACCCTTTGAGGATTTGCAAACGTTTCGGATGGGAACTTGTCGAGTCGTGGTTCGTCCAGGAACCAAGGAATTTATTGAGTTTCTTCTTCCGCGCTTCAGAGTTGCCATATGGTCTTCAATGCAAAGGCAAAACTTATCGCCACTAGTTGCAATAGTTTGCAGTGTATGCCAAGCTCACACGTTAGATTTTGCCTTTTTGTATGATCAAAGAAAATGCGTTATCGTTGAGGGCCACTACCATCCTAAAAAACCAGGATTACCTCTTTTGTACAAACCGTTTAGCCAAATCGGTGTACCCTTTGATGCAACTAATACACTACTAATTGATGATACTCCTGAAAAGGGAGAACTAAATCCGCCGGGAACAACTATCTCACCACCTTCTTTCGAGGGGCATTCCTTCGATTTTTACCTTGAAGACATTCTGATTCCATACTTACAGAAATTGTATCTCAGTCCATTGTTCACGGATGAGTTTGTACTTTCTAATGAATTAAGATGATTCTTCTATCTGTCTTTGTCTTGTCTAACATATATATATATATATATATATATATATATAGAGAGAGAGAGAGAGAGAGAGAGAGAGAGAGAGAGAGAGAGAGACAGAGAGAGAGATTTGACGTGGTAAAGAAATGTATTTCAAGCACACTTTTTCACAGGGCACAATTGAAAAATGAGATCAATAAACTTCATGTCTTGAAAGTCATTTGTATACACTTGGGTTTACAAGAATATCTGTTACATTGACACTACTTCAACCCGACCATCCAACTCTTTGCACAAAATATCTTTTTCCCTTCGCCGCATCACCTTACGGCAAGCTAAGAAAAAGGAAAAATCTGATAGTTCCTTGTCCATTGACTCTTCAATGATGTCATTTCGCAAATGCTGAAGACTGCATAGCTCCCTTATTGTAACCACCAATAGTAGGCCATGCTCTTTATCAATCACTTCCACATCCACAGTAGGATTATCTTCCAAACCTGCAGAAACCTGGTCCATAGGAATGTACTTACCGTTTAGCATTTGTGATCGCATATACCAAAATGAGAGTAACAGTGATTGGCTTGCAATCATGTACTTGACAACTAGAGTATCAAGCGCGACCTCGCACCGTAAACCAATCTCTTCCTTTGCATACCATCCTTTGTCAAGAAGTTTGTCACAGGATGACTGCTGAAATGACTTGCACATGAACATAGTTTTTGTAACTCTAATGTTGTAGCTATGAAACAGCTCTATGAAGAGTGCAACACGACAAAAGTTTGCAATTCTAACCAGTTTGGTAGGAATAGAGCTACGTAGAGACCTTTGTATATCCTTGTAGAGCTTACTTCGCATTGCCTCCACCATTGTTTCCTCGGGAACTGGCCAGTCCACAGTGTTCCAATCGGTTGGTAGAGGCAGTTTCACCAACATGCCATTCTTATTCCCTGAGCTGAGTTGGTAAAAGTGGTCATAAAAAAAGATTCCCTCATCAGCCAATCTTTTGTTGCTCCTCTCTGAGTACTGTAGAGAACCAATATGGGCATGTACAACATGGAAGAGGCCTATTATGCACTCCACAGGTTCCCATTGCTCATAAGAAGAGGGATAAACATCTGCAATATATATAAGAAGAGTTAAACTAAGAGTATCAATAAGTACAAATGACAAATCTAATGTAATTGAGTTGTGAAGAGTAGAGACATTACTCATAACAAGCGGGAGAAACATTGCAAAATATATAAGAAAAGTTATAATGAGAGTATCAGTAAGTTCACATGTCAAGAGTACTTACAATTGCAACGTGGTTGATGTATATCTGATACATTTCCACCGTTTGCTATCACCTCTGGATGGGTAAACACATGCTGAACAAGAACTTCCTTTACAGATCTTTTGCCGATCTCAACTTTGAAATCCAACACCCTGGCCTTCCATGCTGAGCGGTAAACGTTGATACCACTAGACCTCTTGGGTCTTCTTGGTTGCATGAGGACCCATGAACCTTTGTTTATCCTTTGTCCAACCCATTGGTTGTCTGCACTTATTGAAGCTGGTATTGTAATTGAGGATATGCTACTACTTGGCCTTCTAGGCAAAGTGCCGTTGTTGGTTGTTGGTGTGAGAGACAGTAAACACCTTGAGGCTCTTGGGCGAGAAGACGTGGATGCCATAACTCTCAGAGAAAAGCTTTAGTGGAGGGAGATTCACTTTGAAAGCATTCTAATGGAGGGAAAGTGTTTTAAAATTCCAATATCTTGTGCGGGCTTAATGGTCACCCTCCAGTACGTTAATGACCATAAGAGAATATCAGAAGTGGGACCACATGCAAGCACCTAAAAGCTCGGTAAAAGGAAGGAAATTACTATGCTACAATCCTAGTTTCGTGAAAGTTTTATGCTATTTTCCTATTTTTTGAGTCTTTCCAGGTACTTTCCTACGTAACGTAGCCTTCATGCTCATTGGACGCGCTCTATTTTTCTCTCTCTTCATATGGCCCTCCAAATGACCTCCGAAATTTCCTAAAGATTGGACGAGTATCAAAAGTGCACGACGCTGGCTGGGCACATAGTTTGAAATTCAAACTAAGACACATTGAGGATACACCCGAGTCGGTTCCTTAGTATGTTGTCAGTCACTATGCTACACACTCTTTGACTAGTTTTACTCAGTTAGATCATGTGAGACCTAAATTTTATATGTAAGATAGGGGTATGATAGTTTTCTTCATTGATTGTTGTATGAGCATAGAAAGGGGGGGCATATTTCCTAATACGAGTCGTATATAGGGGTTCAATCAATGTTGTCTTCTCGTAGGTCGCATCCCGTTCTATATATAGAGTGAATCCCCCGAGAAGGAAGCAAATTTCATCTATGAGATAGAACACACCAACTGGATATCTCCAATTGTTGTGGTACCCAAAAATAATGGTAAACTCCGAGTGTGTGTCAATCTCAAAAGCTAATGCTGCCACGATAAGGAATAATTATCCCCTACCAATCACGGATCATGTCCTTGAACGAGTGACGGGCAAGCGTGCATATTACTTCTTGGATAGATTCTCTGGCTACAACCAACTTGCAATTGCACCTAAGTACCAATATAAAACGTCATTTGCCAAAGAATGGGGCATATTGTGTGTACACTCTCTCCTAAGAAGGAACATATAGAACACCTCAAGAAAGTATTCAAGAAGCGCAGGACATGTAGAATTTGTCTTAATCTAGAAAAGTGTGTTTTTATGGTTAGACAAGGACAAATCTTGGGACATATTGTCTCAGAAAATGGCATATCCACGCATTTGGATAAGATAAAAGTGATTACTAAAATGCCTAAACAAATCAATGCAAAGAAAGTGCAGTGCTTTATGGGACACTGTGGTTATTACAGGAGGTTCATACACATGTATGCTCTCGTATCCACTCCAGTGTGAAAAGTACCTAATTGGGAAAAAATATTTCACGTTCATAATGATGCATCTGCATTTGCTATAGGATGTATTTTGGCTCAACCAAGAGACGGAACTATGGATTTCCCAGTCTGCTATGCCAGCCAACAACTCAATAGTGCTGAAAAGAACCACACCACCACCAAAAGAGAGGGGCTTGGAATGATTTATGCTGTTAAGAAATTTTGGCATTATCTCCTTGCAAATAACTTTGGGTTTTTCACGGACCATCAAGCCTTCTTATATCTTGTCAACAAACCATGCAATACAGGGCAAATCGTAAGATGGTTCATCATATTGCTTGAGTTTGACTTTAATATAGTGGTTAAAAAGGGAAAGACGCATCTTCTAGAAGATCACCTTTCTAGATTGCCAAATGGAGAGGCTCCATAGGGAGTGGATGATGATCTCCTAGATGCATATCTCTTCCATGTAGAAATGGTACCTAGGTGGTCCCAAGAGATAGTAAGCCTACTATCACAGGGTGGCAAATTCGACAAGACTTACCAAGATTTTAAACAACAGATGATTCATCAAGCTAAGAACATTTAGTTGATTGGTGGACGTTTATATCATCTAGGCTCCGACGGTTTCCTACGAGTGTGCATAAATCCAGAGGAATATGATGCCTATTTGTTGGAAGCACATAATTAGGATTTAGCATTTCCTTGCTCATCCACAAAAACTTTCCAATGCTTGAGACAATTGGGAGTGTATTGGGCATCTATGCGTGTTGATGTTCGTGATTATATAACTAGTTGTGCCAAATGCAGATCAAGCCCATCAATAGAACATGCGACACTGTTTCAAATAACAGTTACACCAGAATGGAGTCAATACATTGTTGACTTCTTGCAAATGTAAACATTTCCTGAAAATACCACCAGAGCATGGCATAGAGCGATAGAAATAGAAGCTCGTGACTTCACTTTGATTGAAAACCAACTTTATAAATGAGGAAAGGATAGCCAGCTTAGGCTATGCACAATGGAAAGCATGTACATTCCAATCCTTGAGCAAGCACATGAAGGAATAATTAGAGGCCATTTCTCATGGGAAAAGACAACAAAAAGTATCCCTACCTCTAGACTATGGTGGCCAACACTACAAATGGATGCGAATCAATATACAAGACGATGGGACTCTTGTCAACGCACCAAACTGCCAATAAAACGGGATGAGATGCCCTTATGGCCAATGATGGGAGCTAGAGCTTTTGCTAAGTGGGGAATAGACTTTGTGGGACCAATATAACCCCCCACTTACAAAACAAATGCCCAATATATCATTGTGGCCACTGATTATCTCATTAAATGGATCAAAGTTAAATATAGACAAAAAGATAATGCCATGACTACTACACAATTTCTATATGAAAATGTCTTTGTTAGATATGGTCTACCTATAGAAATTGTCAGTGATTGGGGAACAAATTTTATAAATGAGACAATTAAAAATGCTCTTGATGAGTTCATGGTAGTTCATAATAAGTCTGCTCCGTACCACCCACAGGTTAATGGGTAGGCAAAAGCTACAAATAAGACTCTATGTACAACCTTAACCAAAATAGTCTCAGAGTCAAGAACGGATTGTGATCAAAAGTTACATTTGACACTATGGGCTTATAGAATTTCTTGTAAAACCTCGATTGAAACAACACCGTACAACATGGTGTTCAACCTTAATGATATATTGCCTATGGAATTCCTAATCCCAACACTAAGAGTAGCCAAACAACTAGAGTGGACATGCCATGAAATGTCTTCATGAATTGGTGACCTTAAAGGCTAGATGAGCTTTGCTTAAAAACAGTAGCTTCCATCTATGTGCAAAAATGAAGGCAAAAAGAGATTTTTGATAAGCATATATGCTCAAATAATTCAAAACAAGCAATTATGTCCTAATTTACACTTTCACTTTAAAACAACATGCTAAGAAACTTAAAAAGCAAGAGAAGAGACCCTTTTTGTGATCAAAGATTTATCACCAAGTGGGGCCGTCAAGCTTGCTACATTGGATGGTGAAGAAATGCTCAACTGGACTAGTGGATGTCGACTAAAAAAAATCATCTATGACTAACCCCAAGTATGCTTCTAAGAATCCACAAGGAAAAGAAATGGACCTAAGAAAAACAGCAAATTGTTGTACAAGCACAAGCACAGGCTAGGGAACGAATAGCAAATCGGAGGATGCAGGATCCTGCAAACTAGGATGCAATCAAGTGGAGGTGACGACAAGGATTGATTCAGGTGCTCAAGGTAACCCGGTCTCCTACAACATTGACAAGCAGCTCCAACTCAACAATCAATTACAAGAGACACAACAAAATCTCCACATTTATTTAGAGCACTCGATCAAGGTAATGGGTTGGTACAGGTTAACCAATATGTCTATCGGCATAAATTTTATGTACAGTGCTCCTGGTACAGGTTAACCAATATGTCTATCGACATAAATTTTATGTGGTAGAAGATAAGCACACACAACATGCTTTATTGCTCGGGCAACCTTGGCAGAGAAGGTATAATGTACAACTTGACTAGAGCTACAACATAGTCAACATCCAATCTGTTTCAAGAAAACAACAAGTTCCTTTTGCTATAGTAGCTACAGACAAACAATCAGTAATGCACTCGCTGGATAAAGGTAAGCAACCCTTACAAACGACCATTGTCCAACAATGGATTCCAAAGAGACCAACAATGCAAGAAAAGCAAGTCATTATAGCAAGTACTCTTCCCCAAGCAGATATGGATAAAAAAGAATCAGGTCGCAAGGTTTGAACAAAGTCGATTCAAAGATACCTCTCCACCGACCTCCACTACAAATTGCAAGCTGAAACCAAAGTTCCTCCTTAAGCAAATATGGGTACCCAAGCAATTACTTATGGCCCAAAGTAAGCTTGCAAAAATTTGGATTCCAAAATAACAACCCAAGGAACACCGTGAAGTGCATGCTTTCAAAAGACAACCACAAGAATATTCCCGTCCGCCGACCATATGTAGAGTTCAAAAAAATTGGGTTCTTAAGAATGACTGCCCAACTCCGATTTGGATACCTAAATGGCGGATAGCTACCACTATTGCGGTGACTCATAGACACATGGTTTCACTAGCTCAGCTGTCTATCAAAGAAAGAGCAAACAAACTAGAGAGCTTAGTGTTTCACCGCTCTCACCACAGTCATACTTTCATAGGAAACTTCAACATCGAATGCCAATAAGCATCATGTTTATACCTTCCTCTTGCACAACATTAATTTTTCCATGCATTTTCTGAGTATTCATAGAGGGCTGCATTACATGGCCAGCATTAGCACATTTTAAATTCCCCTACACAGCACATACCCTTGGGTGAGACACCATCATCTAAGACGACTTCGCCTAGGAAGGGGGGAGGCATTCTAAATGTGGACCCAATACACTACAAATGTAAAAAGGGGCACTGTTTTCCATGACTTTGGGGGTTTTTAGTCTTTGATTGTGAGATTTTTGGTAAACCCGAGTATATATGTCCTTAATTAATGTTTACAACAGGAAACAAAGGACAAACACCAAAGATGAGCCTCTAAGTGTGTGTACATATGTAAAAGTTACAGTTTTCATGCTTAAAAGGTGAGAAAATGGAGCAATCCGGCCAAATATACTATAGGTAGATGTATATAATTGTTTATTATGCTATTATCTAATTATCTTGATTTATGGGTATTTTTTGATTCAAGCTAGCTATTTTCCTTTATTTTTTGTTGATTTTCTAAAGAAAAACAAAGAAAAATAGAAAAAGCATGTGAAATAGCAACATAGTGACAAAATAAAAATATGGGAGTGATCAGTAAGTGAACATCAACTTATGTGTGAAGACGGGGTGCAAGTCATTAGGAGAAAGTTGGACTCACTTTTGGGCCCTATAAGAAGTGCCACATCGGCTTAGAGAGAGAAAATGAAAATGTTAAATTGTGCATTTTATGTGATACTTTTCTGCGCAACAAAAAGCCAAAATGGCATTCTTTGGTAGGTAGCTGCCGTCTTTATCATTCTTATCCTTCGTTCTCTTGTCAGGAATCCAACTAACCGTATGACTAATGATTTGAAATGCCAACTTACAAGTGTTTCCTCCGGAAACATAAGCCACACGAACTCTATCAACTCTAAACTTGAGAATATGGCTTTCCCTTCCAAAACCTGAGACATTTCTCCGTCTTCTTCTCTATCACCTCTAGGAATGGAGAACACATCTTTTCCTGATGAAAACACTAATTTGAACTTACAATCCTCAGCCCCTTCATCTTTACACTTACCCAAAGAAAGAACACACATCATCTTCATGTTGATGTATTGCAAGAGTACGCACCGTTGCAGAAATGTAGGAGGGAGTCTTTCTTATCTCAACGGGAGAAAGAACTTAGAAGGACAAACAAGGAACATCATTTGGATTTGTGGACCGATGGGTCTATTTATCCAAAGGATCCTACGACAAATGCGCCACCTCCCTTTGATACACCGAACATTTGGAAATGAGAGGATTGAATGCGGAAAGGCAAAGAAACTTCCTAGCGATGGAGAACATGCAGCTGAAGAAACTTAATGAAGCACGCTCTCAAAAGATTTCATCAAACAGAGAGACAATCCAAGGCCTTGAGAAGAAGATCACAAGTTTGCGAGAGAAAGACACCGTGCTTGGTAGTTGGAAACGAAAACGAGATTTGTGCAACATTGAGAACATGAAGGTTGGTAGTGGTGACCTGAAAAAACGAATACGAGCTTTAAGGTAACTCGAAGTTTGTTTCTTCAATGTACTTCATTAAGAAATGGATACACTTACTTTCCTATACATGATCATAACGCATTGTGATTTTTTGGCTAGTCTTACTGCATCCAAACTCGAACGGTGCAGGCTTCAATGCTGGAGTGCATTACAGCCGTCTAGTTCCAAAAGAAGTAGTTGAAGAGATGATAACTCAGAAAAAAATTTGTAAGTTGAAAGGGAGGCTACTTACCTCCTTCATGAACGAGAATCAGCTAGAACCAATGGAAGTGCAAGCAATACTTGATGAGAGTGGCATCTCGCAGATGGGATACAGGGCACTCTTCAAAGCATTAGCTAAAAAGTCTCAAAATAAACTACAGAGAGGATCATTGCTGCCAAATCCATCACATGTAAAGGCTGCTCTCCGGCACGTAAACGATGAGGTGTTTGAGAAACTTGGGTCACCATTCCATATTGAAGCAACGTTCTTAGGCAAGGGCGGCAGAGAGGTACAGTTTAACAAGCACAAAAACCTCTTCGTTGATCTTGAAGCATTGCAAAGGTATGCAGTTCACTTCTTTGACATCAGTTGAGACGAGTGCGGTGGGGTTCTCAAGTTTGTTTTGAAGCTCGACGAGTGCGAGGTCCTGAAGAACAAGAAGTTGGAGAGAGTCACCATTACCCTCATGAACAGAGCTCTGGATCCATCAATAACGAAAGAGGATCCACGATACTTTAGCATGCAATCAGAAAACAACATTCTAACTCTAGGATCATTTCAGGTATACTTCGTTCACTCTATGATAACAAAATATTGATTATTTGGTTGTTGATTTTGTGTTTTCATTTTTCACTGCAGGTTGATAAGGAAAATTTTGAAATCCTCGATTGGGTTTTTAGTCAAACCCAAATTCCTTCTATCATCAGTGAACAAAGAAACAGAGCCGTTCTTTCAATGGAAGGATTTGGTGACTACACAGTGGGTGACTTGAAGACTCTTAAGTGTATGTACAACATAACACACGGAGCAGCTGTGGCAAATCCATGCTTATATTGCATGGCTGATGCACAATCACTTGAGAGTGTGCAATGGATTAGAGCTCCCAACATACATCTTCAAGGTAAAACTTTTAAACCAGTGCTTGATATTCCTCTGAGTAGAGTTCACATCTGTACACTTCATGCACTCTGTCGAATAATTGAAAAGGTGGTTCATTTGTACATATGTTTTGCATGGACATTAAAGCCAGAGAGTGAGTTGAAAAGAGTGATCAAAGCATTAGAGGGAGTGCTCTCAGACATTGGTTTGCATGGAGGCAATGTCAAAATCAAAGAGGACCCTAAGATGTCTCAAAGTTGGTACAATGTACCGAGGAAAGCATCGATAGGTGGAGTGAAGGTAAGAAGGTTTCTTGGGTTTAGCCTGAAAGATTCAGATAGAGAAGAAAGGAGAAACCTATTCAACAAATGGAAACAATTACATAAAGTGGTTAAAGACAATGCTGGTGGTGGGGCAATCCAGAATCACAAGGCAAACGTGTGGAAATCACTAGATAAAATTTTCCATTACGTTGAGCAGCATTCTTGGGACCAAAGTAAGCTCACATCATTTCAAGCAGCCTTGTTGGATTGGAAAAAGGCTTACCTTATAGGCTGGGGTGGGCAACATATCACACATTACATGGTGGGTTGGCATTCTACGTATACAAAACAAAATTATAAATTGTACTCTACTGATCATTTTGTTTTATTTCAATGCAGCACATACTGTTCAACCATGGTCCATATTTTTCCAAGACATACGGCTCACTATCAATATGGTCCACACAAGGCATGGAAAAAACCCACTACGTGGCAAGAACAGGTTATTTTAAGCACACTCGACATGGGGAAGGAAAAGAAAAGGCCAATAGCCTATTAGAGTTACACCAATGGACTTATAGACGACTAATTCATAGAGCAAGACAGAAGGAACTTCTTAAGAGTTCAGAAATTACACGATCTTTACAACACATCCGCAAAGAGAAGAAACAGATGGCTTGGGGAGCTTCAAATGCGGTAGAGCGCCATGCGAGGTGGTGACGGTCATGAGTCAGGAGCGGGAGAAGATGGACCTGAGCCCGTCGTTTTTATCCTCTTTGATGCACCTCCTTCTTCCTCACTTTGTACCTTTTCGATGTGCAAGCTCTGTAGACGAGCTCATTCCTCTGTTGATGGCAGCATCCCCACGGGAATCATGCGTCTTCTTTCCCTCAGAAACAGTCTTTTGTTGTATGGATCTAAGCTTTCTGGGTCTTCAACCCCTGCAGCCAGAGCTTGAGCTGTGTAGGACATGAAATAGGGGGCTCTGAGTGCTTGGCACCCATACCCAATGCCAAATACGCGTAGAGCAAATTGTTTCTCAATCAGAATTAGTCTTTTTGCATTTAGTGGGAGGGGGTGCCCACCACACAATCTTGTATTAACTTTCATCACAGTGGGAACTTTGCATTGTCATCGGAGTATTCCTTGTGGTATATTATGATCTACATAAAAAATGCAATGAATTTATGGGCCGTAAGTGAGATGAGTACAATTGCCAAGTACTTGAATTGTTTCTACAAACCTTTTTGTGGTTGAAATGCCCGATGTAGTGAGACAACGCCGCATCCTTTCCTTGGACTCCAATGACAAGCCCTTGTCGTGAGCCTCCCATTTTTCTAAGGAAACTATTGTTATACACTAGCACCTGGCCGCAAAAAAAAATGATCATGATATTTTATCACTGGGCCATCTCTAATACCATCTGAATGCACGACAAAAGTTACCATCTGATTCTTGTCCATTTCCAGCATCGACTTCCCCCACAAGTGAATAGACTGACTATTCATTACCTGATCTTTGGGTGCCACGTGCCTACCCATGTTTTCCAAGCCGAGTTGTTTTGTTGTCTATTCAAATTGCTCATCTGTTGGCAAATCTCCGGACTTCGCTTCATTGAACGTATCTTTGATCAGTTGCCACCCTGAAGTGAACTGTGTGTCAACAATAAGATGTTGGTCCACTCCATCATCGTCCACAAACCCCATGTCTACCTCACAAAAATTTGCAATTGCTCCTAGGCAGTAGTCCTCCGGTATATTGAGCTCATGCATGATATTTGTGAGCAGAACATAGTGGGTGTCGCCCGCCATAGTAAAGCTGGGAGCACAATTCAGAGGCAAAGTCACTTCCTTACTTGGACTTTCTTGCTTGCACCCTATTGCTGCATCCGCAAGAGAAACAAGAGTTAAGCCCGCATCAAATGTTTCCTTTAGTGCCTCTACCCGCTCTTCTTCTGGGTCGCAAACTGCACCTCCACATCCTCTACCTCTTCCTCCGGCGCAAATGGACAACTACCGAAAGTTGTTGACTGCAAAGTCTCTGACTCACCATCCGTCTGCAAGTATAAGTAACAGACAAACCCATGGTAGAATTCCACTAAGCGACACTTTTTGAAGTGCTTCATACACCTGTCTTGTACAAGCAGTGCATTGGAGGGACACTTTTCTAGACAGCGATTTAGTCTCCTTGAAGCACTCTTGTCAGGGTCAAGGTCGGTTGGGTGCACATATCTCATGCCATCAACTGTCATGGAATTGTCACAAGTGACTACCTCATACTGTTGCAAATGGGTTTGTAGGTACTCAAATGAGCAATCTATAATCCTATGTATAGAAAACTTTGGATTGAACATTCCTGATAGTTCTGGTGCACAGTGATGAGCACGGGTGTTATATAAGAATGTGAATAGTTTTACTTCACATGTATCCTCACTCACGTCTGTCTCCAGGACTATGATCCCCATGACTGAAAGAAAAAGCAAGCCAAAACTATTTGGTGTTATAACCAAGCGAATGTTGAGCCTCAAGTACCCCTCAATGTCTCTTTTCGCTTGGTTGTCCCGTGCGCTAATTTCATAAGAGGTGACGTTAGTTGAGTCAGAACCAAGCAAGTAGGGCCCCCAAGAATTTCCGAAGGGCCCTATTCGCTTGGTTTTGTCCCGTGCGCTAATGTCATAAGAGTTGACGTTAGTTGAGTCAGAACCAAGCAAGTAGGGGCCCCAAGAATCACCGAAGGGCCCTATTTTCTTGGTTCTGTCGCGTGCGCTAATGTCATAAGAGGTGACGTTAGTTGAGTCAGAACCAAGCGAGTAGGGGCCCCACAAATCACAGAAGGGCCCTATTCGCTTGGTTCTGTCCCGTGCGCTAATGTCATAAGAGGTGACATTAGTTGAGTCAGAACCAAGCGAGTAGGGGCCCGCAAGAATCTCCGAAGGGCCCTATTTTCTTGGTTTTGTCCTGTGACCTAAGCATTTGGAACAGGTGGATAAGAACAGAGCATTTAATGTTATCAGTGATAGATTTATAGGCCTACTCACTCACTATGCCCAAACTCAGGCACGGTCACATAAGGAGTAATTATTCCAACCATGAATGTGGTACGGTCACACAAGGAGTAATTATTCCAACCATGCATGCGTTTTTACCCTAACGTAGTGGCTTTGGTGTGCACACAGTTAAAAGCACACAGGAAGAGGAGAGGCAGGGAGAAAGAACCTATCTCTGCAATATCCAATGGCACCGAGTTGGATGGTGATGTCGCAGGTCACCGACAACAAGAACCACAGGGGGCGATGGCGATGGCGACATGGCAGCAAAGGACTCGACCCAGTGGAGGTCGCTCCACGCAGGATCACGAGAGGTGGCCAAGCGGAAGAGCGCAGAAAATGCAAAGGCAACGGCGATCTGTTTGTTCTACTTGGACATGGAGATGGCGAATGCAAGGGCGATCGGCGTCTGACTCTCAACGTAGGATCACGAGAAGTGGCCAAGGGGAAGAGCGCAGAAAATGCAAAGGCGACGGCGATCTATTTGTTCTACTTGGAGATGGAGATGGCGAATGCAAGGGCGATCGGCGTCTGACTCTAAATGCAGGATCACGAGAGCTGGCCAAGGGGAAGAGCACAGAAAAGGAAAAGGCAGCGGCGATCTGTTTGTTCCACTCGGAGATGGAGATGGAGATGGCGACTGCAAGGGCGATTGGCATCTGTCTGACCCTAAATGGTCACTCAAAAAGGCACGTGGGCTACGCTCTCAAGGACAACCAGTAATAAATGGTCTTAGATTCCCATGCAATACAATTTACCAACCACAATCTCGCGCATAAGTGAAGTTGTCACCCTCCCCGAGGTAAGCATTCTAAGTTGAGGCATTACCCCCACCAAACATCTCAAGTTTCAACTATTCTGCCTCTTTTTGCGTCCTCTACTGTGCATCATTCTAATTAACTCTACCCCCATAGACGCTACGCGGTAAGCAAACTCCATCACCTTTTACTCTCGTGCATCCTCCTTCTCTTACTCTTGTTCTGCAGTGCTTCAGTGACGCGGAACTCTACACACAGTGAAGAGGTATGCTACTTACTACCATTCTGTGCACTTGTATTTTGTGTAGTCAGTACTAGGTGAATAAGGGAAGGTAAACCCCGTTTGCTGCAGCTGTTTGCTTGGTACAGGTCATCGTCCTTGGTCAGTAACAAGCGAATAAGGTAAGGTCACTTAGTTCGAAGAGCCCTATTTGCTTGGTACTAACCAAAAGAAAAGTTAAGTGATGTCTGCTAGTACAGAGGTCAATACTAAGAAAATAAGGGGAAGGTAAACCCTATTTGTTGTGGATTTAGGGTTTTTTTTTGCCAAATACGCGCTTTGATTTTATAAGAAAGAAACAAAATTACAACTGAACACTGGGTTTTGAGCTAGAAAACACTTCAGACTTTACAAGAGCAAATAAGGCAAGGCAACTCTTTCCTATGCACCTATTCGCTTGGTACTGACCTTTCCTTAAATCTGAAGTCCCTTGTGCTGACAAATGAATTGTCTTTTGGTGTTATGCTATTTGTAGATATGCTTCGTGTAAAGGCCTGCACTAGGAGGGCAACAGGTGAATCTTTGAATGCTCAGGCAAGAAGACGCCGATATGAGGCGCACAGAGGTGTACTGCAAGAGCTGCGTAGGATAGAACGACACGTTAAACCTGCTATTCCACGTCTCCCTTTCCAGCAAGTAGTGCGGGAGATTTGCGAGCAATGGAGAGTCGGCATGCGATGGGCCAGCAGTGCACTACTCTGCCTTCAGGAAATTGCTAAAGACTACCTCGTGGAATTCTTCAGCAATGGATATATCCTGGCTGCCCATGTACACCGCATCATTATCATGCCGCGGGCTTTTGATACTCTTCGTAGGCTTCGTTTCTGCTACGATGGGATGCTTCAGCCAATGCCTATCCGTGAGTAGAACCATGGATATTCTCAACATCCCCCCTCTCCATCCTCGTGCACGACAGACAGAGCCGTCTAGGACTGAAACAAACATCAGAAGGACCCGATCACAGGTCGAGAGAAATGACACAGATGGGCAGGCTGAGATAGCCGCAGAGGGGTATGAGCAAGCCATAGTGGACCGCGAGGCAGTCATGGAAGAAATAGAGACAGTTATCGAGGAGCCAGCTAGACACCAAAATGAGCAAGTCATGGAGGATCTGCAGCCCATCATGGATGATGAGGGACAAGAGTAGGTCAGGGTGGAGCCTGAGGCATCTATGGAGCAACCAATATTGAAGGAAAATGATCCAGAGCTTGAGGAGCCTGAGGCTGTTAGGGAGGAGCCTGAGGTAGCTAGGGAGCCAGCTCAAGAAAGGCAAGGGCAAGGCTCTGCATCACAAGGGCCATCCAACATATCAGATGAGTCAATTATTTTAGAGCAAATCAACGAAGAGAATGAAGAGGAGTTGAGAATTTTGTTGAGCTCAGCGCCTCTGCATGCGCAGATACAACTGCCTACAAGGTCAGAGGAGGCCTGCATTTTCAACCTTGATAATGTAGACTTCCTGTGCATGCGCAGTTTCACCGACTCGCTCGCAATGAATGAGGTCGTCAATGTTGCTTTGTGGTAATTCTCATGTTCATTAAATGGGTCTCTACCGAGACATGGGTCAATACCAAGCGAGACAGTGGCTAATGAAATTGGATATTGGCACTACTCGCTTGGTATTGACCGATGTCTTTGCGGCAGTCTCGCCAAGTTTTTCTTTATAATGGCTCACTACCTTAAAGACATGGGTCAATACCAAGCGAGTCAGTGGCTTATGGAATTGGAATCCGCCACTGACTCGCTCGGTATTGACCCATGTCTTTGCAACAGTCGTCAAGTTCTTCTTTATAATGGCTCATTTCCATTAAGACATGGGTCAATACCAAGCGAGTCAGTGGTGGATGGAATTCGATAGCTGCCCCACTTGCTCGGTATTGACTCACTTGGTGTTCAAGTCTAATCTCTGCCATTTGTTCATGTTAGCCACGCTGTCTCGCTTCTACCCCCCTGAGATTCAAGAGAAAGTATATGTAATAGATCCGCTGATATCGCCTTATCTGCAGAACAACTCAGTTTCCTTTTTGAGTCTGATGAACTGGTTTATCAGAGTCAACTTTGATCTAGCGCGCTTTCTGGTCACTGTGTACAATCAATCGTGAGTATTTTCTCGCCTTGTAAAAAACATCTTGCATTGAGAATCTCTCCTCATCTTTGATGGTGTCTCTGTAGTGATCATTGGAGTCTGATGTTATTTGACATGGAAGCTAAGATTGTTTACTACGCAAACTCCGGGCAAAGCAAGGAATTTCACGGTCGTGTAAAGACGTAAGGTCCATTTGGGTACATTTGGAAAGCAGTGTCTCTTTGTAATGTGTTGCTGATAGTGCCGCGAAAAAACTTGTATGCTGTGTGGAGCATCTTTTGTTAGAACATGATCTAGGAAATGTAGTCCGGCACGAACGGGTAAACGTGCCCACGCAGACTGATGACTATAGTTGTGGGCTGGCAAACCTGTTTGAATACCCTGTTGCTCATCATTCAAATTATGGATATACCGAACGTAAGTAATCTGCTATTTTATTGTTTGAACTAAACTACACCAACAACGATGTGCGACATCTTTCTGTAATGGCCATCTAGCATATTATCATCTCGGTAAACAGACGCACAAAAGAGGAAGCGGCGAGAGCTGAGGAGTTCGAAGAGGCTCGCATTAACGAAATGACGCAATGCCATAATCAGACTCAAGAAGAAGTTTGAAATATGCAAGAAGCAATACACCAATATTATGTGGATGCCGCAGAAGTAGAGGAATGGGCTACACGTCGAGGGCAAGAGCAAGAATAGCGGGAAGCTTCACAGGTGCAAGAAGCATGGGAAGCCATGGAAGAGGCCCATGATTTCGAGCGACGCGAAAGGATGCCCGAGACCAGCGTCCCCAGAGGCAGAGGTAGCAGCAACCGGAGCAGAGGGCAAGGGACGAGTGGCACAAACCGGGGGAGAGGACAGTAACAGAGAAAGGGAGCAAATTACTTGTATAAATCTTGACAGAAACAACATAATATGTAAAGTTTTGAAACATTGAAAATGTACATTTTTGAAACATTGGTTGACCGCCAAAAATGTCTCTGCATTAGTCATTTTGAAGAGTACATCATGGTTTGCATGCCATCAAAGCTCTTTGCATGCACAAGGTATGTGACCTAGCTTCCGGTGGAAGCAATTAAGTGAAGTGTATTTGTTAGTGAATCCTTGCACAATGTTGTTTTCTCCTTGTGCCTTGGAATCTGAAAAGAATAAAAAGTTAGATTCAGTCATAGTGTATTAAAGACAATCAAAATTTATCGATTTAGTAAGCACCTTTCTATTGTTGAGACTGAATGCATACAATTCCGGCAAAAGTGGAAGTTCTTCACATGTAAGATCTATCCTGAGCTGTGCAAGAGTTGTGCTTGACATTGTCTCCATCATAGTAAGTGGGCTGTCTCGAAAGTAGAGCTCCATTGATAAAGGTTTGTTCTCGAGGATGTTCTCTCTATCTTGGTCGAGTGGAATAAGCTGCCCACTAAGAAGATGATATCTAATATATGAAAACGATACTAAGAAATTTTGAGAGCTTATAATGAACTTGCAAATTATGGACTTCTTTTGCAAAATACAGATTTTGTTCTGTGATTGTTTCCTATCCCAGTTATCATCTAAAAAGTCCAAACAGATCTCAGACTTGCAAATGAACATTGTTGCGGTAGTTCTTATTTACTCATCGAAGAAAAAATCTACAAACACTTCAAGAGGCATAAATAGTGCGAGCCGAACTATTTTTGTGGCAATTGAATACTTGAGGGACTTTTGTATATCCTGAAACAACTTATTCCTGAAGCTTTCACTAGTTTGCGAAGCAGGCAGGGACCAATCCTTGCTGTCAAAGGATGGAAGTGACAATGGAGCTACACAACAGCAACCAATGGAAGTTCTCGGTTCCACATATGACATATCATAAAAGAAAATTTCATTATTTGCAAGTTCCTTGTGTTGTCTTCCTCGGTATATTTGCTCACCAATAAACGCATGGAAAGCATTAAAAATCCCAACTATGATCTCAACTGGTTGCCAATCTGTCCTATTCGATGGATAAATATCTGAAACATACCAAAGATGATATCCACCACTTAATCTTCGAATATAATCATGCACTAAGCGAGATGCTGAAATAACTTACAGTTGGGTCGATGCCTTGGAAAACTTGGAGGAGATGTTTGCAACCTTAAGTCTGCATGCTAGAAAGCATGTTGTATGAGGACCTCTTTCACCCGCTTGCTTTGTGCACACACTTTAAACTCTTTAACTTGACCCTTGAAAGCCTCCACGAAATCATTGCGTTGCCTCCTCTTCCTCCTCCTAGTTTGCAGTAGAACCCAACTTCCGATAGTTATTCGAGATGGAATCCATGCTTGATCGTTTGTAGTATAACTGTTAAAAATGCTAACAGAGTCAATGGTAGTGCTAGGCCCTCGATAAGTAGACATGGTGTGCAGTAGAATGAATACACAGAAATGTTAGCGCAAATATGAAAAAGGGAACAAGTTTTGAGAGGGAAGTAGAGCTACTCAAAGTCATATTTGGGCGGGAATAAAGATACTAGATAGAGTCTTCAATCAAAGTTCTGAAATTCCTCGATACATAGTTAGTACGACTTATGGCATTTATGCCTTGAAAGCGTGAAATTGTGCAATTTGATGAACCAAAATAATATTTCCTCCCTTTTTTTAAAAGAGCTTGACTCCAAAATGTCGATTTTCAACGTAACGTTAGCCTCTTCCTCATTGGTCGAGCGTCACTCTCTCTCTAGAACTGAAAGGCCCAAAAGTGAGTCCAGCTTTCTCCTAATGTATGAGAAAAGTTGCGGAAAGCCGATTGGTGAGTTTTTGGACGAAATGACAAATTTTTTGAAAACAAAGCAAGCGGAGTCCAAATGAAGAAATTTATGAGCCTAAAGTGCATTTTTGAGACAAGATAGGAGCACATGTCAAGTTTGGTAACAAGTGGTTAGGGAAACCGATATACGTTAATTTGGGCTCACTTATTAGCTCATTTTCACTATTCACAAGTGAGAGAGAGCTTGAGAGACCTAGAGCGCGCGGACCTTCTACGACTTTGTACGACACACACGACACACCGACCGACGCAACATGAGAGATAGAATCGTTACCATGTGCTCTTCTTGTTCTATACTCTCTTTTTTGTCGCGAAAAAACTCCAAAAATGGTAATGTGGCATCGCGGGAAAGAAACCGAAACGGGGTTGTAACGCTTCAACCATTGACCTGATAGCTACAAGACTTGACAGGGGGTTAACACTAACCTAGCAGAACACCTCTATGACCACCAATGTAGGTTTAGGTCAACCGAAAAAACCCTAATCTCTTTGGGCACTACAAAAGTTGATCGGGAAGGGATCGTTGAAACGACACAAAACTTCATGAGTATGTCTACAAGTCCATGCAACCTCCTCTTGGATCTATCATCAAAAAGTGGAACAAAACATCGAGTTAGGCTTTGGACACACAAAGCATCATTTGGCCCTCACGGCCAAGCGAGGCGTCTGTTTGCCACAAAACTTCTTCACACGCATCATCGACATATCATCAACAACCAACATGTAGATTCAAACATCAAGAGAAATTATCATCGACCATCTCCTCATAAAAGACGCTATTTGAGCGAAAAATCACCAAAAAGGGTATCCTTTGAGTCCAAATGATACATCAAAGCCATGGGAAGGTTCCCTTCTGCATCCACAAGTTTGGGAGATGGAACTCAAGAAGAATCTTTGCGGGAAGTCGTCTTCAAATGAAGGAATCCTTTTTAGAGACTGATATTCCAAACAAGGAGTTTCTAAGCTAAACATCTGACTTTTTAAGTTGAAAACTAGCTAGTAGGGATTAGGGCACAAGCACAAAACACCCCAAGGCATCAAACTCACTTTTTATGAAGGGAGACATCATATGCGTATGATGTCTAACAGTCAGATTTTGCAAATAAATCACTCACTTGACTTCACAAACACATTTTGCATACCCTAAACATGAAGCACCTAATATTTCATAAGATTTGGATTAGGGTGCTCAAGGCCCAAAAAATGCAAAGTCTCAGCTAATCCCATAATTTGGCTTTGGACTTACCAAAAGTGATTCAAATGAGGTGAAATTTTACACAAAGCCAACACATAGCCTATACATCATGTTCCTATGCTCAATTATTTAGTATGCAAAAGTAGACATTATATGCGTATGATGTCTAGACCTGTCAGAGAGGAGTTCTATCAACATTCTGAACATCCATATTTGTAAAGCATAGTATATATCCTCTTCATCAAGTTTGGGCACCTTTGGGCATGTTTTGATTACCATTCTCATCAATTTCCAAATCAAAGTGTCATAAACTACTTCTATGGCCTTGAGCTCATAAGCACTAGTCCAAATTCATATTTTCAAACATTAGAGCCATATACACATCATGAGCTACCTCTTCCACAAGGTTGAGCCAAAAATATCAAAGTAGACATCATACACGTATGATGTCTAAACCACTTGAATTGACATGTTGTTTGTGATTTTGGAAACTCAAACATTTATACACATCATTATGAGATCCCCAACGAATTTTCATCACATTTGGATATCTATTGACCTTCAATCACCCAAAAAAGAAATAACTTGGATGCAAAAACCCCTTCAAGCTCTTTGACACCCATTCACAAGCTCAAATTCAAATCTGAGACCATGGACATCATGCACAAGCTATGCACAACTTACCCAAGTAGTTTCAAGCTATTTTGCATCAGTAGACACTATATGCGTATGAAGTCTCTTCTCTTACATAGACTCCAAAATCCACAAATTTCATCAGAAGCATGTTCACCACATAGTATAAAAGCCATGCATTACATTTGGACAAGTTTGGGCAAGGTTGTGACCACTTGGAGCCTAAAATCAAAAAATCCCGACAAAAGACACATTCTATGGTCCCAAACACATGACTCATCTCCAACATTAGAGGATTTCCTATCACTTGAGAATGCTACGGATGAAGTCTGGGCCAAAAAGCTCAACAGAGACATCATACACGTATGATGTCTCTAGAGGTCCAAATGACTATTTTGGAGGGATTTCTTACTTCCAATGCCTTTATCCCATTAATCTTAGCCCATAGCCCAAGTCTCATTAAGTTTTGATTCTGTATACCCATCAAAACCCAGGTTTTGAAATCCCAAGATGCTTTATACTTGATTATTGGTTTCATACACATGAGAAGATACCCCAATCAAATTCTGACATCACAGGAATCTATACCATGCTAAGGCACAACTACGTTAAAATTTTAAGCCATTTTGAACAAAGTAGATATCATATGGTAGGATGTCTCAATAGCCTTAAAATGAACCTGGAGGCTAACTTGACCCCTTCTAAGCCTTTACCACATGATTATGAGAGCATCTACCAAGTTTAACCCCATTTGAACCTCATTTCCTAAAAACTAAGCTAGAATCCAGCTTCAGAGCCTGAAACGAATTCTAATGGTCAGAGCTTGTCCAAAGGACATCCAAATTGAAATTCACGCATATATCCATGATGTACATGATATGAGCTAGGAACATATAGGAAATCACTCATTTTTTAGTACCTAGATATCATACGCGTATGATGTCTCACAACATAAATCTGCACTCAAAATGCAATTTTGACCACATGCATAGCACCCTTAGGCACTAATTAGCTTTCGTTTTTAATTTGAAGTCATTTGGAAAGCTAGAAACTGAGAAAATGTCAGATTTTGTAAACAACACTAACTTCTGCACTTGAGTGCTTGTAGGATCAATGGAAGCCAGTAAATCACCAACCAAGAAGAACAGGATGTCCTTGAAGGAAATTATCATAGTCAATGAGCCTTACACACTGCTAGAAGAGACACTGAAGCCAACCAAGTCTTGGGTAGATGAAGCTACATTGGAAAGGGAAGGCATGGCAGTGTACCAAGGTACATTCAGAGACCCGCAAGAAAACACAGTGGATATGTAATGAATCCACGAGAAATGTTAGAATATGCAAACAAAGAAGAAACACTCACTCAACGGGAAAGAACAGATTTGTACAACATCTACACAGCACCACCAACGGGTGTAGATATGCAAAGAGTCTACAAGCTAGTCAGCTCAATCTAGAAAGATGGCAAGGCAATGATTACAGCTTTGGCAAGACAGAAGATAGACACAATGATTAGTCCTCAAACCATAGCAGATGTACTGGGGCTCCACAATAAAGGTAGCTCCGTTAGAGAAAGAAGAGACAAAGTAAAGGTCTACTCTCAAAATAAGACCAATCAGACATTTGAAGACATGGTAGACCCAAGAGCTGCAAAGATTTGCAAGCTTTACTACCATACTTCCATGTTTTTGCAGCATGCGGCCCCAAAAGTACACAATGCATCCCCCTGCAGTGACTACTACCATCACTTGGGCATTGAAAAGTAGTGTGCCCAAAGAAGTGAATTACGCCCAATATCTGCATGAGCAAGTGGTCAGCATGGGTATAGAAAAGCCCAAGTATATTTTAGGTGGAGAAACACTGATAAAAATTGCATATGAAGCTATCGGTGAAAGAGGATAGTGCCCGGATCCACCAACACAGAATGAGTGGTTCAAGTTAAA
Organism: Adiantum capillus-veneris; assembly: GCF_014529385.1. Classification (NCBI taxonomy): domain Eukaryota; kingdom Viridiplantae; phylum Streptophyta; class Polypodiopsida; order Polypodiales; family Pteridaceae; genus Adiantum; species Adiantum capillus-veneris. Next base: position 132,189,619 of record NC_140941.1, read on the forward strand.
TCAAGATACAGAAGATGAACCAGTAATAGCAGTAGCAGTCACCACAGACTTCGGAGAAGGCTAGAGACAGTACTAGAGGAAGAGCCTGAGGAGCCCCCAAAGAAGAAGGGTAAGATGGCAATGACAAAAGAATCAAGGTACAAAGAGACACACAATCAGGGCACAACGAGCACTCAAAGGAGACTTTGAGGAGTATTGGGTACCAGACCCAACAAAAATCAAAGGAAGCTCCTCAAGACCTCTAGAGGATCAATTGGATCATTACATCCAAGCATATGAAGAAACAAAAAAGGAGATCGAGCAAAAGAATTTAGAGCCCTTCACAATGGAGAAGTTACAAGACATCAAGATAAAGCTCAAAGAAACGCCATAGGCTCCAGTCTAGAAGGGTCAAGAAGGTGACCAAACAAAAAATGCAACCCCACCCCGTTCACCACCAGGCTTCTCTACTCCTCCTCCAAGTCCAAAGCCCTCTATGTCCCAACCACAACACTCACCAGAAAAGATAGAAGAGGTAGCACCTCCACCAAGAGAGAAGGAAAGAGAAGAAAGGGACACTTATGAAAGACCTCCTTCAAGCCGGATACACTATGGCCGAGGCTTCTATGATGGTTTATGGCACTCTAACCCCACTGTGGGTTGCTAGACAGGAACTACAAAGAAAGGAGATCCCTACGGAACAGATGAGAGCTAATAGATTGAAAGAATAGTGTATTTGATTATGCATCAGCCAAGCTTAATTCCGCGTAGAGAGGACACAAGAGTTTATTAGAGATAGTTTTATATCATTTTTTCTTGAATGTGTCCTCTCTATGCAACAATAGAGTAGTTGGATCCATGTCCAACTACAAGTTATTTTCGCGTAGAGATGACACAAAGTCTTTTATAACTTTAGAGAGGATACAAACATGAAAAGTATTCAAAGGACTATTATATTGTCGCCACCAGAAAATAGTGTAGTTGGATCCATGTCCAATTACTCTATTTTTGCATAGAGGAGACACCACCAACAAAATTTATAAAGATACTTTGTGTTGTCTCTGCATAAAAATAGTGTAAATTGATGGACAAATAGAGAGAATCAATGAAATCATTGATTACTAACTCTAATAAATATATTTTAATTATCTAAGGAAATTATATAATATTCCCCTTTAATTTATAATTTAAATTAGCTAGTTTTACCTTAATTAAATAGCTAAACTAGATTTCTATTTATGAGGTAATTATCACGACTGACTAATGATGTTTACTCACTCTGATAATTACCTTATAATTATCTAAGCTAATTATCTAATTTTATTCTTTGATTTATAGTTAGAATTAATTAATTTTATCTTAATTAAATAACTAAGCTATTTTTTTGTTAAGAGGTAATTATCACGGCTTACTAATGATGTTTACTAACTCTGATCATTATCTTGTAATTTGTTAGGTTGTTTCACTAAGTTTTCCATTGATTTTATAGCTAAAAATAACTAATTTATGTCTAATTAATTACAAAAAATAATCAAAACATTATGATATAATTTTTTTTGCATTTTAACGGTATAGTCAAGCTTTGATAATTATCTTAGAATCCAATAAGCTTGTTTAATACAATTCTCATTGATTGAGACCAGAATTAATCAATTTCAAACCTAATTAAGGTTAATAGTTAAGAAGATTACTAATCGTGATTAAGATTAAGTAATCATCAAGTAAATAATATATTATAGAGTATTTAATAGTAAATAATGATCTAATATTCTTTAGTTAATAGATTAATAAAAAAATTAGATATAAACTACTAATTAATTGAGATTAACATAAGTACCTTGCTTAATCACTTAGATTTTGCTCTCTTAGTGATTTCTGTGAAGCATCTCTCTCCCACAAGAGATTTTTGGTCAAGACTCTAAGTCTGAGTGAAAATGAGAAGCCTAGTGTCCTATTTATAGTTTTTTTTTGGCACTCACAAGCTCTCATAGGCTGAAATTGGCAATCACTTGCAACTCAAGCAGCCTTCAGTCTCCATATAGCACTACCTACTACTAAATGTTTCCGTCGTAGGTCAATGATGGCCTCCCCTAGCACCTACTCAACTTGGTTGGTCAATTTTACCATTTTTAAATAAAATTTTATGCTTTTTTGTAAATATATATTAGATATCTAATAAATATCTAGGAGTTTAAGGTAAATTCTTTAGCTTTAATGATTACTAAAACCTTTCAATTACTTTAATAATTTAAAGTATCAGTTAAAACTTTTAGAGAGGATAGCGAGGTTGATTTTTACCCGAATTCAGTTATGAGAGTTCCTAGCTATAGGTTTGTTGTCCTTAAAATTTTTAAAAATACCAATTTTAACTGCTTTCAAGATAGTGTTTTACCTGTTTGTATGCCCAATGCTTTCTCCTAAAGCTTTGAGTTCATTTCCCTGTAGCTAGAAAGGTGGAAACCTTACACAAGCCCCAGCTTAAGAACTTGAGACGTCCTCATCTCAACCGAAGTTGGGAAAGTCTTTGAGAAGAGAGGTTTCATCTTTCCAAGTGGCATCTTCGATGGGATAATCTTTCCACTTTATCAAGTGTTCCTAATTACTCTAAGAGTTCGTTCTCTAGTTTCAAGGATATAATCTGGTTGGAGTTTCCACAATTCCTTACTAATTACTTGCTACTGAATTTTTCCCAAGAAACTCTCAGTGTCAATTGAGCCCATCTTAAAAACCTTCACAAACCAATTGTATTATTGCAAAACCCAGGTTAAATCCATTCCATAAAAGATCCATACATCCACCTTGTTAGTATGAACACGCTCGGTCAATTGATCATTTAGAGCAATTAGCATTCGACAAGTATTATGTATTTCAGCTTTGCCAAACTGAATCGCGTCGGTATCGTTATATAGCAAAGATTGTAGCGACGCGGAGACTTTTCCACATTTGAGCATCTCACTACAAGCTTATTGTAACATTATGCAAGGGTGTGAGCATTGTTGGCTTGATTAGCACGGGGACTTATGGAAGCTCCTGTAAAGGAATAGGTGGACTGGTCTATGATTATGCAATTGTCTTGAAACTTGTGCATATGATAGATATAAAGGTCTATGCCAAGATTCTTAATCTTATAGAGGGAGATGAATAGCTTAATGTTGTTAAAGTCCCATTGGAAGTTTTGGGAGCATTGCCATTATACATGTAGAGATGTAGTAGTGTTAGTGTGTATACTCGCTTCACCAGGGGCACTTTTCTCCCACTGGGTTTTTCCCCCTGGACATCTGGTGTGAAAGGACACCTTATCTCTCAAGGTCTCGTATAAGCTTTGTAGCTCTGAGTTTGTAAAAAACTCCATTATTCTAATATAGAGAGATAGACTACATAGATCTCGTACGCAAGCTCTGTGTCTTCTCCTTCTCCATCTTCTTCCTACTCTGAGTTGCTATCTTCCTTCTGTTTCCTGTTTCATCATCTTCAACAATTGGTATCAGAGCAAGGTGATTTCTAGAGCCTCTACTTGCGTTTTCGCGTCCGTGCGCGCAATCGCAGTTTTCAGACATTTTTCAGAAAATTTGCTCGTGGGAGCATCCTCGACGTTCTGGGAGTATTCTCAGTAGGTGACCTGCAGTTTTACCCCCCTTTTGAAGCCGTTTGAGCCCTCAGAATTTTGTTCTTAGCAGCGTAGCATAAGTTACTTTTCGGAGGTGTTTAGATAAAGAGGGTGTGCTTTTTGACATATTTTCTTCAGGTAAACAGTTCTTTTGGGAAGCAGCTTGTCTTAGCTTTGTGCTGAGATTTTGTGTAGAGTTTTGCTTGCATTGGAGAGGAGATTTGTGAATCTCTTGGAGGTTCTTTTTCTCTCTTGTGTGCATCCACAGTATGGCTCAATCTACGGAGAAAGAGATTTTTGGTGCGTTTACATCTGAAGACAAATTGGATGGTACCAACTATTCTCTTTGGTCCTTTATGGCAAAAAATGTTTTGGTTGGTAAAGGATTGTGGGATTATGTTGTTAGGAAATAAGACGTAGCTAAATAGATAATTGAGTAGATTACTTAATGGAGAGAGACAGATTTATATACACGAGATTATAGAGTAGAGAGAGAGAGAGAGTACACACGATATACGTGGTTCACCCAATGTGGGCTACGTCCACGGGAAAGCAGCCACTCAATGGCTTTAGTACTTCAAAACAAAAAGTAGTTTACAAAGGGCTTTTACCCTTAATGGAGCTCCCTCCTTGCTTCACTCTCACCACCTCACACTCACCTTGTTGCATCAACTTCACACTATGAAATGTGTGTAGAAATGGCCTCCTTTTATAGGCCAAAAGGGCTGCCCTCTCTTATGAGAGACAGCCATGTGTAGCCGCCCTTGTGCGAATAAGTCCAAATCGGACCCTCCAATCCGCCCATGTGTGGCCGCCCTTGAGAAGACAAGTCCGCTTTTGAATTCGGCCACCGGCCATTGAATTCGGCCACCGGCCACCGGCCATTGACTTCCGACCACCGGCCATTGACTACCGGCCACCGGCCATCGGCCATTGACTACTGGCCACCGGCCAACCGACCGGTTGTTTTCCGACCACTTTCCGCCCGCCGTCCGGCCATAATATTCCGGCGAAAAAGAATATTCCGGCGAAAAAAATTCCGGCCTTTAAAGTTGCCCCTGATTCTTGTCCGTGAAAATTTTGGTTTACGGTGAGTGATTTTCCTTCACGCACGATGGCTTCTCCTCATAATGGGGGCCTTACAAATGTGCATTTTTACCACAGAAAATTACAAGGGTAAATCAGGCTCCATACTTAACATATGTATCTGGAGATGAAGTTCGTCCAGGTAGCATTGCACCTGCCACGCCTGGTCGTGGTGCAGCTGTTGGTGCAGGACCCTCACAAGTCACTCCAGAGCAAAAGGAATGGGATACTAAAGATGCACAAGCTATGGATGTGATTGCCTTAACCATAAAGAGGACAATCACACCACATATCAGATCTTGCAGAAATTCTAAGGATGCTTGGGACACTCTGCAAGCTATGTTTGGAGGAAGAAACACTGCCATAATAGAGTTTTTAAAGAAACAACTTGACAAAATACAGATGGACGAAGGTGAGAATATCGTCGAGCATCTTACAAAAATCAGGGATCTTAAAGAGCAATTGCTTAGCATTGATGAAGTGATTCCAGAGAAGGACTTGGTTTCCAAAACACTCAATTCACTACCACCATCTTATTTGACTTTTCAGACTTCTTTGACTCTGTCTTTGCGAGCTAATCCTGAGCCTCTTCGTTTTGAAGAGTTAGTGGCTTTGCTATTGCAGGAGGATCAATCACGTAAGAACAAGTCTTTATAGGTGGATGGTATGGATCATGCTCTTGTTGTACAGAACAAAAACAAGGGTAAAGAGAGTGCTCATCACTCTAAGTCTAGTGCGGGACAGTCTTTAGAGAAGTCTAAAGGTGATTCCAACAAGTCCAAGAAGAAAGGTAAATGTCACTACAGCAAGAAACATGGTCACTACATTAGTGAGTGTAAAATGCGAATTGCTAAAGAAAAGAAGAAAGAGTCAAGTTTGGTTGTTTTAGCTTTTGGTGATTCTTCTACAACTAAAGAAGAGTCTGCAAACTTTGTGCAGGATTCTTATGCTTTCTTAGTATGTTCAGATTTTTCTGCTTACAGTGTTGACGAGACACAAATGATTTGGTACTTTGATAGTGGTGCATCCAAGCATATTACTTCCAGGAAGGATTTGTTTTGTTCATTGGATGCACCTCCAGCAGGAAAGAAGGTGACATGTGCAAATAATGCTTCTTATCCAATCAAAGGCGTTGGTAAGATTTTGATTACCATTTCAGATGGTTCAGATTTATGCTTGCTAGATGTCTTATATGTTCTAGGGATCAAGAAGAATTTGTTGTCTGTATCCTCTCTTGCAAAAAATGGTCTTCGGGTCTTTTTTAGGATGACAGATGTGTTGTACGAGATCGAGAGAATGGTTATTCTCTTATCACTACAGGTACGCTAGAAAATGGACTATTTGTGCTAGATCGTTATGAAATGCAGATTCAGGTATGTATTGCAGAAACAAAGACTCAAGCCATGCAGGATGCTGAGTTGTGGCATGCTAGATTTGGGCATGTTGGTTATGGCAGTTTGATGACTTTACAACGTCATAATATGGTGCATGATTTGTCTTTATTGGAGATGCCACCAAGACATGTATGTGAAGGTTGTGTTCTTGGAAAGATGCACAGATTTGCATTTTCGCAGGATGGTTCAGTTAGAGGGACACGAAAGTTGCAGCTTGTACACAGTGATGTATGTGGTCCTATGAGGACGCCATCTATAGGAAACAGCTTTTATTTTGTGACCTTCATTGATGACTTTTCCAGGTTTTGTTGGGTGTATCCACTCAAAGAAAAGTCAGATGTGTTTGCAATTTTTCAACATTATGTCGCCATGGTTGAAAATGAAACAGGTTGCACAGTACAGACTCTTCGTACCGATCGAGGAGGTGAATACATGTCAGGTGCATTTAAGGATTTTTTGGGAAAGAAAGGCATTAAACACCAATGCACTATGCCATACACACCACAACAGAATGGTGTTGCAGAAACGAAGAAGAGGTAGATGGCTAGATGTATGCTCAAGGCTAAGAGTTTGCCTCATAAGCTATGGATGGAGGCAGTTGCTTGTGCAGCACATGTTTTGAACAGGTGTCCTACTCGTGCCTTGAAGAACATTACTCCATATGAAGCTTGGTATGACAGAAAACCTTCAGTCAGTTATCTTCATGTTTTTGGTTGTCTTGCTTATGCTCACATCCCTCAGCAGTTACGTGGGAAGCTTAGTTATAAGGCAATCAAATGTATATTTGTGGGGTTATAGACTTTACAATCCTGCTACAAACAAGATTTTTGAAAGTCGTGATGTAATTTTTGCAGGAACTACTACTCAACCTATGGTTGCTTTTGATGTACCTCATATGCAGAGACATGATGTATTTGAAGGTTTGCTTCCTTCTTTTGTGGAGAATCAAGAATCACAATAGGTTGATGATCTTGATCAATCTTTTGATCAGCATGTGACACCTCATGATGTAGAGGAAATTGTGCGTGAAGAGCAAGAAGTTCTCAGGGAAGAAAGAACCTTGCCTAAATGGGTTCAAAAAACTTTGCAAGATAGAAGGTTGGATGCACTGTTGCCACTTAAAACACGTGTTGGTACTACTTTTGGCAGAGAGCAAGTAGATTTGGCTTGCTTTAGCACTCTTTGTGATGCAGATGAGCCTGATTCATTTAAACAAGCTTTAGAGTGTGTTCAGTGGAAAGATGCTATGCAGCAAGAAATTGATTCTATTCATAAGAATCATACATGGGATCTAGTGGACTTGCCTACATGTAAAAAGCCTATTGGAACAAAGTGGGTTTTTAAGGTAAAAAGGAAACAAGATGGTACTGTTGATAGGTACAAAGCAAGGCTTGTGGCAAAAGGCTATGCGCAACAGAAATACATAGATTATGGTGAAACCTTTGCTCCTACTTCTCGTGCGTCCACAGTTAGATCACTAGTTGCAATTGCTGCTCATCATGGTTGGAAAGTGCATCAGTTGGATATCAAAATTGCTTTTTTGAATGGTGATTTGTAGGAAGAAGTTTATGTAAGTCAACCAAGTGGTTTTGTTGTAAAAGGTCAAGAGCAAAAGGTATGTAGATTGCGTAAAGCTTTGTATGGTCTTAAACAGGCTCCAAGAGCATGGTATGAGAAGATACATACTTATTTGATTGGCCAGGGATTTTAGAATAGTCTAACAGAAAGTACTTTGTATGTCAAAAAGAGAGATGGAGTTCTCATTATGCTAACACTTTATGTGGATGATATGCTTCTTACAGGAAATACTGCAGATGAAATTGAAGCGTTTAAAGATGCTTTGAGAAAAACCTTTGAGATGTCTAATCTTGGTTTGCTACATTATTACTTGGGTATTCAGTTTGTGCAATCAGAGGATGGCATATACATGTTGCAGGCAAAATATTTGCATAAAATTTTGGACAAGTTTGGTATGCAAAATTGTAAACCAATCTCTACACCCATAGAAACTGGATCAAAGTTGAGCATGCACGATGCTAGAGAACCTTTTGATGTACATACTTATGCAGCAGCGGTTGGTTGCTTGACATATTTGGCAGGCAACACTCGTCCAGACATTCAATTTGGGGTTTCACAAGCAAGCAGATTTATGCACAGCCCAGGTATGCATCATTGGCAGGCTGTGAAGCGCATACTTCGTTACCTTTCAGGTACCCCTAATCTTTCCATGTTCTTTCCAAGGGGGGATATGTATGGAAAGCACAGTTCTATGCAGCTTCTTGGTTACAGTGATAAAGATTGGGCTGGTGATTTTGAGACACGACATTCCACAAGTGGGAATTGTTTTTTCTTGGGAAATGCATGTATATCTTGGCTAAGCAAGAAGCAACCCACAGTGGCTACATCAATTTGTGAAGCCGAGTACAGGACAGCTTTCACGGCAACAGTTGATTGTGTATGGATACGCAGGTTATTGGCAGATCTTTGTGAGTGTCAACAGGCACCCACTACCATTTTCACTGACAGTTAGAGTGCTATGGCAGTTGCAAGGAATCCAGTATTTCATGCAAGAATAAAGCACATAGAGGTTCACTATCACTATGTCAGGGAAAGGCTACATGTAGGGGAGATCACACTAACTTACTGTCCTACACAGGATAACATTGCAGATCTATTTACGAAGGCGTTATCACGAGAAAAGTTTGAAGCTTTCCGAAAAGCTTTGGACGTACTCTCATACACATGATGATCTGCTACCTTGTACGGATTCACACTATCACTATAGGGGGGATTTGTAGACATGTAGTAGTGTTAGTGTGTATACGCGCTTCACCAGGGGCACTTTTCTCCCACTGGGTTTTTCCCCCTGGACATCTGGTGTGAAAGGACATCTTATCTCTTAGGGTCTCATATAAGCTTTGTAGCTCTGAGTTTGTAAAAAACTCCATTATTCTAATACAGAGAGATAGACTACAGAGATCTCGTACGCAAGCTCTGTGTCTTCTCCTTCACCATCTTCTTCCTACTCTGAGTTGCTATCTTCCTTCTGTTTCCTGTTTCATCATCTTCAACAATACAACCATTAACCATTCAGAGCACAAATCATTGTTTTGGTATGTCTTTTGGGTGACATTTCGTATTAATAGATTTTAGCTTTTGAAGTGCTTTATACTATATGTAGATCTTTCACAGAAAAATCGTAACATTTAGCCCTTTTGCCTAGGTAGTGAAATCGTGAAATTTTGAAATGTTGTGTAGTATAATTTCAATCCTTAGTTTCCTTATGTCCTTTTCAAGTTGGTTTCAATGTGCTTACTAGGTCACAATGCTATTTGAACCAACATTTAGATGATCCATCACCTATCAAAGTTTTAGTGATAGAGATTTGAAGGGAAGGGTTCTCCTTTTTGCATACTAGTACGGCCAGCCGCCTTCGGCGGCCTCTCTCTCTCCTCCTCTCTCCCTCTTTATCGCGTGCAAAGGGGCTTGTTTTTGTTTTGGACTTAAGCCTTCAGGTCGCAGATTGCGACACATGTAAAGGGCTCCCCCTTCCGCCATATTATGTTAGTAGATGAGCACAATTTTGGCGATAATACATGCCACCCTTCACAAAGAAAGGCTCTTCATAGAGTTGATGACCAAGTTTTGGTGGAAGTTCTGTTGGGGAAAAGGCTCTCCGCCACTCATCCGTGCACATGTGCACTCACAAGTGGTATTAGAGCTTTGGTTCAACAATGGCCATCTCTCGACGGCGGCGGAGCTTGGTCGGAGCTTGGCGCTTCACGGCACTGGATCGGGTTGATTCGACGATGGATCTGGCACGGATCGGAGGAGATCGAACATGCACGGTTGGATTCCAGCTTCCCGGCACGCGCAGCCCCTCTCGGGCGTGCGAGAGATCTTGATGATTCTCTAAGAATCAAACAAGAAGTTAGATCTGCAAACAGATAGTCTATTTTTGGGAGCTTGGTAGAGCTTGAAGCTCCTGGAACAGTCGGCACCTGCTCGTGGTCTCTTGAGATTTGAAAAGCTTAGATCTGCAGGAACAGAGTCGAGAAATTGGGGATTTTTGAAGCCGTTAGCAGCACAAGCAAAAACTGGAGGTCAAGCAATCGAGGGCAATGCTCTACAAAACGAGCACAATTGGGGGGAATCATAGCAAAGGGGCAGTGTTGCTCAATGAGGAGAGAATTGGAGCAGCAGGGCAACCTGCTTATGCAATTTTTGGCTTGGTGTTGTGTATAACGCATACACACACACACACACACACACACTGTGTGTAGCGAGCCAAGAAAATCAAGCAGGTCACACAATGGGCAGAACTGAGAGCAGGCGACCATAGAGTTGAAGCCTTGAAGGTTTTGGAAAACCTCTCGGCACGCAGGACAATTGTAGAGCAATTTTGAACATAGCCTACGGATGAAAAATCGAGTAGGCATCAAGAGGCAAACTGTGACTCCTTTCAGCACTGGCAATTGCAAAGCACTCACACACACACACGCACGAGATAGGACAACGTGAGCTCGTGAGCAGCAAGGCCGACAGAGTCAGAATGTGCAGACTCGCTAGTTGGAAAGTTTTGCAGGGAAAGTCATTTTTTTTAAAAAAAATTGTGATCAACACACCTTGGGTGCAAGGGTAAGTGCACACCCCATACCCGGATACGACCCCTTCGACTCCCCAACGCTTCGGTTCTCACACCCCGTCTCACACACATGCCCAAGGACGAGAGAGAGAGAGAGAGAGAGAGAGAGAGAGAGAGTTCCTCTCAGCAAGGAAATGAGCAAGTGCGGGTGAAAGAGAGCGAGCGTGTGAGTTGAGAGAGCAAAAGAGTGAGAGAGAGCTTCAGAGAGAGAGAGCTGTGATAGCAAAAACATTGTGTTCGGCCACAGGTAGCGAGTAAGCTCGGAGATCACCTGAAATTGGCCCATTTTTCTTGGCGTTCTCCTCAGCATCACAGACTCCCGTCCGACGGCAAGAGGCGGCCTTGACATCAGGTTTCAACACCATTTCTAGCGGCCTTTCTCAGCGTCTAATCATTCCTCCTCTACGGCTTCGCGCATAGGCTATTGGCATCAATTTATGACACTAATTTAGCGGCTCGGCTTTAGCGTTTTTCTTGGCATTTTGCGTCGGCATAGCATCGATGCTTCTGCCCAATGAGGAAGGACGGCTCCGATGGACATCCCCGTGTTGGGATGCGGACTTTTGTTGCATCTCTTGAGTGAACAATCTCTTCCACCTAGATCCATGTGAACAACCTCTTACCACCCATGTGTAATGACTAGCCACTTGTGTTTGTGCATAGGCATCCACATCTTGTGCTCATGTGTTGAAAGGTTTTCTATTTGCATATACCTATATAGAGGCATATTATACTGAATAATATGAAGTCTATCACTTTGCAACTATACTCTATTGTACTATGTGTCCAATATCAAGTCCTAAGCTAACCCTATTCTAATTATGCATATGCCATGAGTGACACATTAACCCATCCACCTTAACCTAACAACTGGTATCAGAGCTGTTAGCTAGATTAGTATTTCCTAATCTAGTTTAGATCCTAAGCATCCTTACATGCTAGATTGCGGTGGCTCTCTCTCCCTTAGCCATTGCAATTGCTAATTCCATACCCCTTTGCATTGCGTATTAATCATGGCATTAATCACATTGTTAATTTCTTCTCTTTAGTCATTTTGGTAATGGGATATGTACGATTCGTGCCACTACCCATACTAATTGATTTACAAAGGGAATTTAACGAATGTTCACTTTGCAACTATACTCTATTGTACTATGTGTCCAATATCAAGTCCTAAGCTAACCCTATTCTAATCATGCATATGCCATGAGTGACACATTAACCCATCCACCTTAACCTAACAACTGGTATCAGAGTTGTTAGCTAGATTAGTATTTCCTAATCTATTTTAGATCCTAAGTATCCTTACATGCTAGATTGCGGTGGCTCTCTCTCCCTTAGCCATTGCAATTGCTAATTCAATACCCCTTTGCATTGCGTATTAATCATGGCATTAATCACATTGTTAATTTCTTCTCTTTAGTCATTTTGGTAATGGGATATGTACGATTCATGCCACTACCCATACTAATTGATTTACAAAGGGAATTTAACGAATGTTCACTTTGCAACTATACTCTATTGTATACTCTATTGTACTATGTGTCCAATATCAAGTCCTAAGCTAACCCTATTCTAATCATGCATATGCCATGAGTGACACATTAACCCATCCACCTTAACCTAACAACTGGTATCAGAGCTGTTAGCTAGATTAGTATTTCCTAATCTATTTTAGATCCTAAGCATCCTTACATGCTAGATTGCGGTGGCTTTCTCTCCCTTAGCCATTGCAATTGCTAATTCAATACCCCTTTGCATTGCGTATTAATCATGGCATTAATCACATCGTTAATTTCTTCTCTTTAGTCATTTTGGTAATGGGATATGTACGATTCGTGCCACTACCCATACTAATTGATTACAAAGGGAATTTAATGAATGTTCATATTTGCCTCGTGATTAGCGTATCAGTAGCATCATTAGATTAATATTACCTTTTTTGTATGCATATTTGGTTTGGCATTCGTGCTCATTTCTCATATTTTGTATCCCTAACTACTCTAATTGAATTGCTCATTTTGTTACATTGCTAATGTGTATACATAGTCCATCACTAGCCCATTCCATTGAGCCTTTGATTGCTTGGTTTGCATGGTTTTTTATCTATCAATTCCTTGTCCAGAATCTAGCATTTTTTCACCTTTTGTTACAAGCTTTTAATCATTAATTTTAAGCATCACTTGAACTCCCTAGTCTCTACCTACTTTTGTGTGTGTGTGTGTGTGTGTGTGTGTGTGTGTGTGTGTGTGTGTGTGTGTGTGTGTGTACCTAGATCTTTGTGAACCTTTTTGAGTGGCGGGTGCCCACTCTAGACAATACAATTTTTTTTTCAAAAATCATTTTACATCACTAGATTTGGCCGATTATACAACTGTTGCACGCGCTTGTATTTTTGCTCATCATTGTCCTCAACCACGACCACCTATCCCCCCTACAACGGCCCCGCAGAGTTTTACTTGCATCTTCTGTCTTTAGATGGTCGTTGCATCAAGTGATGACCCCGATACTTGCCCTTGGTCACTCACAACCACCGGCTAATTACCATCGGCTACGTCATGTAATGGAATTTGCCTATTCAATTTGAGAGTAGCGGAATTTAATGAGAGTACTTTCAAGAAATGATTTTGTGAGCATAGCGGGTAGACATAATTGAAGATAGCAACATAATTATAGCAATTAGTTAACTTGGCATGGACAATACTTTTGCAAGAGAGAGAATTTAGAGAACATGACAACAGTTGAGGACCGGATTTATGTGGAGCCGGTCCCCCCTCAAATAGGCATTTGTATTATGATTTCTCCCATAAAGAGAGACTTGTTACAATACATTCTTTGTGTTCCTTGTGACCTAGGTGAAGCAATGAAGATGGAAAGCTTCATGCATCACCATCATAGCATAACCTAAACTTGAAGAAAGCTTTAACTATACCAAGCCTCAGTCCCAAGACCTCAAACACCTTCGAAGGTGGAGAGAGCTAGCAGGGAATGAGGGTAGGGAAGAGGAAGAAGAAACATTTCATACGAGAAAGAGCTAGTTCCTAACTTATCATAACTCTTGTGCTAGCATACATAATAGCATAGTAATGAAGAAGAAATAGATGGCAAGCTCAAGCATTGAAGCATGGCTCTTGGATGGATTTGCACTCCATAGCCAAGAGTGTTGGTGTAGGCTTTCAACCTCTACTTGCTTGGAGAAGGAGAGGGAGCTCTTGCACTTTGCATAGTACACAATGAGAGTGTTTGTGAGTGTGTGTGGGTGAGTATACTCCCTAAGCACCCCCCTAGCTTGCTTGGGTCGACCCCCCCTTGTAGCTCATGCTTGAAGCTCATTGGACCCCTCCAGACCTAGCCAATCACAAGCAAGAGCCATTACAAGCAACATGGGTAGCCTTGGGACAAGTGTCCCCCTTTCCCCTTTGAGAGAGAGGACTTGATAAATGCAAAATCAATTAATTAAATATCCTAAATTATCATTGGACCCCTTGGGTGGCCAATCAATAGGCTTCAGGCACACCATGAGGGCAACATGGGGAGGAACTTGACAAGTGTCCTTGCTGCCTCTTCAAGCTGGGGCTTCCCTTGTGTGTGTGTGTGTGTGTGTGTTCTCTCTCATCCCCCCCCCCTCCCCCCCCTTGTAGGCTCGCCCCCCTCCTTGTAGGGATATTTTTGACTTTGGATGAGCAAGCCCCTTAGTCATCAAGCATGACTAAGCACTTGAAGTAGGGGGTGTTCCCACAAGCATCTCAAGCAAGCTTCTCAAGGCACCTCAAGCACCTTAATCATGCACCAAGTCAAGCACCTCAAGCATGGAGCCAATCAAGCACCTCAAGCATCTTAATCAAGCACCTCAAGCAGGACAAGCACCTCAAGCACGACAAGCACCTCGAGCTTGGGCCGGGTTCCCACCTCAAGCTCAGCCCTAGCTTACCTAAGGTCAAAGGACTTTTACACACATTATTGGAGGTCTTCAATGAAGCTAACCCTAAGGTCTTATGCTCCATTGGTTAGCCTTGCTCTTGATAGACCATCTCCCATTTGGGCCCCTTTACTATTGGCCCCGTGTTGAGATAAATCTATAAGCACATATCTATCTATATCTTAACACTTGTTCCCATTTATTCTCCCACATTAAGTGATCAATTTAATATGAGAAAATCATTTGGGTTGGTTCGATATTAGATTTTATGACACGTCATCAGCTGTTGTGGCCCATGCATCATCGACCTCACTGTTCTGACGACACATCTGCATCGTGTTGAATCTGCCCATTTTCAAGCCACTGTCAACCTCATCACCCTAAGGCAACCCGCCCCCTTCATTAACTATCCCCACCATAAGATTTTGTTGGAACGAGGTGATGAAAAATTGGGGAGGGGCGAGATCAGGTTGGCGAGTGTACTGGTGAGTGAGGCGAGGGCCCATTGTGGCTAGGTTTGGGCGGTGGATGACTTGCACGCTCTTGAATGGGCCTAAGGCTCAATTGAATGTAGAAGATGCTCCATAGCTTCAACCAAACAGAGCCCTGCTCTCTCCTTGTAGCTTGCCATGACCTCTCGCTGCCCAGTCAAACCCGTCGTCATCACTCAAGGCCATGTGGTGCACTTACTACCCAAACACTACCTCCTTAGCGCGCAAGTTTCGACTGTCAATTCCACATCCATAGAACTATCTATATGCAAATAACCTTTATATAGAGTTTAAATTCTCTAAGAGCCCTTTCCCACCATAAGGCTCTGAGCTCAACCGTTTTGTATTATGCGCTTGCTTATCCAAACCTCGTGGATCAAGGAATTCAAAGCCCATAACTACCCACTTTTGTCAGAGAACTAGACATTGTCGTCATGAAACTGGTAAGACCTTCCTCATGCACTATAGATATGTGCACCCATGACATATATGTTATGCCTACACATGCATCAATCACTTGTGTTGCACTACATGTGACTAGGATAAGAAAACCACTAAATGAACAACAAAAATCATAAATGAGCACCACTAGTGCAATGTATGTATATTGTACCCCATTCGCCATGGCGATTGCATCTCTGTCAGAATGGACCAACAACAGAAATAAACAAGATTGACATCAACATGAAAATCATGAAGAAAACATTAACAAATGACAAAGCTAATGACATCAAGATAAAGGGATGGCAATTTGGGGACTTTCTCCAACATATTCAAAATAATCCTTTGCCATAACATAAATAATTTGAGGGTTTTTTCTGACGTGGTTTTTTCCTCCACTATAGATATGTGTGCATTTCTTTGCATTTTGCATTGGATCAAAACATCAACAACAACAACATCAACAACATTACAACAAGTTTTGTTGTCATAATAATCAATATCTAATTCTCCTAAATGATTTTCTCATATTAAACTGATCATTTAATGTGGGGAAGTGCTAGGGGAGAAAAAGCTAGAATATTGGTTAAGCTAGCAGACCGGCCACAGTAGGGATCCAAAGGAGGGAAAATAGGGATCCAAAGGGGGGGCCATCTGCAAAAGAGCCATGTGCAACAATGGGCTAAAAAGACCCTAAGGTTCAGCCCATTAAGACTTCCAAAATGCTAAGGTTCCAAAATTCAAAGGTTGTGTCCAAAGGTCAACCCTAGGGGAAATTGGATGCTTTGTGTGTGTAAAAAAAGTCTTTGCATATCCCTACATGGGAGGGGGCCAGCCCTTCTTCTAGGGGATGAGAGAGAAATTCACACACACACACACACACACAGGTTCCCTTTACACAAAGGGAATTAGGGACACATGTCAGCTCCCTAGCCCAGATGCCCACAAGGTGTGCCCAATTCCTATTGGATGGCCTTGGAGGTGGACCAATGAGAATTAGGCTAGAGTAAATCTAGTTTAATTAATTTAAAAACACTTAATAAAAAGAACCAATGAAAGTTAAGTCTCCTGGATGATTATTGGACAGCCTGTGAAGGGATCCAATAGGAATTGAGCAGCCCAATGGGCTACTTAATTCCTATTGGTCAGAATGGGGAAAGGTCCAGTGGGGATTTAATTCATTTAAATCAATTAAGTTTAATTGATTAAGCTTTCACAAAAGGGGAAAGGGGGACACATGTCAGAAGGCTATCACTTATGCTGCTTAATTGTGATAGGCTAGCCCTTGGGAGGTCCAATGGGGAGCCTACAAGAGCAAATAGCAAGAGGGCTCGCCGAATAGAGAGAGGGGGCTGATTTTTGCAAGGCATTATCACACACACACTCACACAATCTCATGTGTGAAGAAAGAGAAGACTATATTTCCCAAGCTTTAATGGAGAGCTCATCACCTACTCCAAGCTTGTGAGATAGAAGCCTACATCGACACACTCTTGGATTGTGGATGCAAATCCAACCAAGAGCCAAGCTTCAATGCATGCTCATCTCCTCTACCAAGCTAATTACTAAGCTAAAACTATGCTAATATGAGTGATTATGTGAGGAGATGTACATCTTTCTCGTAAGATACTCCTTCTTCCTCTCAATCTACTCTCATACCCTGCTAGCTCTCACCATCTTCGAAGGTGTGTGAGGTCTTGGGTCTGAGAACGGGGATAATTAAAGTTGTGTTTACTAAGTGTTTTGCTTAGTGCATAAAGTTTTCATCTTCATTGCACTAGCTAGTCTTGAAGGAACACAAAGAATTGTATTGTACAATGTCTCTCTTGATGGGAGAAACCATAATACAAAGCCTTTTGGAGGGGGGACCGGCACCATGCAAATCCGGTCCTCAACTGTTGTCAATAGCTTAATTTCTCTCTCTTTTGAAAGTACTGTTGATGCTATCTAATTAGGTGTTATGCTTTTTGTTGCTCTCTCCACCCAAGCACTCTTGTAATTCTCATTAGGAATCTATTCTAATGAAATGCCCACTATGTTCATGCTAATTTCCGCTACACATAAGTTTTTAGACCATTAAATGTTACATTGGTATCAGAGCACAAGGTTTCTCTTTTCTTGCTCAAGAAGGGAGGTCCTCAAGCTAGCTATAAATGGTTGGTATTATTAATTTCCTGTGAGTAAGTAGAATAGGGATTTTTTAGCCTTGCAGTGCGCCTGCCTTTGTGCAGTTAACGGGGCATCACCGTCGAGAGCTATGGTCTTAATAGTGGAGTCCTACGGGGCTTGCCTACGGCTTAACCACTATTGAGCTATTAGAAGCTTGACAAGAGCCGGTGCTGTTTTGGTGCGAAAGACCCTCTCTTCTATTCCTTGCAATTAATGGTATTCGAGTCGCGGGTACAATAGCTTGAGTGCTTTTTCTAAAGGGGTAAGAGGAGTAGAAACTAGGGCTTGAAGTGCCAAAGTACACCTAAAAGTTGTTAGAATGGCTGACAATAGTAAAGAGAGTGAAATTAATGTTGATAACTTTGATTTTGCTCATGAGCAAGCTACTAATGATGCTTCAATGCTTGTTAACTATTTTGTTTCTAGGCTTCAACAAGCCATGGGCAATCCATCTCTCCAAAATGAAGTGCAACGGTAGCTCCGTGCTCACCGGATTCTCCAAGATCATTACCATGACGAGAGAACACCTAGGAAGCCTCCTTGTGAGACTACCAAAAGAGGTCTCTCTCCGATTCGGGAAAAAGAAGAGAAGCCGTACGAAG
Organism: Adiantum capillus-veneris; assembly: GCF_014529385.1. Classification (NCBI taxonomy): domain Eukaryota; kingdom Viridiplantae; phylum Streptophyta; class Polypodiopsida; order Polypodiales; family Pteridaceae; genus Adiantum; species Adiantum capillus-veneris. Next base: position 132,207,952 of record NC_140941.1, read on the forward strand.
GGCTCAAGAATTTACTTCTTGATGATGCATCTCCTTCCCAAAGGAGAACTCAAGAGCCTCCACCGAAGGAACTGCTACAAACGGGAGCGTGGTTGCCCTGCAAAGTACTCATAACAGCACAATACATACCATAAAAATGATAGATCAACATACCTGAATCGTCGCATACTCACATGATCGATCTCAACACGAACATAGAGAGATAGAAAATAGAATAGAGAGAGGGAGAACGTGCAAGCGCACCTCCGAGAGCGGAGTGCTACGCTGGCACGGCGAGAGAGAAGAGAGGAGAAGGGAGAAGAAAGACACAAACACTGGGTGTAATCTCCCCCCGCGCAAGAGTGACCATTTCCCTCTTGCACGTATTTAATTTATAGATTCTTGAATGGTCAGAGTGAGTACAAACTGGCCGGCCGGACATAATTGGCCAAAGCTCACAAAGAGCACTTGAATAATCAAATATACATAAAATGTAACATCCTTCTGCATAATCCATTATCTGCTGATGCTCTTGCCACCTGTCAGCTGCAATAGATAATAAAATATCAATTCTATAACATACCGCTCCGTTGGAAAGCAACTGTCCTCAGTTGCCAAGATAAAAATCTGCAAACAATACTTGTCAAAAACAGTGATTAGTATGTTGTATAAAAAAATTCACATAATAAAAGAAAAATGTATGAAACTAAACAACATTAGCTTATGCCTGTCGTCATCCACATACTACCTATTCTAGTGTCCCATACCACTAGAATAAGCAGTATATGTCATACCCTGATGAATCAGGATATCATTGGTCACACTCATCATTGTATAAATCAATTCTCATCAATCTCAAGTTCACTTCCATAAAGACTGTCGCGACAAAAAATCATCATATACCAATTCCAAATCCAAATCCCAATCCAATTCCAATTCCACAATATAAGTCCAAATCTAAATCACTTTCATTATGTACCCGGGTAACAAAATCATACCAGTTACAGTGGTGTCCAGCCACTGCAACATGATTTTGTGATCAGTGTTGCCTCATCCGGCGAATCTACACCAATAAAATGTGCTGCCTAAATCGGCGAATTTGCACTAATGCTGTCTAAATCGGCGAATCTGCATTGGATATTGTTTAAAATCATAAATGTGAAGTTTATTAATGTGCTGCCTAAATCGACGGATCTGCAGCAAGATGAGTATCTACACATTGCCTAGATCGGCGAATCTGTGTGTGCGTGACCAATGGACTAGGCAAGACATAAAGGGGAAAAAAAATAAAATAAAAAATTACTATGCTGGTGACATCACGGTGCAGTATAACAAAGTACTTACAAATTATTGCCGTCATTCCAAAGCACCTTAGTGTTTGCTAGCACAACACTCGAGAAGTAATGGCATTTTCACAAATCAAATTAACATTGCAATGCTCAGCTATTGTTGAAAGAAATCACAACTTGGATTGTCGCTTAGTCTCTAGAATGATATTGTTGCATGAGAAATTCAAAACATGGAGGACTTGCCTTTCGTAAAGCTGTACACGGTGCAATTTAAAAAGGGATTAAAGATACAGACAGACATGTCTATTGAGGACAGACATGACTTATGAATAATTAAAAGAAGAATAGATGGGTACAGTGTATCTGATATCATCATGATGAGAAGAGAAATTTCACGATGTAGTAGTGTGCATTTTAGATCGTACAATCATTTTATAAGATCCATTTGTGAAGAAATCATGAAAAACTTATGTAATGAAGATCAACATCAATTTGGCAAAGTTGCCAAAAAGGGGTGATGATTATTATTATTGTTTTTTTTTGTGTATTAACACATTCTATACGTGTTGAAAACAATCACAAGTATTTTCCCATTCTCAATATACATTAATAGTGTTTAATTTTTAAGTCTTGGTGAATATGTCTATACATATAAGTTAGACATTGATTGGTCTATAACAAGGTGCATAGAGTATAAGTTTTAGATGATAGGCTGACTAGATTTTCAATGTGACATTACTATACATATTGATTACTGAATCAAATTACAGAATGGGTGTTACCATGAATAACTTTATGGTATTATTGTGTGATGAAAATAGATTGTACATACTATAGGAAATGTTAAATACATATATGACAGTTTCATCCCTTGGTGGCTCTAATCTTCCTCTGTTTGATGGCCCCAAGTAACGCGTACCACAAGGCACCTCATGGAGTTGATTCACGATGATTCCTAGGAGTGCGATGAAGGGAGTCTATACTATTTCCTTTGGAAGGGTGCAATAAGTGTAAGCCTTTTATTTAACATGTCCAATGACATCTTGATGCATTACCTTGCCTTATTCTAACGACCAAAAAAAAACATCCTGGGAATGTACTGTGCAGGAGATTTTATCGCGAACAGAATCAGTTGTGAACACAACCACCAATCCTCATTTGACCCCAAATTTGTAAGCTCTAGTTGTATCAAAAAACTTAGAGAACATACATATAAAAGAGTTATGCAAAACGGACTCCACATCAAGAACGAGTGTTGCTGATTAGGAGGACGAAGGGGAGTTGCATTCATAGAAACTCAAAGGATGCCGTTGTGGAGTCACTTGTGGAGATACATGAGGAAATAGTGTCAGATTGCGGATGAAAGGAGTCACACTTGAACATAATGTTACAACAACAACATAGAATGTAAGAGACCGGTACTTATAGCTAATGAACACCGCAACCACCGACGGAAGCTTTATTCCAACCGCAACAGTGCCGAAAAAAAAAAGGCATGTCAGACAATTAGATCTAAATTGGAACTTAACGCCTAGCTACTATAATAAAGAGGCAAGCATTAGCCGGTGTCATCTGCCAAAAGAAAAACAAGCCTGGGAATTTGAAGCTGGCGACGTTCATGCAAGGCCTCAAGCACGGTAGCAACGAGAGACAACACTATTGACGTATGTCTCGCATTATTGTATGTAGTGGTTGCAAGAGAGGATTTGATGGATGCAACCAAGGCATCATCATTAGCATCACTGTGTAGTTTGAGAGGCCGGTTGGAAGAGAGTAAGCCGAGAGCAGGGAGAAATGAAATGAAATGTTATATTAGACGCTAAAGTTCCATCTAAAATCGAAATGATATGCTCTTGCTGGGTGTGGGTACAAAATAAAATGAAGTAAAGTGGTTTTTTTAATAAAAACATTAACAGGAAAACTCTGATAATCAAAATCAAAATTGCCCTGAATGTTACACCCACAATTTTTCAGCAGCGCAAAGCTCTATCTTCGAGACAACTGCTGCGGATGAGGTTGGGGAGATGATGACGATGTCGATTACAACAACGCTTCCTGGTTTGACTGCGTGCTGCAAGCGGATGTTGCTGCTGAGGTCGTCAAGCCCTTCTTGAATTGGCGGTTTGCCACAGCACGAGAGAGATGGAGAGAGCAGGGGTGAGAGATGGTAGAGAGAGAGAAATAAATCTAGGGGGGTGCAGACACACCCAACTGATTCTCGACCGCCTCCACTCCTGCAATGCTCGAACTGGCTCGTCCTTGTTGAAGACCTTTGAAACTGTTTTCCTCATGACTCTCCCGAAGCTGTCAAGATGACCTGTGAGTCTCTCTCTCGCACGCATTGCGTGGCTCGGAAGAGTGCAAAGGCTCCAAGTTCTGTCTGACCAGCTTCGACGAGTATTTCAATAGGCAGGGATCCTCCACCATCATGGTTCTTGACCTTCTTCCTCATAATCTCCATCACAGAACGTTGTTGCTCCATTGATTATTGCGTCCTCAAGCCCTTCGATTATAGTATATTGTTGGCACAGCTTCTGGTAGGATAGATAGTCTATCAGGAAGCCTCCCTATGATGAGGGAATCTGATTATGCATGCAGCTGGTACCGGAGACTGCACATTGCATGTGCGTGCTTCTCCAAAACCAGTCATAAAAGGCGTAGGGCTACAAGTAGGGCACCGCCATGCAAGAAGCAGAGAGAGTTTGCGTGTTTTTTTTTTCCTCTTGTTGGTAGGCTCTAAGTGGGTGGCTGAGATGAGTTTGACCGCTGCAAAGTAGCGGTAAGGAGCATGTAGGTTGGTGGTGGTTGAAGTTAGTGTGTGGGTGTCTGGATGGTGGTCGAGAAGCCTCAGTAAGTGGGAGAGGGGGGGGGGGGGGGGGGGGGGGGGGGGGGTGGTCCGTCTCACAGCACGCGACAGAGGGAGGATGATGAGGTTCTAGGTTGTGTGTGGTCTTTTTTTTTTTGGAAAAACCAGTGCATCCAGGGGAGAACAAATTACCATGCCGAAGTATTGTTGTGGTTCATCTCCAGTACTTTGCATGCGTACACCATTGGTGCACGCTAAACGCCAGTTGCCGTCTCATGCGCGTGCTTGGGCTATAGCCTGTGCATCCGCTAACAAAGCCAAGGCCCAGGTGAGGCGGGGGTATAGGGCAGCACAGCTGGATGCGAATTATCCAAGGGGCTTGCAATTAGATGTGCCGCCCTCAAGGGTTGATAGCTCCAACACCTTGCATCCAGCCCTGCTTGCCCGATTTCGAAAGTCTCCCAGTCTCCATACTCCCTTTCATCGAGTAGAGAAAAGTCATTTGTGGAACTTGAAAGGCCTAGTTTGAAGAGGAGGCAGTCCAAGCAGGGAGCATCGGTGAGAGCTCTTGCAATGCTCTCAAGCCGCTTCCATAGATCTGTTGAGAACCTAATCACTATGGCTTCACAGTACGATATAGGGCCATCCTTGCTGGAGAGCTGGCCACCTGCACTGCCCAGAGAACTCCTACGACGAGAGAGAGAGAGAGAGAGAGAGAGAGAGAGAGAGAGAGAGAGAGAGAGAGAGAGAGAGAGAGAGAGAGAGAGAGAGAGAGAGAGAGAGAGAGAGAGAGAGAGAGAGAGAGAGAGAGAGAGAGAGAGAGAGAGAGAGAGAGAGAGCTAACCTGATCTGCATGGGGCGTCAGTTTTGGTGAGAGGGGGAAAGAGAGAGTTTGGAGTGTGGGTGCCGCAAGTAAACAGGGGAGGGAGAGAGCGAAATGTGAGGCTGTATTTCATGCTACTACCCGGCCATGCAAGAAAGAGAGAGAGAGAAAGAGAGGGTGGTTGTTGAGGGAGGGAAGGATTTCAATGGTGCGCTTGTACTCGCGGTGGTAGTGCATGCAATTTGGGCAACTTCAGTAGACAAATAGTAAAGTCCCCCGACGTTCTAATTCAACCAAAGCCATATATGTGATGCCTGGTCTTGCTTGATGAAAGGGTAAGTCTGATTTTGGCAGTGGTTTCCCTTCGTGCTGAAGAGTCCACACCCAGTGAATGACACTCGATGAAGACTCCTCTGATAAGTTTGGCGAGCTCCTAATTGATCTACATTAGCAATAAAGGGTTACGAAAGCTGGAAACCAACAAGAGGTGTCTTGCGTGTGTGCGTGCACTTGCAAGTTGTGCGGCGATGCAGTGAACGAGACGCTGACAATGAGAGAGATAGAGTCAGACTATTGCAGAGGGGGATGTTCATTCGTCAGCAGTGGAGATGCACGATATTACTTGAATTTTGATAAGTGTGACTTAAAAAAAAGAAAAAGATAGTCTAAGGGTTGTTCTCAACAGCAAAATTTGTCTCTACAGCATACCACCTCAAGTGTTCTTCACACCTTCTACATAATTAAGTATTCTAGATCTCATTATTGGCAATAATACGGTAGCCTAACTCCTACTATCCTTGCATATATTTGCTTGCGTACATCGATCTCATCAATCATAACACTTAAATCCATCGTAATTTAGTACCAACTTATGCTAAATTATGCTAATCAAATAGTCAATTATACTTATCAAGTAAATTGGTGTGCAATCATGATAATCTATGGTGCGTAAATAATCAAAGCACAACGTTGATCTTGAAGGATTACTAGTAAACATCTACATGCAATTTTAAACAAAAAGAATCAAGTCAACGGTATGCATTACTTATCTTTGATCATGATAGCCATGATTATGACAAGCCCGTGAACGTAGTCAAAGCTCTGATACCACTGCTATAAACGGGAGCGTGGCTGCCCTGCAAAGTACTCATAACAGCACAATACATACCATAAAAATGATAGATCAACATACCTGAATCGTCGCATACGCACATGATCGATCTCAACACGAACATAGAGAGATAGAAAATAGAATAGAGCGAGGGAGAACGTGCAAGCGCACCTCCGAGAGCGGAGTGCTACGCTGGCACGGCAAGAGAGAAGAGAGGAGAAGGGAGAAGAAAGACACAAACATTGGGTGCAATCTCCCCCCACGCAAGAGTGACCATTTCCCTCTTGCACGTATTTAATTTATAGATTCTTGAATGGTCAGAGTGAGTACAAACTGGTCGGGCGGACATAATTGGCCAAAGCTCACAAAGAGCACTTGAATAATCAAATATACATAAAATGTAACATCCTTCTGCATAATCCATTATCTGCTGATGCTCTTGCCACCTGTCAGCTGCAATAGATAATAAAATATCAATTCTATAACAGGAACGAGAAAGAAGTGAGTCTCCGGCCACCTCGGCGGAGATGGCTCCACGAAGACGGCGGGCTAAACGCTCTCCATCGCCACCAAAGCGGAGTAGACCATCACACTCTTCTCCACGCCATAATTCAAAGAGGGATGATACAAAGCAAGAGAAGAAAAAGGCGAGAAAGAGGACACCCTCTTCTCCATCTTCTTCATCCTCTTCCTCTTATGAAAGTGATGGTAAAGACGACGAAGATCAAGACAAGAAAAAGGCGAGAAAGAGGTCACCCTCTTATCCACCTTCAAATTCTTCACCTTCTGAAGAAAGTGATGATGCAACCTTTGAACCATCAAAAAGAAGAGGCCATAGGAAATCCTATGCCGCATGGAAGAGGTCATCCAAGCTGAAGAAGTTCAAAGAGGGAGGGAAGAGCATCTCTTTCCTTACCTATGATGGTACCTTTGGTGCTACGGACAAAGTCTTGGCCTTTATCCAGCAATTTGATGCGGCGTTTGGAGATGAGGGCTTCACGGAGTCCTCTAAGCTACGCCATGTAGCTATGCACTTTCAAAAGTCCGCCAGGCAATGGTGGTCTAGCCTACGAGCCAACGGTGAAGCTCCACGAACATGGAAATATTTAAGAGCTTCCATTATGAAGTAGTTTTTGGCCACCGATGCCAAAGATAAAGTACTCACCGAATGGCGAAGCTTAAATCTCTCTCCCAATGAATCCATCCACAAATATGTAGACAAGTTTTGGGACCTACAACTCAAAGCCACTGTCTTTAAAAATTTGGATTTTGGAGAGCAAAAGCAACAATTTTGTGCGGACTTAACCGAAGAAATGGCGGAGTATGTCAACTCTCAAAGGCCACGTACCATATCGGCGGTAATACACCATACTATGGTGGCCTCACGAATCAATTTCCAAATGGGGGCTAAAAGAAATAATAAGCCCCCGAAAAACAAGGGTTCCAATGAGCCAAAGGGGAAGGACAATGTCCAAAAGTCTCCTAAGGGAAACTCCAACAAAGCTAAAGAGAAGGGACTTTACAAAGGTAAGAACAAACTCTCTCCTGAAGAGCTTGAGCGTTATCGCAAGGATAACTGGTGTTTCAAGTGCGGCGAACAAGGGCATGCGTACCGCGCTTGTCCCCAAAAGAACAAGGATAACCGGTGTTTCAAGTGCGGCAAACAAGGGCATGCGTACCGCGCTTGTCCCCAAAACAAGATCCTCCTAGAGCTTCCTTGGTTGAAATCCAGGAGGAGGAGACTCACCAAACTCATCACAAAGGATCTCCTCTATGCCATGCTTGGGGAAAGGTAAGAGAACATGATGCTTTTATTCTCTTTGACCCTGGTTCTACTCACAATTTTATATCTATAGAGTTGGCCACCAAGCTAGGCATACAATCCTACGAGATGGGAGATGTCCTACCCGCAAACAGTGCCTTCAAGGGGCAAGAAGCTTCAGTCACTCCCCTAATCGGGAAATTAGGGCTTCATGTCCAAGGCTATGTGGACAAAGAGGACTTCTTTATCTCTCCTCTCAAGCATGAGGATGTAATCCTAGGGGCACCATGGTTTGACCGCCTGGCTGCCGATGTTAAATTTCTTGAAAGGAGAATCTCCTTTAAGTTCAGGGAAAAAGACATGTATATAGATGCTAAGGAAATGGGTAACACTATTCCCATTGTACATACACCAGCTTTCAACAAGTCAATAAAGAGCTCTATTTTTGTGTACATGATTTTTGTTAAAGATTCTCAAAATGAATGTAATGCTTTCACAAAAGAAAACAAAAGCAACCAAAAGGAATTAGAGTTATCCAATACTCTCAAAGGGTTTCAAGATGTTTTTATTGACGACATCCCTTGTGAGCTACCTCCTAAACGAGGTAATGATGACTATGCAATTGAACTTCTTCTAGGAAGTTCACCGCCTAACAAACCTCCTTATAGAGTTTCTCAAGCTCAACAAGAGGAGATTATGCGGCAAGTGCATGAGTTAGTTGAGAAGGGCATGGTTAGGCCTAGCTCATCTCCATTTTGCTCACCGGTGCTATTAGTGCAAAAGAAAAACGGCACATATCGTATGTGTGTTGACTATAGAGCACTAAATAGGATCACTATCAAGAATAGGTTTCCCGTTCCACGGGTAGAAGACCTATTTGATAAGCTACAAGGATCGACCTACTTCAGTAGGATTGACGTAAAAAGTGGCTATCATCAGATAAGGATAGTTGATCAAGATATTGTAAAGACCGCATTTCGCACCACATTTGGTCTTTACGAATACATTGTCATGCCTTTTGGCTTGACCAATGCACCAGCCACATTCAACCGCTTGATGGAGAAGCTGTTCCGGCCTCATCGAACCTTCACTGGAGTGTTTTTTGATGATATTATCATCTACTCTAATTCATTAGACGAACATAAGCAACACCTCCAGGTAATATTTCAAGTTTTGAGAGAAAATAATCTTTATGTTAATCGAAATAAAAGTGAATTTTTCTTGCAAGAGATTCAGTATTTAGGTCACATTATCTCTCAAGATGGCATCCAAATGGATCCATCAAAGTTAGAGGTAATAAAAGGATGGCCTAAACCAAGGAATCTTCATGAACTAAGAAGATTTATAGGTATGTGTGCATACTATAGACGCTTCATAGAAAAGTTCTCACAAATTATAGGACCATTACATGACCTAACAAAGAAAAGTGTTAGGTACACATGTTCTGCTAAGGAGAACAATGCTTTCGAAAAGCTTATCTCTCAACCTGTGCTTACACTACCGGATCTCTCAAAACCATTTGAGGTCCAATGTGATGCTTGTGGTGATTGCCTTGGAGCTGTTTTACTCCAAGAAGGGCATGCCATAGGCTATGAGAGTCGAAGGCTCGACCCTGTTGAGCAAGCTCTAGGCATATACGAAAAGGAACTCCTTGCAGTTCTACATGCCTTAGACTCATGGAAGCACTATTTATTGGGGACTCCTTTCATTCTGCGAACGGATCACCAAAGTCTTAAGTACTTCATGATGCAGACCAAGCTCTTCGACAAACAAATGAGGTGGGCAATTTTCCTTTCGCAATTTCATTTTCATATTTCTCACATTGCTGGCAAGCATAATCAAGTAGCTGATGCACTCTCAAGACGGTCGAGAGTGAATGCGGTTTCCATAGCAACTCACAATGATCTATCTTCAATGATAGATGAGTACGCTATTGATCCTGATTTTAGAGATGTGATTTCAGCCCTTGCATTAGGGAAGAAAGAAGAACCATTTACTTTACAAGATGGTTATCTTCTCTATGGCAATAGACTATGCGTTACTAACTCACTATGTGAGAAAGTAATGTATGATCTCATGCTCCACCATATGCGGAGCATAAAGGGATTCAGTCTACCTTAAAGGGAATTGAAACATATTTCTATTGGCCTACCATGAAAGTGAACATACAAGAGTATGTTTCTAAATGTGTGGTTTGCCAAAAGACAAAATTTGATAGAGGGAAGCAACTTGGATTGCTTCAACCCTTGCCAATTCCTAATTCACCATGGGAGAGCATATCCATGGATTTTATCTTTGGATTGCCTAAGTCTATCCATGGGAATATGGAGATATGGACGATAGTAGACAGGTTCAGTAAACAAGCTCATTTTATACCTGTCAAAAAGACTATCAAAGCCCATCAAATGGCAACTCTCTTCATTTCACAAATTTTCAAGTACCATGGCTTGCCAATATCTATAGTGTCGGATAGAGATCCTAGAATGACCAGTAATTTCTGGAAGGGTCTCTTTGAGAATTTAGAAACAAGGCTAAATTTCTCTTTGGCCTATCATCCACAAACGGATGGCCAAAGTGAAATAGCTACCTAACAATTCTCGATCTACTAAAATCCTATGTAACGGAAGTAGATCAAAGATCCCAATGGGAGAAGTACTTACCCTTAGTGGAGTATGCTTACAATAACACTGTACATACTTCCACGGGAAAAGAACCTTTCGAGGTAATTGAGGGAAGATCAAAAAGTACCTTGCTACTTAAGGTACATGTGAAGATCTTCGCCACAGATGAGTATAGTCGAGACCTACAAGAATCTTTTCAAAAGATTAAGGATGCTATCTCTATCTCACAGCAAAGGCAAAAGGCTGCTGCTGACAAGCACAGAAGAGCCCAAGCCTTTAAAGAAAACGATTGGGTCTTGTTAAAGTTTCCCAAGGCTCGATTAAGGCACACGACGGGCAAGAATCCTACGGGCCACCAAAAGTACTATGCTAAACTAGCAAAAAGGTACTATGGTCCCTTTCAGATTCTTAGGCCAATCAATCAGATGGCCTATCAACTCAAGTTGCCCAATCATTGGCTCATACACAATGCTTTCCATGTGAGCCTATTAAATCCTTACAAAGGAGAGCCACCTCAAGAACCAACTATTGAAACCCACCGGAGATCGAGGACCAAGAGGAGGTGCTGCAGCCCGAGTCCATTCTCCGACATGAAGACAAGGTATTAAGAGGCGGTAAGACTATCCGAAGATATCTTATTAAGTTTAATAATTATGCTTTTGAAGATGCTAGATGGATGCAAGGCATACAATTAAAGGATAACCTAAACCTTGTCAATGCTTACAATGCTTCCCAAGAGTAAGCAAATGTACAAAATGTTAAAAATGAACAAAGTTTTTTTTTGTCTTATAAGACTCTCTTTTTCTTTATTGTGCACAAAAATGAAGTAGTATGCATGCTTAGATCAAGTTTGCGGAGACGACGTCTCCCAAACACCAAGTAGAGCTTGTCACTCTACTATGGAAGACTAATAAGACTAATGTGCAGACATGCTTGCGGCAGCCTCAAGCTCTCAAGCACCAAATGGACTAGTCAACCATTGTGGAATGATGTCATACGGTAACATAGGGATCCTCTACCCGCTAAGAAAATGACTCATGAATATGCTTTATCTTCTCTACACCATAGTCGAGGACGACTATGATTTCAAGAGAGAGGAAATGTCATAATAATCAATATCTAATTCTCCTAAATGATTTTCTCATATTAAACTGATCATTTAATGTGGGGAAGTGCCAGGGGAGAAAAAGCTAGAATATTGGTTAAGCTAGCAGACCGGCCACAGTAGGGATCCAAAGGAGGGAAAATAGGGATCCAAAGGGGGGGGCATCTGCAAAAGAGCCATGTGAAACAATGGGCTAAAAAGACCCTAAGGTTCAACCCATTAAGACTTCCAAAATGCTAAGGTTCCAAAATTCAAAGGTTGTGTCCAAAGGTCACAACCCTAGGGGAAATTGGATGCTTTGTGTGTGTAAAAAAAGTCTTTGCATATCCCTACATGGGAGGGGGCCAGCCCTTCTTCTAGGGGATGAGAGAGAAAGTCACACACACACACACACACACATTCCCTTTACACAAAGGGAATTAGGGACACATGTCAGCTCCCTAGCCCAGATGCCCACAAGGTGTGCCCAATTCGTATTGGATGGCCTTGGAGGTGGACCAATGAGAATTAGGCTAGAGTAAATCTAGTTTAATTAATTTAAAAACACTTAATAAAAAGAACCAATGAAAGTTAAGTCTCCTGGATGATTATTGGATAGCCTGTGAAGGGGTCCAATAGGAATTGAGCAGCCCAATGGGCTACTTAATTCCTATTAGTCAGAATGGGAAAAGGTCCAGTGGGGATTTAATTCATTTAAATCAATTAAGTTTAATTGATTAAGCTTTCACAAAAGGGGAAAGGGGGACACATGTCAGAAGTCTATCACTTATGCTGCTTAATTCTGATAGGCTAGCGCTGGGGAGGTCCAATGGGGAGCCTGCAAGAGCAAATAGCAAGAGGGCTCGCCCAATAGAGAGAGGGGGCTGATTTTTGCAAGGCATTATCACACACACACTCACACAATCTCATGTGTGAAGAAAGAGAAGACTATATTTCCCAAGCTTTAATGGAGAGCTCATCACCTACTCCAAGCTTGTGAGATAGAAGCCTACATCGACACACTCTTGGCTTGTGGATGCAAATCCAACCAAGAGCCAAGCTTCAATGCATGCTCATCTCCTCTACCAAGCTAATTACTAAGCTAAAGCTATGCTAATATGAGTGATTATGTGAGGAGATGTACATCTTTCTCGTAAGATACTCCTTCTTCCTCTCAATCTACTCTCATACCCTGCTAGCTCTCACCATCTTCGAAGGTGTGTGAGGTCTTGGGTCTGAGAACGGGGATAATTAAAGTTGTGTTTACTAAGTGTTTTGCTTAGTGCATAAAGTTTTCATCTTCATTGCACTAGCTAGTCTTGAAGGAACACAAAGAATTGTATTGTACAATGTCTCTCTTGATGGGAGAAACCATAATACAAAGCCTTTTGGAGGGGGGACCGGCACCATGCAAATCCGGTCCTCAACTGTTGTCAATAGCTTAATTTCTCTCTCTTTTGAAAGTATTGTTGATGCTATCTAATTAGGTGTTATGCTTTTTGTTGCTCTCTCCACCAAAGCACTCTTGTAATTCTCATTAGGAATCTATTCTAATGAAATGCCCACTATGTTCATGCTAATTTCCGCTACACATACGTTTTTAGACCATTAACTGTTACATTTGCAGTACGTGGGGGAGAAAATCCTCCAGTAAACAACAAAAGAAATGTGATATGAGCATTCTCTCAATTGTACCTTACCCTCTATTTGTGCTTGGGGAGGCTTGTGTGTGTGCCTACACCCTGATGTTTTGTATACCTACACCCTTTGTGTCTAGGGGAGGAAGCTTTGTGTTCAAGGGGAGGCTTGTGTTTTGTGTGCTTCACTCTAGTGTGTTTTGAGGGGAGGATGTGTCAGTGATATGCAACCAAAACCAACATAGGGGAGGGTTGTTGGGATGCGGGCTTTTGTTGCATCTCTTGTGTGAACAACCTCTTCCACCTAGACCCATGTGAAGAACCTATTACAACCCATGTGGAATCACTAGCCACTTGTGTTTGTGCATAGGCAGCCAATCTTGTGCTCATGTGTCAAAAGGCTGTCTATTTGTATATACCTATATAGAGACATATTATGCTGAATAATATAAAGTCTATCATTTTTCAACTATACTCTATTGTACTACTGTGTGTCCAATACAGTTCTAAGGTAACCCTATTCTTATCATGCATATTCCATGAATGGCACATTAGCCCATCCACCTTAACCTAACACCCCAGCTTTTTGACTTTGAGAATCTGCAGTTTTAGGCTTTGATGACACATACCGGCCATACGGCTCCGATGGCCCATTGTGGTCTGAGTTTTTCCTTGAGCACACACTGCTCTTGGTAGGTTTTTTTGGTCGACATGTTTACCAATCGTGAGGTACTAGTTGCCAATTTTTCAATGGTTTTTGTTCACAAGTTGCAGTCTAGCTTGTGTGGAGCACTAGAGAGCAATTTTTGCACGACCTCGTGCAATTTCATGCTATGTATGAATTATGTGGATACATTTTGAGCTTGGTATAGCTCGTAGGTAGCAGGTTCACACATTTACAAGTGTTTTTGGAAAGGTATATGTCCATAGAGACACTCAGTCAAGAATGAACCCATTTGCCAGGGTTTTGGCAGTGCTATGTATACCATTTGTGGATTTTTCTATTGAGACAATGAGTGTCTATTTCCATGCATATTTGGTGATATTTTTGAGTTTTTGCTCAATTTTCAAGGGAAACTCGGTCAGATTTTTCCCAGATTCTTGCCATGATTTATGTGTATCTGCAGTTTTCTTTTTGATGGTTTAGTGGTTGAACTAGACTCCCACTTTGACAATGATCAAGTGTTTACTCCCACTTTGACAGATTTTGACAGGTTTTGTCAATTTGGACACGGTTTGGTGTTCTTGTACCCACTCTCGTAGGAGTAAGGAATAGCGTATGCTTGTGTGGCTACAAACAGGTGGCTACAGACAGGTAGTCAAAGGTTTCATAGGTTTTTGCAGATATTTGCAGGTAATTTCTCTTGTGGGATGCATTTTGAGCTAGTTTGCTCTCTAGTTGCATATATGGTTATGCGCTTTACGCTCAGTTGAGCAGTTTGTCCCAAGTTGTTTTGCTTGCAGATTTTGCATTGCAGAGTTTTTAGATTGTGAAGTTGGTTTTAGGAATATGTAAGCATCATTTTTTATGCGTTTGATGATTGTGTAGTGGTCGAGTTACCTCTCGCTTTGCTGCCAGTTTGACATGGTTTATGGTTGAGATTGTACTTGAGGTTTTGCTTAGTTTACATGGGAGATTCTGCCAAATTTTTCTTAGTTTCTCACCATACTTTGGTTCTTAGCCATTCACTTATGGTTGCAAATATGTGTGATAGTGTAGAGTCCACTATAGGGACTTTTGAGAGACGACGGTCTCGTTCTTGCCGATACTTGCGTTGTTGGCATTGCGGTCACACAAGGCACATTAGACACCGTTGTTTTAGACGTATGAGACAACAACGAAGATGTATGCGTAGTGAAAATATGGCTTTGACACAGGTTAGAGAGGCAATTCTAGTGGCAGTCTATGCCAGTAATGGTGATATTATGATTGCTTTAAGTGTACCTCTTTCAGATTTTTCTATGATAGCACAGATAGAAATGCTGCTTTTCACGTCACACCATGTCATGAGTGGTTTAGCACATTTTCTAGTGGGAGACATGGCTATGTGCACTTGGCTAATTGTTTGTTGTGTCACATAGAGGGTACGGGAGACATTTGTTTGTCTTTGCCCAGCGGTGCGCCATACACACTGTGGCATGTGCGCTATATACCTCAGCTAAGATAGAGCTTGATTTGAGTGAGATAGTTAGCAAAATTTGGTTGTTAGATACTGCTTAGAGAGCAGTATTTCCAAATGCATTGCAGTTCACTAGTGATTGTCAGAGGAGCCCACAACAGCTTGGTATATCCTATGCATGTGTTGGAGGTTTGAGACAACGTAGTCTCAGTTTTGTTGCTAGCATGCTTTGAGCAAGACATGAGATGCCTCTCTTTCATTAGTGATCACCATCATACTCAGGAGATAGAGAATTTAGCTGTGCAGGACATGCCAATACATTCTAGAGAGATAGAGATAGAGCGACAGTGCTCAAATGAGACACAACAGGTGTTGTCAGAGTTTGTGTAGGTAGAGGTAGAGCAGGTCTACTCCCTAGAGACACAGACAAAGATGGCAGACATGGAGTTCTTTGATATGCTCATGTTAGAGGCTGATGAGTTGGTATCAGGATGCACAATTTTTTCTATGGGTGAGAGGGACGTAGCTTCCCCAGTGTCAGTGTTGACACATCCATACGCGATGGGTAGTCTTGATGATGCAGTGATTACAGATAGCAAAGGGGAGGTGAGTACCAGAATCCATGTAGATCGATAGAGTGAGATAGTGGACATATGTTGAGAGATTCTCTCACCATTAGGAGAAATATAAACCTTGCATGGGCCTTGTAAGGAATCCTAATTGTTAGGGATTAAGGCTAATGGTGTGTAGTGTTAAGGGGACAAGGGCATTCAAGAAGCTAGTTTTGAGTAGGCTTTTCTATCCTTTTTTTTAGACACATGTAGGATGTGGACCTAGGAGGTCACCTTCTCTCTCTAACTTTTTGAAAGTGAAGGGAGTAAAGAGGTGTGGCCACATCATCAAAAACGTGGATCACTAAGAGCCAAAATTTGATTTTTTTTTTAAAGTTATTTTTACTTATTTTTTACTTAAAACTCCCCCCCAACATATATCCATATCAAAAAAGTAATTTTTGACCTTTTTTTAAACTTACAAGCACTAAAAGTCCAATTTTTCAAAAAAAAAACTCCCCCAAAAAAAAAAACCTTTCTTCTCTCTTCCTCCTCTCTCCTTTATCCCTCTCCTCTCCCTCCGTGCCCCCTTCTCTCCTCCTCCTCCCCTCTCTCTCCCTCTCCCCCACTGTCCCCTTCTCTCCCATGTTCCTCCCTCTCCCTCCCTGCCCCCTTCTCTACTCCTTCTCCACTCTCTCTCTCTCTCCCCCACTACCCCCTTGTCTCCTCCCATGTTCCTCTCTCTCCCTCCCCCCTCTCTCTTTTCATCCTTTGCTTCCTCATGCAACAGCTACCATGGTGCTCAAGGACATCACAAAGCGTATGCATACATATTTGCTTGTTCGCAACGTTTGCACCGAAGGTTGCATGTGAGGGTGAGCAGAGGTCATCCCAGGAATGTCGTACCATCGGTGAGATGAATGTTAATGGTTCTTCAATATCTTGCCAATACCATCACATATTTGAATAAAACACCCCTTTATGCAAGGTAACAATATACTTCTTACTTTTGATTGTGTTCTTCTTATCATAAACTTTGAAATCTAAGGTGTTGCCTCTACTTATTTTGTAGTGCTTGGCACAAAGGTTGCTTTTATGCACAAATAGTGAAAGGATGCAGGTTAGAGAGGCCAAGTGTCACCACTTTTCCTCTAAAACAGTCTTCTTTGTTACATCTTGCAGGTAGGTGCTTCAAATCCATGCTTATTAGGGGTGGTAATCTCATCCTAATGTATATTTTAGGATTGTTTATTCCCAGTTAGATAGAAATACTTGCAAATTTGTACAACATATACTTAACAAGTGTCTTCATTATATAGCTTGCAAATGTTGAATTCATACATGCTTTTGTTACAAGGTGACCTCTTGCTATGCTAGTTGAGTGGCGTTGTTTGCAAGAATGGATCAAGAAACTGGCATAACATGAATCTTTTACGGTGGCACAAAGCTCTCCTCAGCGGCAATGTGGCTCCCACTACACCAAAAATCATTATGCTAACATGGAGAGATCCCTAGTAGGACAATGCAAAAACTTTTCATCAGCAGCAACACACCCTTTCCTAACATGAGGGCACTCCTACCAAAGATATTTTTATGTGATAGGTCACCCCAGGAGCATACCATGTCATGGAATGGATGTAAGAACTATGACCGCACTACTCCTTGGAAGTTGTTCACAAATGTATGTTTATCAAAGTTAATGAGAAGAAATTTGGACTTTTTTGTTTGTTGATGTGTAAGAGCACTCTAGGTCTACCATATTTTAGATTGTTTGATAAGTTAAATAAAATTTGTAGTCATTTAAAGTGTAAATTTGTTTTTGTTTGGTAAGATTGTACATGAGAAGACATAATAAAGTATAAGAGATCTTGACGGAATAAACCTCGATTAGATTCCTACCTTGCACTTGTGACACCAGACCTCTCCTTGAACCCTTTGATTTCTATCATTGTGGAGAGTCCAAGGGTGGTCTATTTTCAAATTTTTAGCAATAACTTTTTTTAAAAAGAAATTTTGGTTATTTTAAAGTTTGTACATAGTCTAGGAGTTCATTCTGATTGTTTTCCTTCAGTTTCAATTTTTGATCGAGGGCACTCCTTGGAAGCGACTTTTGAAGGTGTTAGGGTGAGATTTTGAGAAAGTTTTGTATGTAGGAAATGTAGTCCTTAACACAATAAAAAACATTGGTTCTCTGAGTATTTTCAGATTCCATGGTTGTAATGCTCGTTCGAGTCCGTAGATTAAGGAAAAAGTAAGAAATGTCTGTTTTACATCATTTTTAAAGAAATTGCCAACTTGCACGTTGATTTTTGGAGAATCCGAGTAGGATATGATTTTCTTGCATCACACGATGGTCGAAGAGCGCGACGAGATGAACAAATTTATGTAAGACAAGCCCAGACATATTTGGAGCCAATTGAACACTAGAAGCTCTTGAAAACAGCCTAAAAGTTCAACACTTTTATAAAAAAAAATGACCACTTAAATTATGGCCATGCATTAAAAAAAATCTTATACTTGTCATTTTAGGGCCCCAGGGACCCTCAACATGAGGGGCCACAAGGGCGTGCAAATTGGCCATCCAAAAATTTTGGATGGCCAATTTGCACGCCCTTGTGGCCCCTCATGTTGAGGGTCCCTGGGGCCCTAAAATGACAAGTACAGGCTTTTTTTAATGCATAGCCAATTTGCTCGCCCTTGTGGCCCCTCTTGTTGAGGGTCCCTGGGGCCCTAAAATGACAAGTATATGCTTTTTTTAATGCATGGCCATGAGATAGAACTGGGCAGTTTAATGTGTTCATAGTAAGACCCCCCCCCCCACAAATGACAGATACCTAAACCTTGTATCATGCTTATCAACCATTTTTTACTTCCTTGTGTCCATCCCCTATTCTTGGAAATATCTTGGCCCCTATTTGTCCCTGGATGGCCATTCTGCGCGCGTTGTGGTCCCTCTTGTTGAGGGTCCCTGGGGCTTCAAAATGACAAATAGGGGCTTTGTTTTAATGTATGGCCATGAGATAGAGGTGTAGTGTTTGATGTCCGGAGTATTCACTATGTAAAATTTTCCTATATCATGTGTGTTCACCACAATGGATTGAAAGTAGCCCTTATAGGCCTTACCTACACATGTTTTTGTAACTTTACAAGAATATAAACTCCCTTCTGTTGAACACATGTGATATGTTACATATACTTTAGTGAACTCCCAAAGTCAAAGGACTCACAAATTTTGTGCACTCAGAACATTTAGCACTAGAAATCAACCAACCAAGGAGCCAATTTTTACTTCCTTGTGTTCACCTCGTGTTCTTGGGAATGTTTTGGTTAAGCCAGTTCTTTGGTATTTGAAACCACATGTGACCCCTATTGTTATAGTATTAGCAGTTATATAAGTTCGAGTGACACATATCTTCTATATTAACAATGCATGTATCTATAATTTATGTTTACACTTTCTCTATCCAAATGATCTACATAGTAAAAATCAAATCCGCAATTCAACAATTAAGTTCACAAGGTTATAGCTATTGATATGATCTTTAGCAATACCAAATAAATAGCTACCAATAGCAAATGAATAGGGATATTTAAGAAGGTTTGATACCAAAAAATTGTCAACACTACTCAAAAAGGTGGAAACTCAAAGGCTTTATAATATATATATATATGATGAAACAAGAATCAATAATAAGTCACCCCTATATATATATGATGAAACAAGAATCAATAATAAGTCACCCCTATATATCTACACCTCCATCTCAAGTTGTCATTTCTCTAAGTTAAGCTTGGCATAGGCACAGTATGGAAACAATAACATTTTGAAAAGCAAAATTTAGCTTTATCAACTTTTGAAATATTGCTATTGATATATATTCAACATCCCCAAATGAGGACATCTTGACAAAGGTTATGATCCACTTAATAAGAATAACCATTAGTGATTAAACTGAAATAAAAATATTGCATGAATTTCTTCATGGTGGAATGATTAAGACTTGAAACTTCAAACATCTTACAGGCAAATCAGAATATCCATAAAAATCAACAATATTTCTCAAATCTGTATGATACTCTCACTCAGTGCGACACCATTTAACAAAAAGAAATATTTATATTGCATTTATAGAGGAATCCAGCCTCATAAAAATAATTACAAATGGAGACAATGTTGTTGCTGTTAGGCTTCTCTTACAAGTATTTGTCTTTCTCATCTAGAGATTCATATACACGAGTATTTGTGCGTCCATGACACTAGGGAAGATAGTAGTATAATAGGGATGGCTTTTCTAAGAGCTCCTAATTGGTTCAAGATTCTACAAAAATCCTACTATTCTTATCAAAATCTTTTAACACGGTAGTGAAAGGTTCCTCACGGAACAAAAATAGGGTGATTTCCATCTCTGCACATGGTTGCTTACTCATGTCCTCTCAAAACAAGTTGACTCTGTAAGTAAACAATAGATTATGTGAGCACAAAGTTATAAAGTACAAAATGATATCATTCTAATAATCTAATGACAACTATACAAAGAATAAATTATAAGAAAAATCTTTGATGACTCTCCATAGATAACACAACTTACTTACATTGTGAAACTCAATCACATGCTACAAAACTATAGATGGCACACCAAAGCCATCAACAAAACAGCACAACCTAATGTTATGAGGTGTGAAGCCTAAACATTGAAAGCCATAAAGAGGATAATTCCCTCTAGCATGATAAACTTAAAGATGGAGATGATCTTAAGCTCTGAATGTAAGCTACAAGGGTAGTTTTCTCACCATTCTATCTTTATGTTGGAGATGAATCCTTGCAATGCCCATGCACTATTCGCACCTCCTGTTCTTGTGGTATGCAAGTCATGTGAGTTGATGCTTTTTCCATCTTTGGGAGTAGAGGTTTCCATGTAGTGCGAGTGAATGAAAGTTGAAGGAGGCGAATCTTGTTTTCATGCTGTAATAGAGGTGAGAGAAGGGAGAGGAGCTAGCTTGGTGTGGAACTATGTGGTGGGCAAGGGGAAGAGATGGGGGAGAAGCTTGCTTGGTGCTACAATGGAGATGGGAGAAAGCTAGTAGAGAGATAATGCTGGACTATAGGGGTGCATGTGGTTGTTGCAGCCATGGAGAGCTTGGAAAAGGGTTTGTAGAGAGAGAAAATCACTTTTTAGCTATAGAATAGGTTTGGAAGGACTTTGGAGGGTGGAAAATGATGTTTTGAATTATTTTGAAAATTTTTAATTTTTTGGAATTTTTTAGTGCACGTTTTTTACTTTTGGAGGTCAAAAATACTTTTTTGATTATGAAATAGGTTAGGGGACCTTTTAAGGAGGGAAAACTTAAAATTTGAATTTTTTTTGAAAAATTGAAATTTTTAGTGTATTTTTAAATCTGGGCCAAAAAGTGGAGGGAAAAAGGTCAAAGTGGTCCCCCCCCCCCTCCTTTCCCCTAGCCACCTCCCTTACCTTCTCACTAGGTAAGAGGCCATTAAGAGGTGTAAAGCTACCTTGTCCCCCTACTTTTTTGAGGGTATAGAGTGTGTCCACCACCCTCTTCCTATTGGTTGGCCTCTAATTAACCTTAATCCCAAAGGGCCCCTAGAGGGTTCATATTTTTCCTAATGCCTAGTTCTTTGTACATACTAGTAGTTTAACTAGTAGGCCTCACTTATCGGTGCGTTTCCTTTAAGTGGGAGATTGTTGGCATAAAGGCGCTCCGCCTTTTCTCTGGCCTAGACGTTCTCGTTGGCCGTCCATTGTGTATACACACTTCCTTATTCTTTCTATACATAAGAATAAGGAGAACCTCACTCATCACTGAGTTAGTTTGAGAGGTTGCTCCACCCATACCGGTCCCGTGCTCTTCCCCTTCTTCACACGCACCGCACCGTGCGCGCACGTACGCATCTGTGTATACGTGCACTCACATGTTCTTGTTGATGGTGTGTTTGATTCCACTACATTCTGGCACTATTCAATCCACATGCATGCTTTCTTTTACAATCATATAATCATTTGTCGTTTACAATCTTGGTAAGTCTTGTCGAATTTGCCGTCGTGTGATAGTAGGCTTACTATCTCTTGGGACCACTTAGGTACCATTTCTACATTGAAGAGATATGCATCTAGGAGATCATCATCCACTCCCTATGGAGCCTCTCCATTTGGCAATCTCGAAAGGTGATCTTCTCGAAGATGCATCTTTCCCTTTTTAACCACTACATTTGAAGGAGTACGAGCGGAACTGCGACACGAGAGAGAGTGCGAGAAGAAGAGCACGACGATATGGTGAACTCGCTCTACTGTAATGTGTAGAGCATAGTGAGTTCTTATTAGGTTTTAACAAAAGAATATGTGTACATACCTGACGGCCCGCCCACTTACCTGGGCGACCACATTGGGCTTTATACCCCAACAACCTCCCACTTAAAGTCCAATGTGGTACTTTAAGTGTGAGAGAAGCTACTATACAAGCTAATATACAAGAGATGTAGAGAAGTGATGTACTACCCTACGCCTAACTGGTTGCGAAAATGCACAAAGCTCTCTGAGGGAAGTCCTTTTGTAAGTAGATTAGCAGGATTTTCTGTGGTGTGAACTTTGACAAGCTGAAGTTGCTTATCCTCGAGCATTTCCCTGATGAAATGATACTTCACATCCACATGCTTTGTCTTTGAGTGATAAACTGGATTGCGAGCCAATTGTATAGCACTTTGACTATCACAATATAACACATGCATCTCTTCTTTGATTCCCAAATCTGTTACTAGTCAATTAAGCCAAATTGATTCTTTGCATGCCTCTGATGCTGCAACATATTCAGCCTCTGTAGTAGACTGACTAACACAATCTTGTAATCTAGAACTCCATGATACTGCTCCACCAGCCAATGTAAAGACAGACCCTGACGTAGACCTTCGGTTGTCTAAGTCACCTGCATAATCTGAGTCTGTAAAACCCTTTACACTTAGCTTCTGACTCCCATAGCATATACGCATACTCTTTGTATCTTTCAGGTATCTCAATATTCCTTTTACTGCCTCTCAATGTTTCTTGCCTGGGTTTGACATGTATCGACTTACTACTCCCACTGCAAATGCAATGTCTAGTAGCAATCATTGCATACATCAAACTACCCACTGCAGACGTATATGGAATCTTATCCATTTCAGCTTGTTCTTCCTCAAACACAGGACAATCTTGTTTGCTAAGTTTCACATATGGTGGCAATGGAACACTCAATGCCTTTCCCTTCTCCATATTGAAACGTTGCAAAACCTTGTCAATATACTCTGTTTGAGATAACCAAATCTGTTGGGGTATAAAGCCCAATGTGGTCGCCCAAGTAAGTGGGCGGGCTGCCAGGTATGTACACATACCAAGCTCACTTTAGACAATTAAATTTCATCCTAATGTTAATAAATTAAATCCTAAGCCTAACATATGCATGTGCATGAGCATGTGCATGAGCATGTATGTGCATGTGTATGTATGGGTATGTGTATGTATTACCATAAATGACCCATGGCCATAGCCCATCTCTTATGGTATGTTGACCCTAAGCATGGGTAAGTACATGAGGTGTATCACTCAATTGGGTAAAAGGGGACACCTCTAGTGGTAAGTGAGAGGCTTGTGACACCTCTCATCCTTCATTTGGCAAGAGGGTGCGAGCAAGGGAGGTATGGGCATGCCTTGGACCTCAAGCAACCTCCAAACCCCTATATAAAGGCCATTCACGCTCAATTTTACACACTTGAACGCACTTGGGAGAAGGGAGCTCTGTTGCTGTGGCAATTAACTTGGTGGCTTCTAAATCAAAGCTTCTAGAGATCAATACCTCCAAAGCACATTGGGTAATGTAAATCTATTGTTTACTCAAGCTATTATCAATCTCTTCTCTCAATTGGAATCCTTTCCAATTGCTTCCATACATTATCATTCAATTGGACTCTACATTACCATAAAATAGATATAATGATTGTTGATTTCCAATTGAGGATAGGTAAATAAGAGTATAGCATTTGATAGTAGAATAGCAATTGGAAAGGATTCCAATTGAATGATAATGTATGGAAGCAATTGGAAAGGATTCCAATTGAGAGAAGAATTGACAATAGCTTGAGTAAACAATAGATTTACATTACCCAATGTGCTTTGGAGGTATTGATCTCTCAAAGCTTTGATGTAGAAGCCTCCAAGTTAATTTCCATAGCAGCAGAGATACCTTCTCCCAAGTGCGTTCAAGTGTGTAAAATTGAGTGTGATTTGGCCTTTATATAGGGGTTTGGAGGTTGCTTGAGGTCCAAGGCATGCCCAGACCTCCCTTGCTCGCACCCTCTGCCAAATGAAGGATGAGAGGTGTCACAAGCCTCTCACTTACCACTAGAGGTGTCCCCTTTTACCCAATTGAGTGATACACCTCATGTACTTACCCATGCTTAGGGTCAACATACCATAAGAGATGGGCTATGGCCATGGGTCATTTATGGTCATACATACACATGCACATACATGCTCATGCACATGCATACATTAGGCTTAGGATTTAATTTATTAACATTAGGATGAAATTTAATTGTCTAAAGTGAGCTTGGCTTGTCAGAATTCAATTCTGAAACTTGTTGTTAAAAGATGAGCTTGAGGATGATAGAGTAAGGTGTCAGATGCACACACCTGCTATATTTAATAGTTTTTGAAACAGACAACTATTTTTATGAAAATTCAGGACGGGATAGATTTAGACGAGACGGTCGCGTCTAGGTGGGTGTAAGCACCTCAAAACTTTTTATTTTTGGACGAAAATGATAAACAAGTAAAAATTTTATTTTTGAAAATCTTGCAATAATATATTTAACATTGGCTCATCAAAGCTGGAAAAACTACCAAAAATAGTAACTTTTTTGTTTATGACCAAAATGGCCTGATATGTATTCCATTACATGGGAATCCCCTTTTCAAGGGTGGCAGAGACCTTACAAATGGAATGGGCTAGTGATGGACTACAAATACACATTAGCAATGTAACAAAATGAGTAATTAGGGATACAAAATATGAGAAATGAGCACGAACGCCAAACCAAATGCATACAAAATAAGTAATAGTAATCTAATGATGCTAATTATACGCTAATCATGAGGCAAATATGAGCAATCATTAAATTTCCTTTGTAATCAATTAGTATGGGTAGTGGCATAAATCGTACATATCCCATTACGAAAATGACTAAAGAGAAATTAACGATGTGATTAACGCCATGATTAATACGCAATGCAAAGGGGTATCGAATTAGCAATTGCAATGGCTAAGGGAGAGAGAGCCACAACAATCTAGCATAGTAAGGATGCAATGATTAACGCCATGATTAATACACAATGCAAAGGGGTATCGAATTAGCAATTGCAATGGCTAAGGGAGAGAGAGCCACAACAATCTAGCATAGTAAGGATGCTTATGATCTAAAATAGATTAGGAAATACTAATCTAGCTAACATCTCTAATATCAGTTGTTAGATTAAGGTGGATGGGTTAATTTTCTCAACCACGACCACCTATCACCCCTACAACAGCCCCACGCTCTTTTACTTGCATCTTTTGTCTTTAGATAATTGTCGCATCCACCTCTGACCCTGATACTTGCCCTTGGTCACTCAAAACCATCGGCTACGTCATCAGCTGTTGTGGCCCATGCATCATCGACCTCACTGTTCTGACGACACATCTACATCGTGTTGAATTTGGCCATTTTCAAGCCACTGTCAACCTCATCACCCTAAGGCAACCCACCAGCTTTATAAACTATCCCTGCCATAAGCTTCTATCGGAATGAGGTGATGGAAAATTGGGGAGGGGCGAGATCAAGTCGACGAGTGCAATGGTGAGTGACGCGAGGGCCAATTGTGGCTACGTTTGGGCGGTGGATGACTTGCATGCTCTTGAGTTAGGCTAAGAATCAATTGAATGTAGAAGATGCTCTGTAGCTACAACCAAACAGAGCCTTCCTCTCTGCTCGTAGCCCGCCATGACCTCTCGCTGCCCAGTCAAACCCCGTCATTATCACTCAAGGCCATGTGGTGCACTTACTGCCCAAACACTCGCAACTCCATTTTGTTTGACTGCCACCTCCTTAGCCCGCAAGTTTTGACTGTTGATTCCAAATCCATAAAATTTTCTATATGGAAATAACCTTTATTTAGAGTTTAAATTCTCTAAGAGCCCTTTCCCACCATAAGGCTTCGAGCTCAACCCTTTTGTATCCAAACCTCGCGGATCAAGGAATTCAAAGCCCATAACTACCCACTTTTTTCAGAGGACTAGACACTGCCGGCATGAAACCGGTAAGACCTTTCTCATGCACTATACATATGTGCACCCATGACATATATGTTATGCCTACACATGCATCAATCACTTGTGTTGCACTACATGTGACTAGGATAAGAAAACCACTAAATGAACAACAAAAATCATCAATGAGCACCACTAGTGCAATGTATGTATATTGTACCCCATTCACCATGGCGATTGCATCTTTGTTAGAACGGACCAATAACATGAATAAAGAAGATCAACATCAACATGAAAATGATGAAGAAAATGTTAACAAACGACAAAGCTAACGACATCAAGATAAAGGGATGGTAATTCGGGAACTTTCCCCAACATATTCAAAATAATCCTTTTGCCTAACATAAATAATTTGAGGGTTTTTTCCCACATGGTTTTTCCCTCCACTGTATATATGTGTGCATTCCTTTGCATTTTGCATTGGATTAAAACATCAACAACAAAAACATCAAGACATGGCAAGGACAATAACAACATTACAACAAGTTTTGCAGTACGTGGGGGAGAAAATCCTCCAGCAAACAACAAAAGAAATGTGATATGAGCATTCTCTCAATTGTACCATACCCTCTATTTGTGCTAGGGGATGCTTGTGTGTGTGCCTACACCGTGATATTTTGTATGCCTACACCCTTTGTGTCTAGGGGAGAAAGATTTGTGTTCAAGGGGAGGCTTGTGTTTTGTGTGCCTCACTCTATTGTGTTTTGAGGGGAGGATGTGTGAGTGATATGCAACCAAAACCCACATAGGGGAGGGTTGTTGGGATGTAGGCTTTTGTTGCATCTCTTGTGTGAACAACCTCTTCCACCTAGTCTCATGGAAAGAACCTCTTACAACCCATGTGTAATAACTAGCCACTTGTGTTTGTGCATAGGCATCCAATCTTGTGCTCATGTGTCAAAAGGCTGTCTATTTGTATATACCTATATAGAGACATATCATGCTGAATAATATAAATTCTATCATTTTGCAACTATACTCTATTGTATTGTGTGTCCAATATCTAGTCCTAAGCTAACCCTATTCTAATCATGCATATGTCATGAATGGCACACTAATCCATCCAGCTTAACCTAACACCCTGACTTTTTGACTTTGACATTCTGCAATTTAAGGCTTCGATGGCATATACTGGCCAGTCGGCTTTGATGGCCCATTGTGGACCGAGTTTTTTCTTGATCACACACTGCTCTTGGTAGGTTTTTCCGGTCGACATGTTTACCAATTGATGAGGTAGTAGTTGCCAATTTTTCAGTGGTGTTGCTCACAGGTTGCAGTGCAGCTTGTGTGGAGCACTAGACAGCAATTTTTGCATGGTCTTGTGCAATTTCATGCTATATATGCATTATGTGGATACATTTTGAGCTTGGTATAGCTCGCAAATAGCAAGTTCACACATTTACAAGTGTTTTTGGAAAGGTATATGTCCATAGAGCCACTCAGTCAAGAGGAGGAATCCCAAACTCCGAGCGAATTTTTCAGAGCAATGATAAAATCGAGCAAGTAAATGAGATGCACTTTATCAAAACATACATAGCCAAGAGTTCTTGTAAGTCAATCATTTCTTCATTTGAGAGGCTAAGTAAATTGGCCCTAAACCTCCTAAAGATGGTAGTTACATTTAAGAATAGATATGCAAGAAGAAGGCGCTAGCAAGCCTGTCATTTAGTAACTCTTGAGCTTGTTCTTTCTTGTGTTTTCTGCTAGTAAGTAAACGAAACCTTGTAGATTTTCCATTGCCCAAAGGAATTTTGTAATTTTGTGAAAATCATTTTTCTTAAACATTTGTCCAAAACAAAGTTGACATGTTGTCTCCAGGCCTTTCTATGCATCATCTCTTGACATTAGAGGACCCCCCCCCTCCCCACTTTTGAACTATATTTAGGTATTTTTCAACTTTTTTATAGCATACCTTAGTATTTTTCAACTCTTTTCTCACAGACCAACCTTATTAACCGACTATTGTGAATATCTTTGGGTGCTACAAATTGAGATCGTCACTTATTTGTTTCTATATGGTGACCAATACTAGTATCCTCGTTGAGTTTTATTTCAATTTTATGAGGAATCTACCAAGATCCCTAAAGACAAAATTGAAGTTGATTGCACACAAGAAGTTTTTCCATCGACTATTGCATGCTTGTCTCTCCGCCTTTCTTGGAAGGAAGAATCTTAATAAAATCCGTTGAATTTTGTACTTTTTCTAATCCCCCCCCCCCCCCCCCCCCCCCCCCCCCCCCCTCATTGTGCATGTAATGAACAAAGGCTCCAAAGTCCAGACCCTCTGTTTGCATGTGAAAAACCTCTTTCTCTCTCTCTCTCTCTCTCTCTCTCTCTCTCTCTCTCTCTCTCTCTCTCTCTAAATGTGCAACATGCCTTTGATGACTCTATGGAAAAAGACCCTATTCCTTCTTAGCAAGGATGCCTCTCCATCCCCTCTGCTAATAGATCACAAGCCATGCCCAATGAATTGACAGAGCAGAGCTGCCCCCCCCCCCCCCCCCCCCCCCCCCCCCCCCTCACTCCCCTGGGGTGCCAATCATTATCTTCGATTGTCCCATTGAAGCGACTTGCAGTCTCTCGTGTGACCCTGCATATCACGCCCTCCCCTACCCTTGTCCCTTGAGAATAGTCCATAGGAGATCAGGTAGGATAGTAAGAGATGACTGATGTGTAGGTTCTAGGGTAGCATGGGTGGCACAAAGAGAGAGAGAGAGAGAGAGAGAGAGAGAGAGGAGCGAGACCTACATCAAGAGAGAGAAAGAGAGAAAAATTGAATTGTAGAAAACGGTGTTGTTTGTGTAGCTCTAGCAAAGAGACCCCCCTCAACTGTCCTGCTCCTCCTCGCTCTTTGGGTTTGTCATCCTACCTAGCACCTAGCTGGCTCCTTGTGTCTCTTTTTGGGCAGGCATGTCGGACATGTGCCTTCTTTTGTCCACCATTTTTCTTTCCTTTCTCTTTTAAACAATTGCTTTCAAAATTGAACCCCCATACAATGACATCGTTGCACCTCTCCTTGAGTGTAGCAAAGCCTTTCATATCCTCTGTTGATCTGTACATGGGTATGTTGATGTTGTTGCATCGACTCCTATCTCCACACAGCCACACAAGTCATCATCTATCCCTATTTGCCTCGTGAACTTCCAAGCCACTTATCTAACGTATGCCGAATTGGCAATGTTTCCCTTTTTTTTTCGTCTAAAAAAATATCCTTACTTTTTTGTATTCAATGTGAAAAGGAGGAGTTAAAATAAATATAGCTTCCTTAAAGGAACCACTACAAAAAGAAAGGGAGATTTAGGAAAAAAAAACAAAGCCTTCCTAAGGGATTTGCAGCGGCGAAGATCCCTTAGCGAGGCTTTGGTTTTTTTTTCTAACTCTCTTTTTCTTTGTAGTGATTTCTTTAAGGAGCCTTTGTTATTTTTATTAACTCCTTCTTTTCAAAGTGAATACAAAAAGTAATCAGGTTGGTATGATCTTTGTAAGGGTTCACACTGAGATGCCTTCTAGCAAAGCTAAGCAAAAACGTTAGTCCACATAAGGTATTCCTTAGGGTCACTCTACTTTGTCTTCCCTCATAAGAGAAAGTTATATGCACTTTTTGACCACCTTGGGAAGTGAGACTGTGATTGATGTTAAAATGGAGATGGCTTTGGAGAATATCGATGAAAAAGCGAGTTTTCTCTGCGTATCACGACATGGCAATGCAACAAAGAAGGGACAAGTGGCGAGGTATGAAAGCAAGGGAGGCCTCATTGATGAGTGATACTCTCTCTTTTTTAGATGGACAGATCTAGCTATTGAGAGGAAAAAAAAGAAGAGAGAGCAATCAACACGGATGAAGTCACGGTCGGAAGGAGAGGGGGATGTGCAAGAACAACAATAAATCAGTGGCATTTCCTTTTACTAAAAACCCTTGGGGGAATCCACTTGTTCAATTAATGTTAAAGTTTCCAATAGACCTAGTAGATTCTATTGGGGTGGTACCATTTTATTTTTTTATTCTTTTTTTTTCTTTTGGGGGGGGGGGGGGGGGGGGGATTTTTGAGCTCTCTCTTGTTTCTGTGATATTTTAGGGAGGCTTTTATACACTTTGCTTTTTAAAATTATTCTAAAAAATAAAATCTCCCTCAAAGGGTGTGCACTGTCGCACACCTTTTGAACTTTTAAAAAAAAAAAACTATGTGTGCTTGAGAGAGAGAGAGAGAGAGAGAGAGAGGTTAAAAAAATACAATTTTCTTAAATAAGGGCAAACTTGGATCTCTTCTCATTTTTAGATCAAAATTTGAAGCTTGTGCAAATTTTTGAGTTTTCCTAGAAGCAAGCTCAAAATGGACCTCAGACTTTTCAATATCAATCGATTGAGATACAATGGAGAGTTTCAATAAAAAAAATCCATTCACTTTTGTATTTTAGAATGGCTTATAAGTCTCTTGTCACACTAGGGCACCTGTCCCACCCTCCTTTTATAGATGGCCGTTAACACTACTATCACACTACACTTGAAAAAAGAGATGCACATTTTTTTCAACGAATTAGAGTAGCTCAGGTGGTTAAACCTTTGACTTGGATGATATCTTTCAGGGGTTGACGCTTTTGAAATGAACTCGCGTGTGCACCTTTTATAGTTGGCCTTTGCTTGGAGAAATTGGCCAAGGGTACGAGGCTATCCCTTTGACAAGGGGTGGAGGCCAACTTTTTCCTTTCCATTTACAAATGGTTGGCTTCCACCTCCACATGGCCTTTGATTCAATGCCCTAATGTGTCATGCACCTAAGAAAAAACACTCTTCTCATTCAGAGGTACTATGAACTCTCTCTCTCTCTCTCTCTCTCTCTCTCTCTCTCTCTCTCTCACACACACACACACACACACACACACACACACACACACACACATGGAGAAAAGGGCTCAATCATTAGGCTACTAACAATTTAAAGAGTCTAAAAAATGAGTAGACATTATCTCAAGGAATGTTACAGTTTTGTGAATTCTAAAATTCAATATCACTCAATAATTAGGCTTTTGACACATGGCACTTCTCAAGCCCTCATTCTCCCTCTTCTCAAGGCCCTCATTACCTATCCCTCTCAATTATAAGAGTTAGATACTATGCATAAATAAATATTCTTTCTCCCTTATCTTCTTGCCTAACTAATAATCCTCACCCAAACGCACGCTTTGCCTAGCTTGTGCAACATTGCACCTTGGGGCTTTCCCTACTCCTCTAGTAGCTTCCATCTAGGCCTACATTCACGAGAAGATGTACAGTGTGTGTGTGTGTGTGTGTGTGTGTGAGAGAGAGAGAGAGAGAGAGAGAGAGAGAGAGAGAGGAGACACAATCTTGTGCGCTATGGTCAAAGAGAGAAGAGAGTGCATTTGTAGAAAGAGAGGAAGAGCAAGGCGATGCGAGAGGAGAGATAGAGAGCGTGCGGCAAGTCTATGCCCTACAACTCTTGAAGTCAAAGCCACATAAGTCAAGTCTCTTGAATAAGGACGTGAAGATAAGAATCAACACATCGATTACTATCTATTAAGCTTTGAAGGTGGTTCTGCATATGCTAGAGAGAGAGAGAGAGAGAGAGAGAGAGAGAGAGAGAGAGAGA
Source organism: Adiantum capillus-veneris (assembly GCF_014529385.1). Lineage (NCBI taxonomy): Eukaryota > Viridiplantae > Streptophyta > Polypodiopsida > Polypodiales > Pteridaceae > Adiantum > Adiantum capillus-veneris. The sequence continues at coordinate 132,239,694 of NC_140941.1, forward strand.
GAGAGAGAGAGAATATAGAAGAAAACTATAGACATGGTCCCTAGGTGGCATGCCTTCCTTTGCTTCATCCTTGATATTGAGGATGGGACTCAAACCGCACCACATAGGACAACATGGGCATATGCGGTATAAATATTCGCTCGGATTTTGATTCGCTCGAAAAATGTCGCTTGATGTATGGTAAGACTCAGTCAAGAGTGAGGCAATTTGTCAAGGTTTTGAGAGTGCTATGTATACCTTTGTGGATTTTTCTATTGAGACAATGATTGTCTATTTCCATGCGTATTTGGTGGGGTTTTGGAGTTTTTGCTCAGTTTTCAGGGGAAACTCTATCGAATTTTTCCTAGATTCTTGCCATGATTTATTTGTATCTGCAGTTTTCCCTTTGAGGTTTAGTGGTTGAACTAGACTCCCACTTTGACAATGATCAAGTGTTTACTCCCACTTTGACAGATTTTGACAGGTTTTGTTAGTTTGGACACGGTTTGGTGTTCTTGCACCCACTCTCGCAGGAGTAAGGAATAGCGTATGGTTGTGAGGCTACAGACAGGTAGTCACAGGTTTCACGGGTTTTTGCAGATATTTGTTGGCAGTTTCTCTTGTGGGATGCATTTTGAGCTAGTTTGCTCTCTACTTCCGTATATGGTTATGCCCTTTACGCTCAGTTGAGCAGTTTGTCCCAGGTTGTTTTGCTTGCAGATTTTGTAGATTGTGGAGTTGGTTTTAGGCATATGTGAGTATCATTTTTGATGCGTTTGATCATGCTTTTGATGATTGTGTAGTGGTTGAGTTACCTCTCGCTTTGCTGCCAGTTTGACATGGTTTATGGTTGAGATTGTACTTGGGGTTTTGCTCAGTTTACATGGGAGATTCTCCCAGATTTTTCTCAGATTTCTCACCATACTTTGGTTCTCAACCATTCACTTATGGTTGAAGATATGTGTGACAATGCAGAGTCCACTACAGTGACTTTTGAGAGACGACAGTCTCGTTCTTGCCGATACTTGCGTTGTTGGCTTTCCGGTCACACAAGGCACATTAGATGCCGTTGTTTCAGACGTATGAGACAACAATGGAGAAGTATGCGTAATGCAGATATGGATTCGACATAGGTTAGAGAGGAAGTTCCAATGGAAGTCTATGCCAGTGACGATGATATCATGATTGCCTCAAGTGTACCTCTTTCAACTTTTTCTATGGATAGCACACTTCTCTACAATGGTTAATAGATAGCAATGCTTCTTTTCACGTCATACCATGTCATGAATGGTTTAGCACATTTTCTAGTGGGAGACAGGACTCTGTGCACTCGGCTAATTGTTCGGTGTTTGACATAGAGGGTACGGGAGACGTTTGTTTGTCTTTGCCCAGTGGTGCGCCATACACGCTATGGCATGTTCACTACGTTCCTCAGCTTAGATAGAGCTTGATATAAGTGAGATAGTTAGTAGATTTTGGTTGTCAGATATTGCTTAGAGAGAAGTATTTCCAAATGCATTGCGGTTCACTAGTAATTGCCAGAGGAGCCCACAACAGCCTAGTATATCCTATGCATGTGTCTGAGGTTTGAGACGTCATAGTCTCAGTTTTGTTGCTAGCATGCTTTGAGAAAGACATGAGACGTGTCTCTTTCACCAGCGATTTCCATCATGCTCCGGAGTCAGAGCATTTAGTTGTGCAAGATGTACCAGTAGACTCTGTAGAGACAAAGATAGAGCGACAATGCTCAAGTGAAACATAGTAGGTGTTGTGAGAGTTTGTGCAGGCAGAGGTAGAGCAGGTCTGCTCCCTAGAGACACAGACAAAGATGGCAGACATGAAGTTCTTTGATATGCTCATGTTAGAGGATGATGAGTTGGTACCAGGATGCACAATTCTTTCTATGGGTGACAGGGATGTAGCTTCCCCAGTGTCGATGTTGACACATCCATACGTGATGGGTAGTCTTGATGATGCGGTGATTGCAGATATCAAAGGGAAGGTGAGTACCAGACTGCATGTAGATCGACAGTGTGAGCCAGTGGACATATGTTGAGAGTTTCTCTCACCTAGTTTCTTGTACATACTAGTAGTCTAGCTAGTAGGCGTCACTTATCAGAGCATTGCCTTTAGGTGGGAGATTGTTGATGTAAAGGTGCTCAGCCTTTTGTCCAGCCCGTACGTTCACTGTCCGGCTGTCCATTGTGTATACACACTTCCTTATTCTTTCTTTACATAAGAATAAGGAGAACCTCACTCTTCACTAAGTTATTTTGAGAGGTTTCTCCACCCATACCGGTCTCGTGCTCTTCCCCTTTCCCGCACACACCGCACCGTGTGCACGCACATACACATCCATGTATACGTGCACTCACATGTTCTTGATGATGGTGTGTTTGATTCCACTACATTTTGGCACTATTCAATCACATGTATGCTTTATTTTATGAAGAAGCTTCTTTGAGATGGCATGGTTTCTTTTTTATTGATGTTGTTATTACCAAGGCATAAAAGTATATGGTATTTTTGGACATAGAATTTTTTGCATCCAGGAAACTATGTGGAGGGGAGGTGTATCACTTTACGATTGCAGACAATGGCAGTTGAAGCAATGGAATATGGTTTGAAGAAGGAGGTGAGTCTCGTTTGAAGGGCTATCCAATAGTTGGTTACCAACATCTCATGCAAACATTAAACTCATGTTTAAAGACATGATCAAATGATAATCAAGTGTGCTCTTGGGCCAGCCACGTGAATGGAATGTTCTTCTTTGAGACAAATCACTTTTCATTATGGGATTCCAATTTAAAAGGTGATCACTTATTGCACAATAGGTTCATGGGATGCTTTCAGCCAATGCGTAGCCAAGATTTGGGTGCAAATGCTCTTTCCTATGCTTGCATCTTCAAGTTTATGGCATTATACGAGAAGTTCAAGAATGCATGAACATGTGCATGGTAAGAAAGAGTATCTCTACAAATACTCTCCTCTATTTTGCATCTTAAAAGCATGGGGTATATGCAAGAAGTTGAAATTTGGCATGAGGGAAGATACACATGGTGAGAATATTAGTCAAGGAAAATTCTTTGGTCCAGATATATGTAATTTTTGTGTACTTTTGAAATCTCAAATAACTTTTGCAAGTTTGGTCTCTTGGATAGCGTGCAAGATATGGCCGATAATGAGGGAAAGGTAACAAAGCAATCGGCTATATTCAACATTGTGGAGTGAGTGCTTCTCTTCATATACAATCACATGTGCTTGCATCTTGAAGTCCTGCATTATACACAAGGAGTAGACTCAAAGAAACAAATTCATGTTGAGATTATTATTTAGAGATTTCAAGACGTCACGCTTGTTGGTCGACATGTACTTAATTGTGGTGTAAATTGAAAGCATGTTCTGATGGGATTCCTATTCAAGAAGTGATATCTCAAAATGTACTTATGTAAGCCCAGCACTGTCAGGAAGCTGAACTATTTTTAGCCAATGTGTAGTGTAGTATTTCTCTAGATGCTATCACCTATGATTGCCCTTTGAAGGCATGCGACATTATGCCAGAAGTTGACATGGGGGCAAAAATTATAATGTCTCAATTGAAAGTTAAAGTCGTTGTAATAGAAATTGTTTTTGCCACACCGCTTCTTTCTCTTGGGCTACAAAAATTGTGTTTTTCGCTTGAAGTGTTTGCTTTGCAATGCTGGTTATATAAAGGAGGTATTACATACATATGTTGAAATCATCCCCAACAATTTTTGCTTTCCACAAAAAAGGGAAAAAACTCCTGAGTTGGGAGCATTGTACTGTGGTCAGAACTCTGTAGTGTGACTGGGCTGGACTCTCATTCAAATGATTTTTAGAAGTCAAAGCCTTCAACTAAGCCGTGCACGCCTCATCGATAAGGAAGATCTCTCTCTCTCTCTCTCTCTCTCTCTCTCTCTCTCTCTCTCTCTCTCTCTCTCTCTCTCTCTCTCTCTCTCTCTCTCTCTCTCTCTCTCTCTCTTGTGTGTGTGTGACTGCATGAAGATTGTGGTGAAAACGCAAGAAGTAGAGATAACGACGACTTGACATCCAAAGAAGCCACTCATCTTTTGGATGCACACAATGTAGCTGATGAACATGTTTATGGTAGCGAGAAGGAGGAGCTTGAGTCGCTCTTGATCTCACTCATGGCAACCATTTTGGATGGGAGATCACATGACGATGATGATGATCATGCTCATGCTCATCATGCAGGTAATGGTGGTCATGGCCATGAATTAGACGACCTCCTTGATGAACCTGCTTTTAAGAAAGATTTGGTTGAGCTTGCCTCTATCAGCACTATAGAATATGGTGGTGATGATGACGACGACGATGAATTCTGACCATCCACCATCATTCACATCAATTTTTTAGATTTTGACTGAATGCAAACATTCATCATTCATGCATTGAACATTTTGAGCAGGTTTAAAGTAGTCAATGTAATGGTTTTAAGAATTTTAACTTCTTGTAGTCTGAGTTTGTGTCCATAATATTTCTTAAGAGGCAATTTCTAGTCACCTCTTTTCATTCTCTTTTGTGTATTGCATCTTGCAACAGTATGCATACAAGTATGAAAGCATGATGATCACAAAAGCATGGTAAGATCCTTTGGAAACCAACACATTTAAACCCGATGAGGTAAACTTGATGGTTGTTCTAGAGTTGTGACTGCTAATAAAATGGCCATCCTTTTGGTTCCTTGGACCAATAGTCAAAGAAGAGCTCAATTTTTCAATAAAGGTTGGATGGGAGTTGCCTTAATGCATCCTTCTAAAAAGGCCCCATTCTTGCAGTGCCATAGCTACCGCAAAACATATAGAACCTAAAATATTTTCTAGCTTACTAAGATTGGATGATGGTCGGCTTCTTTGAAGGAGCATAGTATTATAACCTGCAAGGCACCTAAAATACCTCCTACAAATGCTATTATATTAACTTGTCATTTGCCACCAATTTCACACGCTAGGAAACCTCAACTTGAAGGTCTTGCTCTATTGGTACTACTAGAACATGAGCTCCAGCTCTCCTAAAATTATTGACAATCACACTCCTAGGTGTATGCATAAATAAGTGGATTTACTACATGTGTCCTTGACATAGATATCATGTTGGAAGCTACCTACTGGTTCTTAGGAAAAAAAACATTGGGCAGGGAAGGGAGTTTTTTCAAAGGTTCACTTCCAATTATTCAGCCCGTCCATCCCACATTCTCCTATTCAAGCTGTTTATTATTCTCTCTCTCTCTCTCTCTCTCTCTCTCTCTCTCTCTCTCTCTCTCTCTCTCTCTCTCTCTCTCTCTCGTGCGTGCACGTGGGCATGTATGCGTAGGCACGCGCGCGTGTGCGCACACACACACACGCACGCACGCACACACACGCACAATGTCCCTTATCTAGTTGTTGTAGGCTCCATGGTTTTGTGGCTCTTGCACGCTCCATGGAAGCTCTTAGGGTCTTTACTAAGGGTTACCATATGGTGTTACATAAGTGTACTTCATGGAGGTTTATAAGGAAAAATCGGTATATTTTACAAAGGTTGACCTTCCATGTAGAGGGGTTAAAAAGGTAGTTTTAGTGCACATAGGTGATGCCTCCCTAATACTAATAGTGAATCCCCTAGGTGGTAGCTACACCTCTCTCTCTCTCTCTCTACACTCTCTGTGGTTGTTGAAGCTCTTTCTCTATAGCAACCATAGAGTTGGATCTCAATAGGCTTCTCTATTAAGTTGTTGAGTGTGACTTATGAGACTATTGTGCCTCTTTCTCTATAGCATCTAGTAGAGCTCTCAACAGGTTTCTTGATTGAGCTCTCTCAAAATATTTTTTCCTTCATCTTCTCAACAAGTTCAATAGGTTTCTTCAACATGGAAGTAGTTCCTCTTACGAAAGCAATGGATATGCAATGCACATCATGCTTATGTGTTCCCTCATTTAGGTGTATCTCATGCAAGCAGAGCTTCATCAAGGAGTACGAAATGCAAAGGAAGCATGCATGTCGATAAAAGGTGAAGGACAAGGAATCTACCATTATAGGTCTAAAGTTGAATGACACAAAACAAAAGTCAATTAATCCAAAGTTGATCAAGTGTTCATGCGCTTCTTACAAGAAGGTCTTGACAACAACACAAAAGGGAAAATAATTAAAGGCATTCTCAATCATTGAGCATTGAGATGGTTGCAATATAAATGTCTAGGAGATTAGGAATTCTTTGAGAATCATAGCTTTTGATCAGTTGATTGTGCAATACTCTCAAGGTTATCAAAGACCAAAAATCTTGAGAGGATTACTTATTAAACGAGCAAGTATCATGCTGGTTTTGAATTCTAGAAGCAAGAAACAAATGCTGCTAGATCTTAATTGAGACAAGTCACAACTACCATTACATTTGTGCAAGTGACAATAGCACACATGGATGTTATTACAGAAGGAGTCAAAGCATTAGTCATATCATTTTGGACAAAAAGTACACAAACCAAACTAAAGGTTGTGTGTCAAAGACGTATTTCACCAACTGTGTATAAGAAACATCTAGTCCATCTGCTTGAAACAACCTTAGGTATGTTTTTCTTATGTCATTGATCTTCATGATCTTAAGAAATTTCTTGTATCATTTCCATGCACCTCTCTACTACTTTTTACCATATATGTGGATAGTGATGTGTGTAAATACACTTTATCAAGGCATTTTTCCCGCTCTAGGAGGTTTTCTCCTCTATACATTGTCTATATGCGCATCATTCTAGGGATATCTTAACTTTCTATTTGCACACTAAGAAATACACTCTCTATTAGCCTTTAGGTTCATCATCTTCTCTAAGATATGTGTGTATACCTGCAACCCTTTATTCCAGCAATTGGTATAGGAACAGTTCACATCGTTCTAGTACTCTGGTCAACACCCCTTTGCTCACGTTCTCAGATTTTTTTGAGTTTTGATGAGCATCAAAAAGTCAACTAGTACTTTGGAGAAGTTCAGATTTTTATTGAGGCTCATTTTGGCCTCCCTTTCCACTATAGAGTGTACTGTGCACATAGTTTTGTCCTTTTGTGCAAGATTTCTATCGATGCAATTTTCTACAAAAAGTATGCCTTACAATTCTCTTTGGGTTGTGCTATATAGCATGTGTTAGTCCTTTCCCCCCCCCCCCCCCTCTTGCTATAGTTACTCTCACCATGGCTAAGAGCACAAATTTTTTCAAGATGATTTTTGATGATGACAAATTGGATGGGGATAGCTACCCAATGTGGGCTTACATATTCTTGTTTGCAGCAGAGAGTATGTTGTTTTTACTACAATCGAGCTTGCCGCAGGTTTCATCCTCATGCGGATAGCTACCCAATGTGGGCTTGCATATTCTTGTGTCAAAGGGCATATGGAATGTTGTGTAGGGCATTGATGCATGTCCACCTAGTGTGGATACAAGTTCTATTGAAAATGTTGTAGGTGCTAGAGTTGTTTTGCCTATAGCTCAGAAATTTCATTGGGATATAAAAGATGTGTAGGCTCATCCATTGATGGAATATTATGTGAATTACACTATTACTCCTCACATTCACTCAAAAAAATCAATGAAATAGGTTTGGGAGACTCTGAATGGTCTTTATGCAAGTCGTAATGAGGCAAAAACTGTATTGCTACATAAAGAACGTCAGTAAAAAATTATGCAAAATGAAGATGAAATGGAGACTTTTCTTGATGGTATCCAGGATATCAATGAGAAATTTTTGTAAGTGAAGTTATTTCTGATAGTTCACTTGTATAGATTGTCCTTGATGTGTTGCGAGACTCTTACAAGACTTTTGCAAGTACTTGGAGACTTCTCAAGTTTGATGCATTATGTGCATTGCTGTTATAGGATTAACTTACAAGAAAGAATAGGGCTAATCAATGTGCAATTGAACAATATTTTTTTGTTGTTAGAAAATGAGGTGGTAACAACAATGCAACCACTTCTCATTGTTTTTTTTATGAGTTGCAGATCACCTATGTACAATGCTTCTACTGACAGTAACTTGTCTGGGAATTTTGGTGAAAAAGGTAAGAAGAAGATGTGTTGCCATTATTGCAATCACTCGATAAAGCAATTTCCTAAGTTCAAGGAAAAAGAAACCAAGAAGAAAGAGATTGGGGTCTTCTACCAGTGCAACTATGGCAATATATTTTACACATGAAGATTGTGTTGTTGATGTAGATGCAAAATGAGCATCCAAGGAGAAATATACTTTTAATCCTTACGTCTATGATGTGTGTATCTCACTTGCTACATAGTCAAATGTTTGGTAATTTGATAGCGGTGCTAGCACATTACTTTGCATCATGACTTATTTACCTCTCTCAAGGCTATCCCTCATGGGAATACAATCACTTATGCTAGCAATCCCTCTTCCCTAGTCAGTAAAGTTGGAAAAATTGTGCTAATTGCTATGAATGGTAGTTCTTTCACACTTGTTGATGCACTTTATGAAATGGGGATAAAAAGATCCTTTTGTCTACATCTACACTTGCAAGACTTGGTCTTGTTGTCAAATTTGTGGACGACAGATGTACAGTGCTCAGTTTTAGCATGAGATAATTGAATCTGGAATTTTGTGTGGTGGTCTATATAATCTTACTTTGTATGAAAAGTGCAGAAAAAATTTTGCAAATGCAGTTGTGGATTCAAAATCTGTCTCATATGCAAAAATTTGTCATGCACGTTTTGGGCATATAAATTTTTCTAGTTTGCTTCATTTGTAGAGATCTAATATACTTATTTCTTTGCTGCCTTTTGAAACAACATCTCAGTTTTTGCCACACAGCTTCTTTCTCTTCCATTCATGGCATATGCATGATTAGAATAGGGTTAGCTTAGGACTTGTTATTGGACACACAGTACAATAGAGTATAGTTGCAAAATGAAAGACTTCATATTATTCGGTATAATATATATGCCTCTATATAGGTATATACAAATAGACATCCTTTCGACACATGAGCACAAGATGTGGATGCCTATGCACAAACATAAGTGGTTAGTCATTACTCATGGGTGGTAAGAGGTTGTTCACATGGGTCTAGGTGGAAGAGGTTGTTCACACAAGAGATGCAACAAAAGCCCGCATCCCAACACGGGGATGTCCGTCAAAGCCGTCTTTCCTCGTCGGGCGGAAGCGTCAATGCTGTACCAATGCAAAATGCCAAGAAAAATGCTAAAGCCAAGCCGCTATATTAGTGTCATAAATTGATGCCAATAGCCTATGCTCGAAGCCGTAGAGGAGGAATGACGAGACGCTAAGAAAGGCCGCTAGAAATAGTGTCAAAACTTGATGTCAAGGCCGCCTCTTGCCGCTGAACGGGAGTCTCCGATGCTGAGGAGAACACCGAGAAAAATGGGCCAATGTCGGGTGATGTTCGAGCTTACTCGCCGCCTGTGGCCGAACACAATGTGTTTGCTATCACATCTCGCTCTCTCTCACTCTTTCACTCCCTCAACTCACACGCTCACTCTCTTTCACCCGCACTTGCTCATTTCCTTGATGAGGGGAACTCTCTCTCTCTCTCTCTCTCGTCCTTGGGCATGTGTGTGAGCCAGGGTGTGAGAACCGAAGGGTTGGGGAGTTGAAGGGGTCGTATCCGAGTACGGGGTGTGCACTCACCCTTGCACACAAGGTGTGTCGAGTCACAATTTTTTAAAGAAATTTGACTTTCACTACAAAACTTTCCAACTAGCGAGTCTGCACATTCTGACTTTGTCGGCCTTGCTGCTCACAAGCTCACGTTGTCCTACTCGGTGTGTGTGTGTGTGTGTGCGCGCGTGTGCGCGTGCGCGCTCTTTGCAATTGCCAGCGCTGCCAGAATCTGCAGTTTGCCTCTCGATGCCTACTCAATTTTTCATCCGAAGGCTATGTCCAAAATTGCTTTGCAACTGCCCAAATCTGCTCTGCTTAAGTGTGTGCCGAGAGGTTTTCCAAAACCTTCAAGGCTTCAACTCTATGGTCGCCTGCTCTCAGTTCTGCCCATTGTGTGACCTGCTTGATTTTCTTGGCTCGCTACACACAGTGTGTGTGTGTGTGTGTGTGTGTATGCGTTATACACAACACCAAGCCAAAAATTGCATAAGCAGGTTGCCCTGCTGCTCCAATTCTCTCCTCATTGAGCAACACTGCCCCTTTGCTATGATTCCCCCCAATTGTGCTCGTTTTGTAGAGCATTGCCCTCGATTGCTTGACCTCCAGTTTTTGCTTGTGCTGCTAACGGCTTCAAAAATCCCCAATTTCTCGACTGTAGATCTAAGGTTTTCAAATTTCAAGAGACCAAGAGCTTGCTCGACTTCCCTGCTAGGTGCCGACTGTTCCAGGAGCTTCAAGCTCTACCAAACTCCCAAAAATAGACTTATCTGTTGCAGATCTAACTTTTTGTTTGATTCTCAGAGAATCATCAATATCTCCCACACGCCCGAGAGGGGCTGCGCACGCCAAGAAGCTTGGATCCAACCGACCACGTCTTATCTCCTTCGATCCGTGCCAGATCCGCCGTCAAATCAACCCGATCTAGTGTCGTGAAGTACCGAGCTCCGACCAAGCTCCGTTGCACCGAGAGACCGCCGCCACTGAACCAAAGCTCTGATACCACTTGTGAATGTGCGTATGCATGGATGAGTGGCGGAGCGCCTTTACCCCAAGAGAACTTCCACCAAAACTTGGTCATCATCTCTATGAAGAGCCGTTCTTTGTGAAGGGTGGCATGTATTATCACCAAAATTGTGCTCGTATGCAAGAAGGAGAACCCTTCCCTTCAAATCTCTATCACTAAAACTTTGATAGGTGATGGATCATCTAAACGTTGATTCAAATAGCAATGTGACCTAATAAGCACACTAAAACCAACTTGTAAAGGACTAAAACCAACTTGTAAAGGACATAAGGAAACTAAGGATTGAAAGTGTACTGCACACAACATTTAAAAATTTCACGATTTCACTACCCAGGTAAAAGGGCTAAATGTTACGATTTTTGTGTGAAAGATCTACATGTAGTATAAAGCACTTCAAAAGCTAAAATCTATTAATATGAAACTAGTATGTGACCCACGCGTTGCTGGGCTAAATGTTACAATTTTTGTGTGAAAGATCTACATGTAGTATAAAGCACTTCAAAAGCTAAAATCTATTAATATGAAACTAGTATGTGACCCACGCATTGCTGCGGTTACATATGCGTCAATTGAAGCAACCATTGTTCTCCTTCCCTTCATAGGGAGGGCAAATGTCTATGATTCTCATGTGAGTTTTTATAGTTTTTTAATACACTTGTACATCAACCACCACTATAACTACTTTTTAGATGACAATGTACGACAACACACAAAGTCTATGTGCCCTCCACATTCACATCAACCAAGCACAAATCTTTCTTTTGGATCAACAATATGTCTACCTTTACGAGTGTAAGATCGAACAACTAATGAAGTGTAGTTACTTTCCACATTCTTGTGGAATAACCAAAGACAAATCTCCTTCTAGTTGATCATGTCAAGCTCCAACATTCTCCTCCTAGTCATGGCGAGTTTATCCCCCCCCCCCCCCCCCCGTCTCTATCTATGTGTGTGTGTTCAAGATCATCAAGTCAATTTGAGGTCTCTTGGGAATGAATTAAGTAATGGGCTCCCTTCGCATGATGTCTTGCTTTAACATCCTATGTTTCTCTCTAAGGAGGCAGTGAATTTGCGATTAGGCTAGAGACGTCCCCCTCACACAATTGATATGGGACCCAGCTGAGTGGTAATAACCCTCTAAATAGACTAATATAGAGATGGTATCCTTCTATGATAATAGTGTTTGCATTCAACGACGAATTCTTTAGATGCATTAGCATCTCCTCTCGCCATCCTTACCACTCAAGGCATTGGTCATAATAGCAACTCTCCCATGCTTCTCTCATGTAGTTTTGGTCTTGCATTTGGGGCATCACATTCAACTAAATCATCAATTGCTATTTGTTGGCACTTAGGATGCATGTACCGGCCATGAACCAACATGCCAACATTACACCACATAGTAGTAGAAGAAACTTTGCCATTGGTATGCACACTGATTTGGTGAGCAGTGTGTCATTTGCTTCTCAAAGGAAATATTCATGATGGGTGTGTGACATAGGGGTGATTTCATGGCTATAGCAACTTTGTCTCTATATGTGGATAAATTTCAAAATTTATAGGTTCGATTGCACTCAATCTAGCTAGCATGTAAGGCGCATATTGTTTGTTTGTGTACATTTCGGCACCATTGGCACCTTAAAATGTGAGGGCAAAGAAAGCAAAAAAGTTCACTCAATCGTTTCTCTTTGCAAGAGTTTTGGGCATCGTGCTAAAAGAAAGGGCGTGCTGCAAAATACTTTCGTGCTAAAAGAAAGGGCGTTCTGCAAAACACACGCACACACACACACATGGAGCACACATGCACGTTCTTCTTTGAAAGAGAAGACTGTATTCAACCATTCACATGCTTGCCCTTACCCATCTTTTATACCATAGCAGTCATTTGGCTTAGCTCCCACTCCCTTAAATGTGAGACAGAGCATGGAGGCACTACATGGAGGAGAGTCTCTTTTTGTATGCAAATTATATCCCTTAACTATTTGAGAGTGCGATCATCATACCCTACATGAGTGCTCAGCTTTTGATCACATCAAACTTGCTTTACCCACATTTTAGCCCATACCATGGCCTACATACCTTTCTCTCCTAGCCACCTCATGGATTTAACTTGTTAGTGGCCACCCTTATATCCATAGTCTTCAAGCAATTTACATGTTGTACTTGGTCCCATAGGTCAATCTTACCTTTAAGGATAATCTCTCTCTCTCTCTCTCTCTCTCTCTCTCTCTCTCTCTCTCTCTCCCCCCCCCCCCCCCCCCGCCGTTAACCTTTGAGGTCATTGTGATTGTTTCTATGATATTAAAATTTATGTCCCCCTCTCCTTGTATAAGTATGTGAGCATGCAAGCCCTTGAGTTCAAGAATCAACGTTCATCGGCTAAAATTTTTAGGCCTCTTGTGATCTTCTTCTTCTCTCTCTCTCTCTCTCTCTCTCTCTCTCTCTCTCTCTCTCTCTCTCTCTCTCTCTCTCTCAGGCTGCATGTCTAATTTTTAGTATTAAAATGAAGCATGTGAGAGGCTAAGAGCCTAGTTGCGTGTACCAGCGAGCCTGCTTTCTGCCCGGGCAGGAGCCAGATCTTCTCTCTCTACCTATCTAATCGTGGCAGTTAAGAGCCTCGAAAGGGGCATAGCCTTTCACGCGGTTGACTTTGTTGACTTTTGAGGCCCTCTCGGCTAGCACGAACCTACTCAAGAAATATCTCATCACTCAGTCAAATCAAGCATTTATCTTTGAAGCCACCGATTTTCTTGACTTGCAAACAAAACTGGAAGGCTATTTAGCCGTTCCAAAGTGACCAGGCTCTAAATGAAAGAAAAATGACATGGAGACAGTCCTATAATAGAGGCACATGCATGGAGGCAGCCCTACAATAAGAGACCGGAGTCGTCATTTCTAGGGGGAGGCAAAGGGCTCACATTAGGTATGCAACACCAAGGAGGATTCAAATGAGTAAAGGATTGCTAACTCCAAGACCAAGGCCAGTATCCTCAGCTAGCAATGGTTATCCTCCAATGCAATCACATCAGTGTTTTGGAAAAATAAATTTTCAAACATACAAAATTGATTTCCTTTAATTTTCCAAGAGGAAAATTTTTAAAATTTAGGTTTATTTTGTAGGTTTTAACACTACTTTTCTCTACTTTGGGGCATAATTTCTCCTTTTCCCCTTGCCCTCAACCGGTATTTTTGAAATTAAAAACAACATGATATTAAGCTGAGACACATTTTTCCCAAACACTGAATTGAAGACCCACCTTGCACGGCCGTTGTCGTGAGCACTGTAGCACCAGGCAATGCCACCTGTCCCCTTGCAGAACCCCTTTTTTCTTGCATATGTCAGGAGTTTGAGATGTAAAAACTTGGGAAAGCTAAAAAGCTTGGATGTTCACGTTGGATCTCTCAACATTGTAGCATCCGTTGACTCGCCAAAAAAAACAAAGAAAGTGTGGAGACGGATGTGGGACTCTCTCTCTCTCTCTCTCTCTCTCTCTCTCTCTCTCTCTCTCTCTCTCTCTCTCTCTCTCTCTCTCGTGGTGTGGAGGGCCGCAACTATGCAAAAATGGAGTCCGTCAGGATCAAGAGTGGTGGACAAGCGGCGGTAGAGGAGTAGGTGGCTTAGCAAGCGCTTGTGGCTATTGGGACATGTGTTGGATCCAAACTCTTGGCGTCCTGGCCAGCAGAGGATTGAGGTTGTATAAGGGTGTGGGGCTTGTGGCGGATGAGCTATTGGCAGCTAGGGGTGTTCATAAAGGAGACTATATGAAGCTTGTTGCAGCAACATTTGAGAATTTGTACATGAAGTAAGTGGTGGGTTGTGTTCATGATTGAGTTTGGAGAAGGGGGGGGAGGGCATTCTCTGTCAAGTGCCAAGGCCAATCAATGGCGCCCTCTCTCTCTTTCGAACAAAAATAGACACACACACACTCCTGAGCATGACTAAATGGGATTGGACCTCTCTCTCTCTCTCTCTCTCTCTCTCTCTCTCTCTCTCTCTTACACACACACACACAACTGCAACAAATAATGAAGACGTCTCTCTCTCTAAGACTTGCCACGCACACGACAATGCCGTAGAAAATGAAACATGATCTCTCTCTCTCTCTCTCTCTCTCTCTCTCTCTCTCTCACACACACACACACACACACACACACACACACATACGCACGTGCGAATGTTTGAGATGGACCAACTTATTGACGCGTGACATAGCTCGCTGCTCGTTATTTTTTCAAGCTGCAAAGTAGAGTCACCCTTTACAAAAACAAAAGTAATCGTCTCTCTCTCTCAGACTTGCGACCCACATGACAATGCTGTAGAAAATGAAACATGATCTCTCTCTCTCTCTCTCTCTCTCTCTCTCTCACACACACACACACACACACACACACACACACACACATGCACGCACACGCGTGTGTGCATCTTTGAGATAGACCAACTTATTGACGCGTGACATAGTTCGTTGCTCGTTATTTTTTCAAGCTGCAAAGTAGAGTCACCCTTTACAAAAACAAAAGTAATCACCCTTCAAAATTGAAGGTTGGCTTGCTAAAAAGTTTGCATAATATAAATATATAAATAGTACTAAGTATTGTGACTTCTTGACAAAACAAAGAAGTCAAAACTAAGTCTTTTCATTTTCTACCATCACAGTACTTGCTACTTACCCTTCACTTTTACATTTCAAACCAAATGTTTCTTAAGGTTCTTGAAACTAAGGAGAGAGTGACACATGGATGCCCTCTCCTTCCTTGAAAATTTTAAGCTCAATTATATATAGTATAGATGTCACCTAAAAGACATACCAAAATAATGATTGGTGTTGTGAATGGTTAATGGTTGTATAGTGGCAATGCTCCCAAAACTCCCAACGGCACTTTAACAACATTAAGCTATTCATCTACCTCTATAAGATTAAGAACCTTGGTATAGCCCTTTATATCTATCATATGCACAAGTTTCAAGACAATTCCATAATCATAGACCACTCCATCAGTGCTCGAAAAAAACTATTTTCCAAAAACTTGACAAACCTACATATGTGAAACAACAGAGGTAAATTGATAAAATTTGAAGGTTTTTACACCAAATTACACTAATTTTTTCAAAATTTTGTAGGTTTTCTCACCTTCAAAAATAAAATTTAGAGGTAAATTTCAAAATTTGTAGGTGGGATTACACTAAACCTAGGTTTTTTTTAAGCACTGCACTCCATCTATTCCTTTAAAGGAGCTACCATAAGTCCCCGTGCTAATCAAGCCAGCGATGCTCACACCCTTGCATAATGGCACAATACAAAGAGCAATCCCATCGCTACAAGAGGTTCTTTAGCATAGGGACGCTTGTAGTGCGATGCTCAAATGTGGAAAAGTCTCCGCATCGCTACAATCTTTGTTATATAATGACACTGACCTGTAAAAATAATTTGAGAGCACCAAAAACTCAAATATATAGATTTGAGTTTTGACTCTCTATGCGAACTAGGTATCCCCCCCCCCCCCCCCCCCCCCCCCACCCCGCCCCCCCCTCTCTCTCTCTCTCTCTCTCTCACACACACACACACACACAAGGAGAGGAAGGAGAGCCAAGTATGCTCCTTCCCTATCCTCTCTCTCATGTTCCCTTCCCCTCTTTCTTTCTTTCTCTCTCTCCCCCCCCCACACACACGCATTGTGTGTGTGTGTGTGTGTGAGAGAGAGAGAGAGAGAGAGAGAGAGAGAGAGGGAGAGAGAGAGAGAGTACACACACACACATTGAGAGAGAGAGAGAGAGAGAGAATGTACACACACATGAATACACACACATCAATCAAGGGATTTGCTATGAAGACTCTTGCATAATGTGCAATCATATTATTTTGAAAAGAGTCAATAATCATGTTGTAACCCTCCTCGCCATTTCCAACAAGTACCACAAAGTTTAGATTTCAAAAATGGTTTTCCTTTTTGCCATAGTATGCGAGTAGGTGATCATCCCATGCTACCCAACGAATCATTCTTTTGGCAACGGTTTCATCTTCAACAATAATTAGTGACACACTTCCCATACAAAGTCCATTTTTTTTCATGTGAGACATTCAAACTTCAGGCCCACTTCATGCTTCAAGACAAATTAATAAGCAAGAAATCAAAAACCAAATCTTTGTTACTAAGGGTGCAAATTATCTAGAACAAACACGGGTAACATCCTCTCATTTTTGTACAATCCAATTTCAAATCAACTACCACAAAGACTACATGTTAAAATCTGACAACTATGAAAACTTTAAAAATGAAGCCAAATCCTGAGTGAGGAACGAGCCCTCACCTCTTATGTTGATAACATTTTGCGAGAAGCTATCAACGTTTTGATGGTCGAGAACAAGTACCTACATAACCAAACAAACATGATTTTATTATTGTATACAACAAATTCTTCTCAAATTGCATAAACTTCATCTTAAATAACATCTACAAACACAACAACAACCGCAGCAACCTTTGAGTTATATAGGTCATGCTATTTTCATGGAAGAAGGTAAGAGCCAAGCAGCATTGAGGCCTATGATGCAGGCAATGTCAAGGAAAAAAGTCCTGCTAGTTTTGAAAGAAGGTTTAAAGTGAGCACAACAAATAGCAAACAATCAACACAACATAATATGACATCAAAGGAGGCCTCTCCCACTTTCAAGATCACAAGACAACAACTACAGAAGGATAAGGAAGAGCTGGTGAGCCTAGAGACGATGTGGAGAAGGTGGATGTGATATTAGGATACTAGAAGGGAATCTCTCCATTATGGTTGATGAGAGCCAAGGACAGTATGAGAGTGTTTCTATTGCTTTCTCAAGGATCCTGCAGACAAACAACGCCCTTAGTTCTCTGGGTGCCGATGGGGTTCAATTTTTTATTGTTGTATCATTGAGAGCTACGTTTCTCTTGCGGATTGGGAGGCATTGGAATTGTGGCTACATGAGTTATAAACTTTTCAGGTTTAGCATGCAAGTAAGGCTTATGCAAGGACTTTGACAATAGCTGGACATGACATGAATTCTATACATTCAATTTCTTGCTTTGACACTAGAGATGTGCTAGGAGCTTGGGCTCATAATATCAGCTCATAGTTACAAGGAGGTGATTGATGCAATAATGAAGTTTGCAGCTTTGATATGTCCCAACATGGGGAAGGCATCATTCCTTTATGAAGAAGAAGAAGAGGAGGAGAATTTCAACACCATAGGAAGCTATCCCAAGACACCTCAAAGATCTATGCGACGAGGGTTAAACTCAATACCATCATCATCAGCAGACATTATTTCATGATTTCCATCATATTATAAACCTTTCATGTGAACAAGCTTTTAACATAATTAAAGACATGCTTTTGGAAATAAACTTTGAGAGAATAAAAAACCTATTACATGTTGGCTTTGAGTCAGCGAGAGGACTTGAGTGTGTTTGTTTTCTTTGGATGCTTAGTCACGCCCGCTCTTTGTAGTGTCTCTAGTGCCATCGTAGTCCACGCCCGCCCCACACACCCTGCACATGCCTTGTTGGAGTGTTGCTTCCTCATATTGTCCTCAAATTCCTCCTACCCAGCCATAGAAGTTGCCACCCCCGGTTGGGCTACACTCTGCACTCACGTTGGGTTCCCGTGAATCCTGCCAAGCACCTGCTCTTTGCACTGTCTCTAGCGCGCCCAAGGCCCCTGGCCTCCAAACCCGACTCAGCCCTCTTCAAGAAATCATACGTGTGGAAATTTGAGATACATGCACAATGCAATTGTTCCATCAAACTAAAACCCTATGTTGGTAAATATTGAATAGATCAGGTTCATGTGGTTGATACCCTTTGATCACGAAAGCCCATGCACAAAGCAATTGTTCCATGAAACGTAAAACCCTATGTCGGTAAATATTGAATAGATTAGGTTCATGTGGTTGATACCCTTTTGAAGAGCTAAGGTTTACATCATCTTGATCCCTCCTGTAGTCTACTTCCCATGGAGCTAATGCCAACATCAACATGAATCCACTCATGCTTCCCCAATGTTGTTGATAGACTGTAGCAACAGGGAAACATTGTTTTATCTATGCAACAAAGTGCGAGAGAGAGGAGCTAGAGGCAGGAGACTCTAAGCGTCTAGAGAAACACAAGTGGCTTAGGTGTTTTGCAAGCTACTTTTTTCTCTATTTCTGTTTTTCCATGAGAGTCTTGCATAGTGCCACATGCCTTTAAAATGCAAGCGTAGATGAATGCATCTGGAGATGTGTCCACACATGACAGGGGGAGCTTAGGCTCCAGCCATGGCCGCTTGCAAGCTACTAAACATACTGAGAGTCCTCTCTTCTCATCCGTTGAAAACAGCCAAGAGCTTTTAGGCCCTGCCCCTGTTGGGCATATCTTGCTATCAGTGTGTTCTCAAAGGCGACATTCCAAACATACTGAGTAATGTGTAGCCTAAGTATGCATGTGCTCTATAGCCCCACCATACAATCTCATGCACAAGTAAAACCCTAGCTGGGTTCACTTCACACTCAAATGAACATTGATGCCCGTATCACACTATCACACTAGGGTGCTCGTCCCCTGTTACAGTGTCACATAGCCAAGAGCTACCACCATTTGAAGCCTATCAAAATGCTTCCCGCATTTTACTTTTTGAAGGTTGGCCAAGTCATGAAAAGTAGTTGGGCTTTGTTACGGCATTAGCCGCACATGCGGTCCTGCGGTCCTCTGGATACTGCGGATCGGGAGTCAGGAGTCATGCGGTATGCCGTGGCTGGAGCGGCAGTTCTTCATAGGATATCATGGGACAGGAGTGTGTGCACCGTTCCCGATCTGCGCTGGAGCAGCGGTTGTATATGGAGGGGCATACCTGTCTTTTGATGTAACTTAACCAATCTCTATGATATTCATGGAATCATCTATTGTACTCTGTGTCTGGATTACAGATGAATGAAGCAAGGGTTGTTCTGTGTCTGTGTACTTTGTACTTCCTTCTCTTGTCAATCTGTGCGTTGATGTTCATATAATGTAGTTGCGGGTAATCATTCCCGTAATGCCTATTGCTCCTGTGTGGGCAATAGCCATTACATCTGGTGACCACGATGCGTGATGAACGGCCTGCGATGAATATGCATGCGCACTAGGTCGCAGGGTCCGCCTGACCCTGTGGTTCCAATTGTAGGAAGATGTCGGAGGAGAGGTGGTTCAGATGAATTTGTTTTTTCTTCACCGCAGATTGAGGAATCTGTATCTCCATCACCAAGCCTGGTGCGTGGTAGGAGGTTGCGGCGAGTGAGACGTACTCCGTGCAGTCAGTCATGTCCTCCTGTCGTACGTTCACCCTCACCCACACAGGTTGCTCCACCACCGTCTCTGGTAAGCAGTCCGGGAGTATCTCCGCCACTGTCCCCACCTCCTAGTGATGGAACAGTTGGGCAAAAAGTGATGGATCATCCTCAGATTAAGTATAGTCGGTTTCGAGGTCTTTCGAGTGAAGACCTGGATGCACATTTACGCCAATTCAATAAAGCTTATGGATTGAATCATCTTGGGGTGGTGATTTCTCTCCATCAACAGTCAGTATTTGAATCTACACTCTCAGGGAAAGCTGCGAAATGGTTGTCCGAATATCCTGATGATCATTTCCAGACGTATGATGACGGATCCATAGCGTTTCTACGAAGGTTTTGAATGGAAAAGACAGTCCCTCAACATTTGGAGAAGCTTCGAACGCTTCGGCAGAAGTCATTTCCAGTGGAGGATTACGCTGCAAAATTTCGGATGCTTTTGTAGAGGGTACCTCAGGCACAAAGACCGGCAGCGGAAGTACTGAATGACTATTTTTTACGGGGGCTCAACAAGGATCTCAGAACGGCTATGGCGACAGTGGATAAGGTAACTACTCCACTGGATACTGTAATTTCTAGGGTTGTAGTAGCAAGAGAGGCTTTAGAGGATACGAAACATCCAAAGAAGTCAAAGAAGAAAAATAGAAAGAAATCTCATCGGAAGTCACAGGACAGTGGCAGTGATAGTTCAGAGTCGGAATCCGCAGGATTTGATTCCTCGGACTCAGGCAACAGCGATTCGGGAAAAGAATCGGAAGAGACACCACGGAAAAAATCACAGCGTCACGGGAAAGGTGTATCCTCCAGATCGATGGAATCGGTTGCAGTGGCTAAAAGTTTGAAGGAAATCTGGTGTACCCAATGTCGGAATCCGGGCCATGCTGCTCAGGAATGTGCAATGAATCAGAAGTGGTGTGCGATTTGCACGACCAATACTCATAATACAGTGGAATGTTATTTCAATGGCCGGGGTCGTCGGAGATGAGGAGACTCTTCTACCTGGCAACAACCACAGATAGGGCAGGGACAAGAGCCTGCTATGGCGATGGCTCATGCTCATACACCAGAGCCACCTCTGCAAGGTCAAGCAGGAGGACGGGGTCAAGGGGGAGGACGAGGCCGCGGAAGAGGTGGCCAAGATCCTAATCGCCCCAAGACATGCCTTTTCGGTTTGGGGGATGGTCATTGGCGATCTGAGTGTACTGAAGCTATGGAATACGATCGAAAAAAACAGGAACACGCTGCAGGGAAACAGCCTAGTGTGGCTATGGTTCAGATTGAAGGATTGGAGGAGTCTGACCCAACGGTTTCATTAATCATGCGATCGGGTAAAAATGTGGTTCCAACTCCCGATGTGAAAATTCTGGATTGGACGGCTCAGGAAGAGGTGCGGAAAAAGACTGTGTCCTAGTTGCCACAATCCGCACCACCAGTAAAGACAGCAGGACCATCGACTATGCCAACCACTATAGGCCTGGAAATAAGGGAAGGGAAAGATGGAATTAAGGGTGATATTAAAGAACAGGAGGAGTGGAATTCAGTTTGGAAAGAGGTTCTCACGTCCCCAATTCAAGTACCTCTGGGTTCATTGTTGAAATTGGTCCAGAATTTCCATAATGCATTGCTGCGACAAACGGCCACTGAGCTAAGGGAAGTCGCCATTGGGAAGGTTGAAAGCGAGGATGATGATTCAGCCCCGTTGCCGACGAATAGGATCACGGATACCCGTATTCTGGAACTTTCAGTTCGATACCATGGCACATACATTGACAAGGTACTCTTGGATGGAGGAGTGGGGGTAAACATTATCACCCAAGTAGCGTGTGAGCGTTTTGGTCTCAGTGATTGGGAGCCTGCACCCTTTGTAGTCCGCATGGCAGATCCGCGAAGAGTGCAACCAGTGGGTTTACTTCGGGGTATTGTTTTGGATGTAGCGGGCTTGTCCTTTGCTGTTTCCTTTGTAGTTTTGAATATTGAAGATCATAATCAGGATTATCACATTATCTTGGGGAGACCCTGGTTACGACAAGCGAGGATAAAACATAATTGGGAAGCAAATATGCTTACAGTAAAGAAGGGTAAAAGAAAAGTGTGTGTGATGTTGGGAACATGCCGAAAACCAGTTCAGGCAGCATGGCCGGTGATAGCAGAAACAGTTAATATGGTGGAAGGATTAGAAGAGGATGAAGAGGAACAATTTCTCAAAGCGAATCCGACTTTGGTTTCTCTATACCTTGCGGATATTTCTCTGATTCCGAAAGGGCATTCGATGGGGGTTTCAGGAACTCCAGGAGGAATAGGGGAGCCCCAACAACAGGTGCTTCCAAGTCCCGAGTCACTGGAGGACGTGATTCAGCAAGAACAAGCGTTTGAGGCGCAAATGGAAAAAATTACAAGGGTTAAGGAAGATGAATTAGAGAAGGTTTTTCTTGGGGAGCAAGCGGAGTCACAGCCCATATACATTAATAAGCAGTTGGAAGCAAGTTTTAGAGATGATTTGATCAAATTACTGACAGTTTAAGGATGTTTTCGCATGGGAATATGCGGACATGCAGGGATTGGATCCTAAGTTTTATCAGCATACGATCAATCTGAAACCGGATGCGGTGCCCGTGAAGCAGCATTCGTACAGGATGAATCCGAATGTGGCAAAGCAAGTTAAATTGGAAATTGATCGCCTGTTGGAAGTGGGTTTTATTACCCCTATTGATAATCTGGAATGGATTTCTCCAATTGTGGTAGTACCAAAGAAAAAAAAGCAAATCCGAATTTGTGTGGATTACCGGAAATTGAATGCCGCTACTGTTCCAGATCCTTTTCCTCTCCCGTTTTTGGATTCCATTTTGGATGATGTAGCAGGACATGAGATGTATACTTTTCTGGATGGCTTTAGTGGATATAATCAAATCAGAATGGCATTGCGGGATCAACCAAAAACAACTTTTATTACCGCATGGGGAGTATTTGCCTGCACAGTATTGTGGTTTGGATTGCGGAATGCACCTTCCACTTTTCAACGGGATATGTTTCAAATCTTTGGGCCTTACTTGATGAATTTTATGCGGATTTTTCTGGATGATCTCAGTGTTTTTGGAGCACAATTGGAGCATTTGCAACAATTACGGTTATGCTTTACGAAATGCAGAGAGGTAAAATTCAGTTTGAATCCTTTAAAGTGTGCATTTGCTGTTTGCAGTGGCAGGCTCCTGGGGCATATCATCTCTGAAGACGGCATTTCTGTGGATCCGGATAAAATTACCGCAATTATGGAAGCGCTTGCACCGTGGAATCAGAAACAGTGCCAGATTTTCTTGGGTCAAGCCCGATGGCATGGGAGGCATTTACGGTTTGTTGCGCATTTGGCAATCCTGATTACTCAGGCAGCTCATGCTATAGATTTCGAATGGACACAGGAATGTGATTTGGCTTTTCGAAGATTAAAGTTGCAGCTCTCCAAAGCTCCGATTATGCTGGCACCGAATTGGGGGCAGGATTTTCATGTCTTCGTGAATGCTTCGGATCGCGCTATTGGCAGTGTGTTGATGCAGGAACAAAGTCAAGGATGGTTCCGACCGGTCTATTATGCTTGTAGACGATTATCATCTGCAGAAAGAAATTATTCAGTAACGGAAAGGGAATGTTTAGGGATGATTTATTCAGTGAAGAAATTCCGGCACTATCTGTTGGGCCGACGGTTTTTCTTCCATGTGGACCATTCGGCTCTGTTATACCTGGTAAGGCAATAGAATTTGATGGGAAGATTGGCCCGATGGGTGCTTCTGTTGCAGGAATTTGACTTTGAGGTCATACACAGGCCAGGGGCTCAGCATGCGGTGGCTGACTACCTATCCCGGCTAGACTCTGGAGAGCCGCCGACGGGGGTCACTGATGAATTTCCGGATCCATCTCTGTTTCTAACAGGAGTCGCTGCAGAAGATATTACCGTCCCGAGTCACGTAAGGGTCATTCTGAGCATTCCATGGACATGGTATGAGGAGATGTTTCATTTTCTCGACAGTGGTGACATGCCTTCCTTCTTGACCAGCCATCAGAGGAAACGTATGGCTATTAGAAGCAGGAATTTCGAGATCATTATGGGGAAGCTCTATTACCGCATGGTGGCAGAGGTGTTACTCCGATGTG
Source organism: Adiantum capillus-veneris (assembly GCF_014529385.1). NCBI lineage: Eukaryota > Viridiplantae > Streptophyta > Polypodiopsida > Polypodiales > Pteridaceae > Adiantum > Adiantum capillus-veneris. Next base: position 132,263,814 of record NC_140941.1, read on the forward strand.
TGCTACCACAGGAGCAGGAAGCAGTCCTAGAGGAAGTACATACGGGTATTGCCGTAGGTCACTTTGCAGCACTAATTACAGCTAGAAAGGTTCTCCAATCAGGATTATGGTGGCCCACATTGTTTCAAGATGCGAGAAACTATGTGCAACAGTGTGATGTGTGTCAGCGTTTGGGGCAACCTACCAAATGGTCAAGAATGCCTTTTCAGCCAGTCTTGACCTTGGAGCCTTTTCAAAAGTGGGGTTTGGATTTTGTTGGTCCTTTTAAACCAGTGGCAGCTCACACAGGGAATAAGTATATCTTGATAGCCACGGATTACGCTACCAAATGGGTGGAGGCATGGCCTTTGAGGGATAACACTGCAATTTCTGTGGCGGGATGCTTATATAAGGATATCTTTTCTAGATATGGCTGCCCTATTGAGCTGGTTAGTGATCGGGGAAGTCATTTCTTGAATAAGGTGATGGAGAGAATGTTGCGGTTTTACTTTGTATTGCACAGGAAATCTTCTCCATATTATCCTCAGGCAAATGGGCAAGCACAATCAACCAATAAACAATTGATTCGAATTTTGACAAAGTTAGTGAATATGAATAGAACGGATTGGGATGTGAAACTTCCTTTTGCCTTATGGGCCTATCGGACAGCTTACAAAGTGGCAACAGGATTGACTCCTTTTAAGTTAGCATTTGACATGGAGGCAATCACTCCGGTGGAGCATGTGATTCCGAGTTTGCGGATATTGATTGCGGATCGGCTTCTTCCGGAGGATTCCGTGATTTATCGATTGGATGTTTTGCAGGAACTGGACGAAGAGCGGCTGCAGAGCTTTGCGGTACTGCAGGATCTACAGTCTAGGCGGAAAAAATGGCTGGATCGCCCGAAAGCACGGCAATTTGTTCGAGGACAGCTGGTCCTTGTCTTCAATTCCCGTCTCGGGAAGATGCTGGGGAAGCTTAAATTAAGGTGGTCAGGACCATTTTGGATTTTTCAAGCATGCAGGCCTATTTCTTTTTATTTGGCGTATTTGCGGGGGGAGGTTATTTCTGTGCCGGTCAATGGTTTCAGACTGCGCCATTATGTTTCACCTACCACGATTCAGTGCCCCTTTGCTGCGGTACAAGAGCCGGAAGCCGCCTTAATCATGATTGGGGATTCTTTTGCATGTAATCTTGGGAAGCGGGAAAAGATCTATGATGGTTGCGGCACCGTGGATCGCCCTATTTTGGGAACTCATTGTGGAAGGGTTACTATTACATGCAAACGTTTTTTATTGTGGTTCTCTAGTTTCGTGTGTCGCGCGCTCTTAGTGTTTTATTCTCTGCTACTGCATCTCATCACCACCATGACAACTTCTGTTCTGCAATGTGTCCCTTTCACTCCCGTGCAGTAGCTTGCGCTTCGACGAGTGGACGCATGGCTGCAAGACTTGCGGCTGCGTGTGTTCACCAACCTGGACTGGCAAGGAATCCCAGTGCACCCGCAGGCATCACGTTTGATCGAGCAACTCGCGGCTGGTGATATGGTGGTCCTCAACAATCAACAGATACAGTTGACAACAGAAAGAATCTCAAGATGTTGTTGCTTACCCAACGATGGCGTGGTGCGAGCCTCCCATGTGATCCCTGCTGCAGATGTCGAGCAGGAATTTGGCTTGAAGGTCAAAGGGGAGTATAAACTGTCAGGGTTGTCAAATGTGGCAACCAGGGATGCATATCGGTGGTTCCTTGAGGCGATTTGGCTACAGGCCAAAACGTATACTATTTCGACCAGAGCTAGAAATGTGTTGCATTCGGCCAACTTTGGGCCAGTAGCTTGGGCAGCAGTGGTCAGAGAGCGACTGCTGGCGGAGTGCCAATGAGTGATGGCATAGTTGGGGAGGGATACCCCGACCAATACAAAGGTGGGCCAACTGCTCATATTGATCTTTCCTTTGAGAGAAGTGTTTCCTCTCGCCCTGCGTCCTCTTTGCCACTTTGAAGATGATCGCTTGGTGGTCCAAGGCACTAATCCTCCTCTGTCGCAAACACAAAGCTTGGCAGTGCCGGCGGAGAGGGAAACACAGCAGCAACAGGTGGGTACTGTGGAATTTCTTGGTTCATCAACGGCGGTGGTATCCTCTGGAGCCCAAGAGATGGCCACTGCAAGTGTAGGATCGGCAAGCCGCAAGCGCGGCCGTGAGGAGCAGCAATTTTCAACACCGCCTCCAACAACTGCATCTCCTATTGCGGAAGATTCTGCGGTGGCTCGTTGGCGCCGCCGAATGCAGGAAAGAGTTAGCAGTACGACTCCCTTGAGGATGAGCTCTGCGGTTGCAGACGTCCCCGTTCAACCGGAAACGTCGGGTATTACGAATGCGGCTGCCTCGACGGGAGGTATTCTCCCCACAACGCTACCCTGGGAGGCTACGGTAGCAGCGACCCCTGCTGACCAATTACAGGCATGCGGCACATTTTTGAGCAGACTTGCAGAGTCTATTCGTGCGGCCTGGCCAGCCCCAGCCACAGAGGGACGAGTCAATGAGCTGGAAGCACAGGTAGCGACTTCATAGACTCGGATTGACGAGTTAAACACTCAGAATGAACAGCTGACTGCCACTACTCGCCAGCAAGGGGCAGAAATACAAAGATTAAGAGGGTCTAATGCTGAGTTTGTAAGGTCTATTCAACAAGAACTTCTTCAGTTGAGAACACAACATAGCCTAGCTTCTTACTTAACCTCGCACCCTGGTGATGTAATGATCAACATGACTGATTTAGATGCATTGGCAGTGGAGATGCAAGAGGATCTCCGAACTTTTTTAGATAATCAATTACAAAGCTGGAGCACACGCTTGGCTGCGGAGGTGGGAGCATAGCCACCCGCTCAGCAGGTTGTGGTGCACCAACCCGAGTCATCCAACACTGACAGAGGTAAGAGTGTTGTTCCAGAGGGTTTAATGTTGCTGATCGGGCACAAGCTACAGAGGATTGTGCTGAAGCCCAGGCTGATGTCTCTCGTTTGCAGAAAATGATTTGTCGATTTCATAAGGAGAGGCGCACGGTCTGTTTTTGGGTGGAGACCTTAGCTCATTCCTTTTCTCTCAGTCTCCCACCTTGCCCTCCATTTTGGGCTACTCTTAATTGCTACCTTACTCGTTATTATCCCTTGCATACACCTCTTGCTCCTTTGCCACAGCCGCCTCAATCTATCTCCTTGCCAACGCAGTTTATTCCTCGGGCTGCCTGGCCGGAACAAATTGAGATAGATCCACGTCTTTTGGATGAGGTCTATCGAGCCCATACTGCATATTTTCGGGGCTTTGGCTATATTGATGTTTCCTCTTCACCAGAGCAGGGTGCAGAGCAACCACCGGAACCTTCCAACCCGAGGGGCTGATTGTGGGTTCGCGCAATCCATCGTGCGTGCCAGGTGTTACGGCATTAGCCGCACATGCGGTCCTGTGGTCCTCTGGATACTGCGGATCGGGAGTCAGGAGTCATGCGGTATGTGGTGGCCGGAGCGGTAGCTCTTCATAGGATATCATGGGACAGGAGTGTGTGCACCGTTCCCGATCTGTGCTGGAGCAGCGGTTGTATATGGAGGGGCATACCTGTCTTTTGATGTAACTTAACCAATCTCTATGATATTCATGGCATCATCTATTGTACTCTGTGTCTGGATTACAGATGAATGAAGCAAGGGTTGTTCTGTGTCTGTGTACTTTGTACTTCCTTCTCTTGTCATTCTGTGCGTTGATGTTCATATAATGTAGTTGCGGGTAATCATTCCCGTAATGCCTATTGCTCCTGTGTGGGCAATAGCCATTACAGGCTTGCTAGGTTGCCCCTCCAAGCAACAAACTTCACTACTAACTCATTGAATTACCACAGGCCATCTCAACATAGTTGTGGTATGCCTCCCCCAGTGTGATAGGGGCTAAGACTAAATTCAATAGTTCAAAAAATACCTCTAACAAAATTTGAAAGTTACCTCTAACATTGAAATTTCAAATTTGGCTCTAAAATTTAAATTTGCAGGTGGGAATTTGGAAAATAGAGTAGCTCTTGTCGAGGAGGACGGTGCTCAGACGGGAAGCAAAAACTGCATCTTTGCATTTGTATGTCACAATAAATGTGAGCCTTGAGGAAGCTAGCATAGGGGATGTTTAGAGCAATGCACGATAGCAGGGATGAAGCCCTAGTCCCCAGTCCAATGGTGATGTGATGCGTCATCAATTTTTTGGCCTCTACACTAGCACCATTATCTTCATATGGGAAAAACAACATCTCTTTTACTGCCAAAAAGATTGGCTCAACATCGGAGCTCCTTACTGCCTCCTCTACCTTACTTGTGCTTTATAATGAACATTTCACAAAGACCTCGCCATGGCAGGCCAAAAAGATTGGAAACACCATCAATGAGGGCGCACATCAAGGAACAAAGCAGAGGGCAACATGCCATATTTTTCCAAAAAAATCGACAACCGCTTTGAGCCCACACAAGATGGAGGGAAGACACCTACTTAAGTGTTGTTTCAAAAAGGGACCATGCCACATAAGAAAGATCAAACTCGGGCAAATCCTTAGCTCCCCCCCCCCGCCCACAACCACCACCACAAATGGCAGCCAACTAGCTCGCTTCACAAGTTCCTCATTCACCAGTGATTGATTGTTGTGAGCACCCATTAATAGTGACATATTGCTGAAAGAAGTGTGTTGTTCCACTGTTTGCTACTACAAAGCCCAAAAATGCCTAAACTACATGACACTATGTCATATTGGACATAGATCCAAGCATACCCATGTCCCTCTCCATACCTACCCACGTTTAAAGAAAGAAATTATGGGCATGGCCAATACATATATATCAATGTTGTTGACATTACATGTGAACATGCTCATTATCAGCACCTTAAGTACACATGAAGACGTTGATGCACTAGTAATTAGGGAAACTTACACTTATGACCATCAAGTATGCGTGTTCTACAATCACGTGGTCTATATATGAAGAAGACAATATAGTTTGAGGGAGCATCGATAGGCCTTCTCTGGATTCCTTTCATAAATGAGTTGAATTAGATTGCAAGACATATCCTTTTCTTTATGCTTGACGTGACTACGGCACAAAGTGCTCAAGAGGTACACGTACTGCTGTATGATGCCATAATGGTGAACATTGTAACCATCAGCTTCATCAGCCATCCCTACTACATCATCAATACGCAATAGAGGGTGTAGAAACATTGAAATAGTACTTACTACAATGTGCAACATGGTTATGGCAAGGAAACCCTAGGTGGTTTTAACAGAAGGTGAAAGGATGACCTTTTTCCATATCCAATCACTTATTCTTGCATCTTGAAGACATGTGGCCTTATGTAAGACCTTCACAAGATGACTGAATTCGCAATGAGGGATACATTCTTAATCATAGAAGAGATACAATCTCTTAGTCCTTATCACAAATCGACAGAGGCACTGGCCCGACACTGGGTGTTTAGGTAAGGATTGTGTATGCCATCAAATATTTCTTCATATGTATAGTAGGTAAAGCAATGCAGCTCTATTAGGTGGGTGAGCATAAACAAATATGCTCATACTTCTTGATGTTTTGGATTTTAAAAACCCCTTCAATAATTTTACATCTATTGATTATTTATGCCCCTAATTTAAAATAAATTATGTAAGACTTTAGCAAATTTAATACCCTTCCACTGAACGCATGTGTTATCTTACATATTCCATAGTGGACACCCCGATTTGGGAAGCCATGATTTTGAAACACAAAAAATTTCTCTCATATTTTCCTTTTCTCATTGTACCCCCCCCCCACAAATAAATATGATACCCCCTCCCTTATTTTTAAGCTTGGGAGATAAATTAATGGGGGCCTTCCCCTAACTTTTATGCTTATGTAACTTGTAAAAAAACACCCCTCCCCTGCACTTACGTGGTGCGGTAAGTTTTCCATGGTGAATCCCCCGGCTCCAATATAACCCATGGTAACATATCCCTATGGCATGCAGTGTTCTATTTCTCGCGTATGTTTTGTGGCTTAACATCATTTTGAGTAGTGAAGTAGAAGAAAAACACTGCTCCTCCATGGTTTGCTCTCTTGGTTTTGTGTGTGTGAGCGCTTGTAAGAGATCAAGCTCTATCATCCTCTATCTCTTTACGTGCTAGTCCCCAAAGTGAATGATATATACAAGGAGTGCAATTAGATTATGTATTATAAATCATATTATGTGGTTGTCACTTCCTAGCCATATAAAGATATCATACATGATTGATGCCATGGTCAAATGCATGCAAGCCCACGTATGTGCAAAAATGCTGTCATCCACTTTGGTGGCATTATCTTAAATGAACCCTTCCCAAGCATAGTTAAAGTGATCAATTCCTACATGATCCCTTACATTTCCTTTACTAGCCCACTCCTCAATATAGCCAAATGTAGCTGGAAAGAGTTCTTGAAATCAGTGAAAAGATTCTTATGGAAAATAACACCAATGACTCGATGCCTTGGTAGTTGAAAAAATGGGAGTCATTTGCTAGACCAGTGGAACAAGGTGGTATAGGGATATTCAACCCTGTTTTTCATGTTGAGGCCTAGTGTGCCAAATTTGTGGTCTCAATTGCAAAACAAGACTAGGCATGGGCTATTATGACCAAGGATACGATGGACGAGGCAAATATCTACTCCAAAGGTGCACAATGGGAAGTAATAGAGGTTCACAAAAAAACTCCTAGCCCCTCATTGGTCCAACCTAAGAATGGGTGGCATCACGGGAAAGCTTGTGTGTACGTGCAATAGAGCAATGGAGGCATTGGAGTGAGGAGAGATAACCAAGTACTTCTAGAACTCCATAACACATTGGTCCATGTGGCTCTCTAAAGCTGTTGACAAACTAGTAAACCTTTATTGAAGAGAGATTTCCAGAAGTGTGAATAAAGAATGACTCCAACAACTCCCCCACTCTTGGGATGTCAACAGCCATAGCTTGAAAGAGACAAATGAATTGGCTACCTAGATTCACCTCAACGGCATTGGGAGACTGCTAATCAATAGAGGTATGGAAGGGCTTGACAATTTCTTGATGCCTCTTTGTCAATCCAGTTTTGAGTGGAAATCCTAGCGATGGCCCCAAAGTAGCAATTTCTTTGCAAGGTGATGGCATGTATAGGTGGTACCAAAAAGGAGTGTCTTGGACACCTCTTTTGGGAGGAGAGAAAGGAATAAGGCGGGCTATCAAAAGGGATTTTAAATTCAATTATAAGAAATGGCTCAACCTCCTTTCATTAAATTCAATTGAACATTCTAATTTCATTCTGATCCACTCTTGGTACATGCCTCAGCTGCCATCAGTATTGTCCCCCCCCCCCCCCCCCCCCCCCCCCCCCCCCCCTCTCTCTCTCTCTCTCTCTCTCTCTCTCTCTCTCAGTAGCCTCTACTTCTTAATTTCACAGCTCCATGCTTGTCTTCCCTCCTTAGGCATGGAAGGATGATGTTTTTGATGAAGTCCATTTGACCATAACTATTGCATCTATCAGTTCAACACATTCTATGCTCTCTCTCTCTCTCTCTCTCTCTCTATATATATATATATATATATATATATATATATATATATATATATATATATATATATATATATATATATATATATATATATATACATACATATATATATACACACACACACACACACATATATATATATGAGTCCTATGGCTGTGTTTTGATGGTCTTCTATACTATATCATCAACATCATAACTTGTTCCACATGGAACCTCATAGTGTTTAGAACGGAAGTACAAGCATCCATCTTCCTCTAGTGTCTATTACACAACACATCTTGGGGTATCTTCTGCCCGGTCTACAAAACTACTGGGCTACAAAGAAGAAGGAACAAAGAAGCATCGAGAAGATGATGACGCAAATGCACGAGGATGATGACATTGATGAGTGAGAGGCAAAAAAAATCTACAAGGTGGTTTCTAAGTGTTGGCATAAACAAACAAACAAGCTTTTCAAGCCTCTTCAAATGAGGATTCTACAGCAACTCCTCCTTCATCCAGCGTTCTAAGTTTTGCAGCACACATCGGAGACAATTGAGAGAGTCATTTTTTTTAACATTTGTCATACATTATCTAAGGTGAAGACACTCCGTTCAAATAACAATTTTTTTTTGGAACGGGGTACTATCATGGCATGCATAAATGGAGTGGGTGGTGGTCATGATCAAATGAGTAGTAAAGTATATAATTTATAAAAAATCTACCAGAGTCTCCTTTGTACGGAGACAATTTTTCAAAAAAAAAAAAGCACACCCTATATAGGGCTCTCACATGAGATCTAAAGACCTTTATTCCAGCATAAACAAAACATACGTAATATTTTCTCTAGCAACTATCAACGGTATGTATATAAAAAATGGTTCACCCTTTCTTAATCTCCCACATAGTTGATTATAGCCAAACTTTCTCGACAAAAATAAAAGGTCCATCAAACTTAAACATACGCCATTGTAAATTTAGAATACAAACTACATTTCAACATAGAATTACAACATACACTCATAATTTACCTCTGATATCTACATCATCTTTGACGTTGTTGGATTCTTCATCAACTTGAGCCTCATCATCAATAAAAACACACCTTTTGAGAATCATCTTTTTATTGGGTGGAGTGTCCAAATGTCGGACTTGTGATGATGCCTCCTAATCAATAGTTCCCTTTGGTATACAACCGGATCTTAGCTTCATGCTCACTTGATGGTTGCTAAAAGGAAAGAGTGGAGGTTTTCTTTTCTTGCTATCCCTCTTTGGTGCCATTATCTACAAAACACATATTATATAGTTATTTGCAATTAGGTACATATTACATAAAGTAGACTATAATATGTATTAAGTAGTATATAGTACTATATGTAGTATACAATATATATACTATATGTAGTATATATATATATACACTATATGTAGTGTGTCCATTTTTTACCTTTTTTATGTAGTATCCTATATATAGTCCATTTTTTATTATATATTCTATACTATGTACTATACAAAATGAATTATATAGTATATACTCTACATTATATATATAATATCTACTCTAACATAGTACTATAATAAATAACACGTACTATGTGCTATATATATAATATCTACTATACATAGTACTATGTTACATACGTAGTACTCTAACATGGTACTATATTACTCTATCGTAGAACTATATTAGATATATATATACTCTATATATATTATATACTCTTTATACTATATAATCTATATACTCTATATTATATATATACTATAATCTATATACTATATAAATTATAAACTATATAAGATATATGTACTAGTTATATTATATGTCTTATATTATGTATATATTATGTTTAGTATATACACATATACTATATACTTAATATACTATATAATCTACTTACTATATACTATCTACTATAAGTACAAGTAAAAGTAGAACTTTATATGTTATATAATATACTATATTATGTACTTTATTTTATATATATATGTACTATATTTTCTATAAAGCCTATATTGCCTGATACATATTTGGGATTAATTACAACAAAAACTGCAAAAAAGGGTGAGAGAGATTGTTGGAATTAGGGTTGCAGAGAAACGCACACAGCTTGGAGAAGACAAAGGAAGCTCAAGGCACACAATAGAGAGTGTGTTACTTAGTGTGCAATGGAAAGATAGATAGCCATAGAGTGATGGGCGTATATATAATGCTCGTGGGAAAAAACCTCCTAAAGAGGGAAAAAATGCCCCGGCGGTCCTAGTGTGTTCACACACATCACTACCACATGTATATGGTAACAAATCCCCCCTGGAGTGATGCGGTGAATGAGAGCTGGCACATGAGTAAAGGGAAGTGCCATGCTCTGAGGAAATGATTAGTCCACAAAGGGGAGTAAGCCCAAAGCTTTGAGGAAAGCTTCAAGCTTCTCACGAGACAATGCCTTTGTGAAAAGATCTGCAAGGTTGTCCTGTGTTGGCACATAAGCCAAGTTGATCTCTCCTGTTGAGAGCCTCTCCCTGACATAGTGGTATGCACCTCAATGTGCTTTGTGCGAGCATGAAAAACTGGGTTCCTCACATCTGCCAATGCACTCTGACTATCAGTGTAGATTGTGTTGGCAGTGTACACCCAAATCAGCCATAAGGCGTCTGAGCCATACACACTCAACCGTAGCTGTGAAGACTGCCCTGTACTCAGCCTCACAACTCGAAGTGGCCACAATAGGTTGCTTCTTGCTCAACCATGATATACATGAACTACCAAGCATGAAACAAAAACCACTTGTGAATGCTCGCGTGTCAAAACAACCAGCCCAATCTAAGTCCGAAAAAGCATGTAAGTCTGGTGGCAGTGATCCCCCCTTGGGATAAAACAAGCCAAGGTGTAAAGTGCCACTAAGGTAGCAAAAAATCTTCTTGACAGCCTGCCAATGCTTAGACCCTGGGCTATGCATAAATCTGTTGACCTGCGCCTCATGTTACATACATAAATGAGGCATCCAACAAGAGTTTGGTAAAGAGTGACATCTGCAAGATCACCAGCATCATGTAGACTCAATCATCATGTAGACTCAATTTCAAACTTGTTTCCATGGGAGTGGCAATAGGTTTGCAATCCTCAAGTCCAAACTTACATAGCAATGTCTCTATGTAACTTTTTTGACATAAGGCAATACCACCATCACACGGCTTAAATTGTATGCCCAAGTAATGATGCAACAACCCCAAATCTTTCTCTTGAAAGTAGCATTCAAATCAGCCTTAAATTCAGCAATATGTCTCTCATTTGGTCCAGTGATCAGCAAATCATCTACATAAAGAACCACAATGAGAAGTACATCACCCTCACACTTCACATACAGTTTGCTTTCTATTGGACTGTTACGAAAGCCTTGTTTGACCAAATGAGTGTCAACTTACTCATACCAAGCGCAAGGAGATTGCTTCAACCCATACAAAGCCTTGTTACATTTGCACACTTTGTCCTCTTGTCCTTTCTTGACAAAACCGTGAGGCTAATTTACATAAACTTCCTCAAATATGTCACCATTCAAGAAAGCAGTAACAATGTCTGATTGATGTATATCCTAACCAAAATGAGCTACCAATGCACATAGAAAACGCATGGTAGTCATATGAAAAGTGGGAGAAAAAGTCTCTTCATAATCTATGCCTTTTTGTTGTGCATAACCCTTTGCAATGAGTCGAGCCTTATGGTGATCAATCTCACTATCCGGCTTGCATTTCAACTTGTAAACCCACTTCGTATCAATGGCCTTTTGCCAGGAGGAAAATCACATAAAGTCCACGTGTCATTTTCTATAAGTGCATCATATTCTAATTTCATGGCAGCCATTTAATTTTTTGAATTTTGTGCTTCATGAAGAGATAGAGGTTCCTCAACATCATGTAAGCTAGACATAGCCAAAGCATAACAATCTGATGAATAAGATGCATGGCAAGAGCTATGACTAGACAAAGGTGCATCCAATTGACTGTCACACAAAGTGTGCACCACCCATTTTGGCATACCTCTAGCCTGCTCATTTTCAGCCCTTTCCTCATCAAGTATATCATGTACATCTACATCAGTAAATAGGCTGATCTATAACATTTTCAGAAACCCCCATAGGCTGTACATTTGCCTCATTAGAATTTACAGTCAAACTTCCACCACTGAAAAGAGGCAACAAAGTGTCATAAATGTCCTGTGAGCTTACATTACTGTCTCTAGTACATGACAGCAAGGGCTGAACAGAATCTTCCACAAACACTCATCCCGTGAAACCAAAATACGCTTTGTTTATGGATGATACAAACTGTAACCTTTGCTTTCAGCACTATAACCAAAAAAAAAATATTTAACAACCTTATCATCCAATTTTCTACGTTGCACTTGTGGCACTAAACCATAAGCCATACAGCCAAAAACAAGCATGTGCTCAATAGATGGCTTTCTATCATGCCATGCTTCACATGGAGTCATAGACTGCAACACTTTTTTAGGACACCTATTGAGTACATAAGTGGCACACATGACAACCTCGAGCCAAAAAGAATGTGGTAAAGCTTGACTCTTGACCATACATCTTGCCATTTCCGTAAGAGACCTGTTTTTCCTCTCACCAACACCATTTTGTTGAGGCATATACGGCACTGCACATTGGTGTTTTATCCCACGACTAGCCAAAAATGCATTAAATTCATGAGACATATACTCCCCCCCTCGATCGGAACGTCAAAACTTTTCGATACATTTTCATCCATAGCCAAAAATTGTTTGAAGCACATAAAAACTTCAAACTTTGCTTTAAGCAGAAATACCCATGCATTCGTGGAGTAATCATCAATGAAAGTCATGAAGTACAGGTAATTGCCCAAGGACGGAGTTTACATGGTCCCACAAACATCACTATGCACAAGCTGCAACCTGCAACCTGCATGTAGCCCTAACTGAACCATCCTTTGGAAACTTAGAATGCTGCATTTTGCCCAAAATACAGTCTTCATAAACATGTTTGATAGGTGCTTCAAGAGGCGTCAAAGAAGCAACCATATCAGATTTCTGTAGACGCAGCAAACTGGAAAAATTCAGATGCCCAAAACGTGCATGCCAAAGTTTTGCATCTGAAATAGCCCTTGAATCTACACCTGCAGTTGCAAAATTTTGTCCACACTTGTCATACAAAGTGAGCTTATACAGCCCATGGCACAAAAGGCCAGATGCAACAATTCATCACCGAAAATGAGATCATGAACTGTACATCTGTCATCCACAAATGTGCCTACAAGTCCAAGTCTAGCTAGTGCGGATATAGACAAAAGATTCTTCTTGATCCTAGGTACATAAAGTGCATCAACAAGTGTGAAAGAACTGCCATTTGCAGTAGTAGGCACAATCTTTCCAACCCCCTGAACCAGATAAGAGGCATTGTTGGCACAAGTGATTGAATTCCCACAATTCACGATGTGAGGTAACGTGCTTTGTAGCACCGCTGTCGAAATACCAAACATGTGAATCTGTAGCAACTGACCAGCATGCATCATGGACAACATGATTGTAAGTGCACTCTGCACTAAAAGCCCCTTCTGCATCAACAGCATCACAGTCTCCTTTTACAGAAGACTCAACAATGGCTGCATTTCTAATGGAACCAACATTTGCAGTGGAACCACCCTCTTTCTTCTTAGCCTCTTTGGCCTTCAACTTAGGACACTGCTTGATCAAATGATCATTAGCTCTACAATAATGGCAACGCATCTTCTTTTTGCCCTTATCACTAGAATTTCTAGACGAATTGCTGCCAGCAGAAGTATTAGGAACAAAAATTTTGCCACTCGTAGCAGAACCATAAGAAGTGACTGCATTGCTATTACCACCCTTTCTTTGAGGAGCAATAAAATCCTGTTCAACTGTACGCTGCCTAGTCCTGTTTTTTTTGGAAAGTGACTCTTGCAATAGCAATGTGCATAATGTATCAAACTTGACAACTTCAGGATTTCCTTGGGTCATTAGTCTCCAAGGACTAGCAAAAGTCTGGTATGAATCTCGTAAGGAATCAAGAACAGTCTACACAAGGGAACTGCCTGAAATGACTTCACCTACATGAATAAGTTGCTCATTGATATCCTTGACACCATCAAGGAAAGTGTCCATATCATCTTCCTTATGCATAATCTTCGATTCCAGCTCTTTATGTAGCAAAGCAATTTTAGCCTCATTGCGGCTTGCATAAAGACCTGCTAGAATATCCCAAGCCTGTTTTGCTTTGCTGAACGAATGCGAGGAACAATGTTGCGCTTCACAAACAACACAATCAATGCATGAGCTTGTGCATCCTTTACATCCCAATGAGATTGTTCTGCCGTAGGCAAAACAACTCTGATAGCAGCAATTCTTGCAGCAAGACCTGCAACATCCTCAACATCGCCTGCATCCTCAGAACCAGGACGTACATCAATGCCCTCCACAATATTCTAGACACCGTTTGACACAAGAACATGTTGCATCATGTAAGCCCACATAGGGTAATTGTCCCCATCCAATCTGTCCTCAACAGCAAACATCTTGAACACATATGTGTTCTTGTCAGCCATGGTAAATGCTGCACCTGATGTGAAAACTGCCCAAAAAGAGGAGAAATGAAGCCGGAACACCACGTGCTATATAGCACAAACCGTAAAAGACTATTATGCAGAAAACGGCACTAACAAATTTTTTTCACAAAATGACAAAATAGCCTATGCAGTACTATCTGTAGTGGAAATGGAGGCCGAAATGAGCCCGAATAAAAAATGACTGTGCTCTACGAGCTTCTCCTGAAACGTTTTTCGACCTGCAAACGCTCGCCAAAGCTCACAAAAATTGGAGAAAGTGAGTAGGCGTGGCTGAAGCAACTGGCAACTGTGCCCGAGAGAACACAACCTACTCTGATACCAATTGTTGGAATTAGGGTTGCAGAGAAACGCACACAGCTTGGAGAAGATGAAGGAAGCTCAAGGCACACAATAGAGAGTGTGTTATTAGTGTGCAATGGAAAGATAGATAGCCCTAGAGTGATGGACGTATATATAATGCTCAGGGGAAAAAACCTCCTAAAGAGGGAAAAAATGGCCCGGCGGTCCTAGTGTGTTCACACACATCACTACCACATGTATATGGTAACAGAGATCTCCCCCTTTTTTTTTAGTTTTTTGTTGTGGTTAATTCCAAAAACGTATCAAAAAGCAATATAGGTTTTGTAGCAAATATGGTAATCAAAAGAAAATCACCTGCAATTTCATTCACAAGGTGGGAGGTAGAGCTCCCCCATCATCCACGAGCGCAGATGATCGAGGAGCTCTGCCTCCCCCTTTTCTTTTGCGTTTTTTGTTGTGGTTAATCCCAAATATGTATTAAGCAATAAAGGTTTTGTAGCAAATATGGTAATCAAAAGCAATTCATATGCAATTTCATTCACAAGGTTCATTGATTCGACAAAAAAAGGGGGAGTTAGAGCTCCCCCATCATCAGCACGTGCAAATGATGGAGGAGCTTTGCCTCCCCCTTTTTTTTTGTCAAATCGATAAAACTTGTGAACAAAATGTGTTAATGTTGTGGAGTTAATACAACCATGTAATGATATCTCTCTTGATAATCAACAGATCTAATGCCGTTCAATGCAAAAAAAGGGGGGAAATAGAGCCCCCATCATCCGCGCGCGCGGATGAGGGGGGGGCTCCGTCGCCCCCCCCCCCCCCCCCCCCCCTTTCTTTTTTTGCAATTTTGAGATTATATCTATTGATTATATTCAAGAATTTGACATGATCGCCCGCGGAAAATCAAGTAGACAGCTCGTTATTCGCATAAGCCGGCTCTGAGAGCGGACTCTTTTGAAGCAAAAGAACGGTAGTAGTGTGTGTGTGTGTGTGTGTGTGTGTGTGTGTGTGTGTGAGAGAGAGAGAGAGAGAGAGAGAGAGAGAGAGAGAGAGAGAGAGAGAGAGAGAGAGAGAGAGAGAGAGAGAGAGAGAGAGAGTAGTACCTGTGGTAGCTCGAGCAGGTGGATGATTCGTTGCCACAAAAGAATTCTTCAATCCTAAGATAGAAGATTCACATTATGGCACAGACAAAGACCAAACTAACTTGAACCAAACTCGACCTGACTAGTATATAATTACATAATACATAATACATTAAGTATATATTACGAACATAGTTATATAACATTAGTATATTATATCTATATCTTATAGTATATATACGTATATTATATAGTATATAATATACGTTTTCATATAGTATATATACGTTAATATAGTATACATACATTAGTTAATATAATATACATTAATATATAGTTATGTTAAGTATATTAGTATATGTCATATAGAGGTATAAAATATTAGCATATGATATTCATATTAAATACGATTTACAATATACAATATACAGTAATATGATAAATTACATAATACATAATATCTTAAGTATATATTACAAACATAGTTATATAATATTAGTATATTATATCTTATAGTATATATACGTATTATATATATATATATATATATATATATATATATATATATATAATAAGCATACGATATACGTTTATAATATATAATTATATAGTATGTATAGTTTATATGTTAAGTATATATTATATAATATATAGATTTATAATATTAGTATAAGATATCTTATAATACTATATATACGTATAATATATATAATAAGAATATGATATATGTTTATAATATATAATTATATAATATGTTAATTATACAGTATATATATATATATACGTTCTCTATAGTTATAACTAATTAATAATATAAGTCTAATATGCATACTATATACTCTATATTATATTCATGCTATTATATTAAATAAGTATATAATATAACTTATATACTATAGCAAGTCAGTATAGAAGTACCAATATCAGTACTGTCAGTATAGTGCCAGTACCAATACAGTATCAGTAATGTTGTATATTGATACTGGTACTAGACTGGTACTGGTGTTGTACCAGAATTGGTACTAGTACTATATTATATTAGTATAGCTCTATGTACTATATACTTAAATACCATATATCTAAGTATATATACCTCAATACTAGTACTATATTGGTATAGCAGTCAGTATAGCAGTACCAATACTAGAATTGTTAGTCCAATACAGTGTCAGTACGAGTACAGTATCTGTAACATTATATATTGATAGTGATATTGGACTAGTACTGGTACTGTACCAGTATTGGTATTGGTACGAGTACTAGTAACTTTGTATATTGATACTCGTACTGGTATTGTACTTAGCACTAGTACTGGACTGATACTAGTATCAGTATAGTACCAGTACTAGTATCAATATACAAACTATAGTACGAGTACTAGTAACTTTGTATATTGATACTGGTACTGGTATTGTACTCAGTAATAGTACTGGAATGATACTAGTATCAGTATAGTACCAGTATTGGTACTGGTACTCGGTACTCGTTCTATACTATACTAGTATAGTTCTATATTTATATACTTAAATATCATATATTTAAGTATATATATCTAATGTAATATAACTCTATATGCTATACACTTAAATAACATATATTCTATATATACTATGTCCATTTTTATTTTAAAGCACTTAATTGGGAAATATAAAACTATGCTCTATACTATATATATACTATGTTCACTTTTTTTTAATGCGCCTATTTGGGTAGCTTTTGAAAGCTTGATAGGTTAACAGATGGATTTGATGAAATGATGATTCAAATGTATCTTAATGGCTATGATTGTGCATATCTTAAAGAGTGAATATTCCAAATCTATTTAGAACAGTTTTCAATGAACGCATTAACTTTTTGCAACTACATGCTTTTACACTTTCTTTGTACCTTATACACATTCTCTTCCTTCTCTTTTCATCATTTTTTGTACCTCAATTATTATTCCTCCCTGTCTGTCTCAAACATGATAGCTACAGCTACAACTATGCTTTCATGGACGATTCAAGGTGCTAAAATGGATTATAGAGTCTCATTACAAAATGGAGAGCTTCTACTTGGTGAATATTTTCTTCAAAGCCTATTGTCTTCTTCAATTAAGTTTGAAGGCTTGCAAGCAGTCATTCAGACAAGGAGATCTAAGTCTAAGGTCAATGTGCTACCAAGATCGGATCATGAATATCAAAATCATAGCCTTCTTGACCATTCTTTGTCCTCAGCTTACCACATTCTTCATTCGGATGACTATGTTTATGTGGCTAACAATTATGTCTAAGGGCCAGATTTAGAGCTTATTTGGTTGGATTGAGCCTACCAGAGTTTTCCAACTAACTCTAACAACCCATTTTACAAGTCAAATCACTGTGAAGAACATATATAGGGAGCCAACCCTGCACAAAACAAATTTTGGATGGAAATTACCTGCAAGGTCTTACTAGTCAACATTGAATAGTACTAAAGTGAGAATCACTGTTTGACAAAGATTTGCGAAGTCTAAAGTCTTGTACATATAGTCATCAACAAGGTCCAGCAACTCGAGACCACTCAAAAGTACAATCAATCAACCAATATGAGAGCTAAAAGACTAGCCTGAATAAGAAACGACAAAGCAAAATTTTGAGATAAAAGGTTTGGATTGATAGTTGTGTGTTAACGGAATTGATGTATTTAAGGTCAAGTAGAAATC
Source organism: Adiantum capillus-veneris (assembly GCF_014529385.1). Classification (NCBI taxonomy): domain Eukaryota; kingdom Viridiplantae; phylum Streptophyta; class Polypodiopsida; order Polypodiales; family Pteridaceae; genus Adiantum; species Adiantum capillus-veneris. The sequence continues at coordinate 132,282,043 of NC_140941.1, forward strand.
TCCAACAAGATTGAAGATCACAAGGAGACTAGGTTAGCTTAGTGTCTACTGAGGAGAGTGTGACCCAAGCAAGAATAAATCCACTAGCACCAATTATAGAAGACGGTAGTGGGATCGACATATCTTTAGAGCAATCTATTTGCCTCATGGATAACCAAAACACCATTGTTAACCAACCGAACCAAGTGGGGGGAGGTAGCACCTCTAAGAATCCCACTCAGATAATGAGGTATACAAGATTTTACTTAGAAGGACCAAATGCCCATGGGGCTCTGGTATATGCTGATGAAAGGGGACATAAAAGCATATGTATTGAGTAAAAATCAGCAAAAGGAGTGGAAGCCCTTCTAGTGTATGATGATGGGGATAGATTTTGTGATGATGAGGGAATACATTATCTCATTACTAAGGACAAGAGAACTATAAAAAATACGGGGAAAATGTTGCAAAAGGTAAGATGGTTTCTAAAATCACAGAAATACCTCCTTGGATAGATCTTCCTAATGCCACCCTAATGTTTGACAAGAAGGTGACCAAAGTAGTGACCAACCAACGAGTGGTAGGAATCTATGAGTACAGGAATGGAAGGGCCAAAACATATTTTTGATGTCTAGCACCTTACACCTTTGAGTTAAGCACGAAAAATACTTTATACTTGCTCTTGTATGAATCAGGTGAAGGGAGTCTCATAATATATATTGACAAGTATGGACAAGAGTATGCACCCATAGAGAAAGTGGAGGTAGCGACATTGATAGTCAAGGGAGTAATTCCCATAGATCCAGTTGCAACTCAAGGCCTAAATCCTATCCCTAGCAAGTCTACAAATCCCTTTGAGGAAGTGGAGGATACGGTCATATTTCACCAACTAGACAAGCTAGGGTGGTTGAAATGCCAGTTTTTCCTTCATATCTCAACCCAAATCCTGAAACATTGCAATCCTGGTTGCACCCCACAGTAACGAGGGAACATGAATTCTATAGAGGAGAAGTCCTTATTACAACATGATCATATGTGACTTCAATAGTATCATCAATGCCCTCTCATTCTTACTCGTATCCCAAGGAGAGCAAGGGACCAACAACGATGCCGACCACAACAGGATTCCCCTATATGGAGAGAATCAAGACGAAAAGAATATTTTCACCGAGAGCACCTATTGAAAGAACCTATAGAGGATATGGGTTGGAAGAAGCATTTGACGGCAGATCGAGACATGAACGAGAACCTGTAAGAGGAGAGGGACGAGGTGATTCCACACTTAGGCTGGTAATCCACAGACATGTTAGACCTTCTCAAGTCCAAAAATGTGTTAACAAGAAATATTCAAAAGAAAGAGACCCTAGAGACCACGTGTGGCAACATTCTTGAGAGTGATCCAAGCTGAAGAGGTTAGGGACGTTGATACACAGTTTGCCAGATTTGGACTCACCTTAGAGGACGACGCCACCACCTTGTTTGATTCTATTGAAAGACGGGATTTTGAGACCATCCAAAAAGTATTTCACGAATTTGTGGAGGAATTCTCTCAAAGAGGGATAGCCCACAATATTGTCTCACAAATCCATAAGTTCAAGCAGAAAGAGGGATAATCTCTCAGAAAAGCAGCCTTACGGTTGAAACGATACGTAAAATTTTTCCCAATGGAAGAATTACCTGCTCAATCTAGACTTATGTTGATATTTATCCAGGGACTAAGAAACACAAACCTTCAAAAGGATTTGCATATGAAGAAAAACCCTACTCTGAATGAGTTAACCAAAGAGCCTTTATTACTAGTAGACAATTGTGCGATCTACAAAGATGGAAATCAAAGAGACAAAGATGATGATTCATCATCATCTCAACAAAGTGGAGCTAAGTCCACAAAATCATCACTAAGAAGTGAGCCGATAGTAAATCAAGAGCATCTCATAGAGGAGGTGCTGAAGAGGATTAGTTCGTTTGCTAAGCCGCGGGCTAAGTAACTAAAGTGGTGCACCATTGAACAGAAATGGACGAATCACATGACTGAAGAGTGCTACTACAATAAGGGTTATGTGCGAGAACGATAGTATGTTTTGCAGGCACAAGTAGCACCTCCCCACATACCACCAATGCCTAGATATACGACAAGGAATTTTCTAGGACCAGAAGGGGTTGAAAGACCACAGCCAATTTTGGGGCAGCAACCACTACTCCCAGGTGCAAGACCCACAGGTGTTAGGTATACGCCCAGTGTAGAAGAACCGCAGGAACAAGCCTTAGTGTCTATACTTCTATATTACAAAGAGCCAAGTGGACCTATGGCTTGTCCTGCATACTACCCACTAGAAGAGCTGAGAGCGCCAGAACCATGGAGCATGACTGGCAATGTAGGACCACCAACAACCACATGCTGCAAGAGAAAGTAGATTTGTTTGGATGAGAGAACATTGTTGTTCATAGCCAGTGGAGGCTTCGGTTGACCAAGGCCTGCTTACTAGCAGAGGGGAGTTCAAGGAGCGCCACGACAATCGTTGGGACCATGCTATAAGTGTGGGGGTGACCACCTCATGAAAGATTGTCCTCATACGAAAATTATCCGAGTAAATGCGTATTGTTCAGACTGCAACATCAATCATTTGATTGCTAATTGTCCAAAAAATCCAAACAAAGCGGTTAAAAAAACTTTGAACATCTTGGAGGCAATTCTTTCAAGCAGCGGTTCAGAAAACAAAACGATAATACCTATACAGGTTATCACATGAGCACAAGCTCAAAAAAAGAAAGGGGAACCCATAAGCGAAGAATCAAGACTAAAAGCACCTAGCATTGAACGAAAAATCCAGCAAAACACATGGAAGGCTAGGAAAGCACGGGTGGAAGCTAGGAAAGAAAGAGAACAATCGGCCCTAGCGGAAGAATTTTAAAAAAACAAAGACAGATTGGAAAGACTAGAGAGTCAAACTGTTCAAAAACCAAAGACTCTAGAAGACATAGAGCCTGCGAAGAAAATGGAATCAAAAAGTGTAGGATCAGGAGGATCTGTACTAGTTGAGAAAGTAAATGAACATCTAGACGCACTCTCGAAGGCCTATTAATCAAGGCTTAAAATTAACCAAACAAAATAACAAAGATGGATGACATATCCTTATGCAGAGCTAGAAAAACAAAGATTGAGTATGTATCTAAATATGATCCAAACAACCCAAACCTTAGTAAAGTCAACTGCAAGAAAACCAAAGGAGTGGGTAGAACTTCCAGTATCAATACCAAGAAACCCTCCAACACACGAAGCTGAAAGGACAACTGTTAGTTCAAAAATTGAATTGGAACTGGAGAAATCAATCGAAATACCTAGGATAGTCATGAACACTATGTTACCATATACATGTGGTTATGATGTGTGTGAACACACTTAGGACCGTCGGGGCATCTTTTCCCTCTTTAGGAGGTTTTCTCCCCCGTGCATTGTATATACGCCCATCACTCTAGGGCTATCTATCTTTCCATTGCACAATAAGTAATACACTCTCAATTGCGTGCCTTGAGCTTCCTTCGTCTTCTCCAAGCTGTGTGTGTTTTCTTGCAATCCTAATTCCAACGATTGGTATCAGTGCAGGTTGCATCCTCTTGGGCTTAGTCGCCAGCAGCTCCAGCACACGCCTGCTCACTTTCTCCGATTTCAGTGAGCTTTGGCAAGCGTTCGTAGGTTGAATTTTTTTGGGAGAGCTCCAGATTTTAGTCTGCTCAGATTTTTGATTCGGGCTCATTTTGGCCTCTGTTTCAACTACTGGCACCATTACTGCACATGCTATTTTGTCATTTTGTGAAAAATTTCTATTAGTGTTGTTTTCTGCATTGGGAGGTCCCTTACAGTCTTCTACGATTTGTGTTATATAGCATGTGTTGTTCCCACTTCAATTCTCCTCTTTTGGTGCATCATTTACCATGGCTGACAATAACACAAATGTGTTAAAGATGTTTGTTGCTGAGGACAAATTGGATGGGGACAATTATCCTATGTGGGCTTACATGATGCAACATGTTCTTGTGTCAAAGGGTGTCTAAAATATTGTGCAGGGCATTGATGTATGTCTTGGTTCTGAGGATGTAGGTGATGTTGAGGATGTTGCAGGTCTTGTTGCAAGGGTTGCTGATGCTAGTGTTGGACGGATATGCCGCGATGGACATCAGCACAACGAGAACTCACTTAACATGTAATGTCAGCTAAGGATGAAGCTCAACCCGCAGGCGTGTGGAAGCAAGCATAAGGTGTCAACCTACACTCGACCGACTCCTAACTAATTCCTACGGAGGTCTCTACCAATTGTCTAAGTCACAGCCTTCAAGAGTGCAAGCGAGTAAACTTCCTACAACGCTTTCTAGAGCCAAACACCCATCAAACAATCTCGAAACACCATAGAACTTGAAGGAGACCCTACTAATACCAATAGGTCACTCTCCCTAAGGTCTATGAACCAAGATCTCGACCCAAAACACACGGTGCAAAAACTCGTAGGATGTCTGGCTGAAATCTGCAGGTCTTCGTTTCCGAAATCTAAAGTGCCTAATGTGTAGTTCTACTCAATGTGAACGTGTGGATATGCTGCAATGCAAAATCGGACGACGTATGCTCACCCAAACAACCGATGAAGCTCGTAGAAGGAGCTCGCAAAGCCAGAGTGTACGCGCACAATGTTGGTATGGGCGTGTAGCTCTAGTCGGGAACAACACGCTGCACTTCTCCGCACTCGATTTCAACCACCGGAGCACACATAGCGTCAAGATGAAGCTCACAATCTCTCTCTCATACACAGTACGCTCACTCACAGACTTCAAACTTGTTTTAAAATGACAAAAGGTTTTTCATTAAGGTCAAAAAGTGGTATATATGACTTACAATGTCTCAAACCCTAAAGTTCCAAAATCAACCATCTACTCAATCTAACTATCAAAACTGGGATACAATCTGGAAACTTCTGTAAGTCCCAATATTTACAAGGTGAAAAATCGGGTTTTCCTCAATGAATGAATAATTACAAAAATAATAGTCCTTCGAGTAGTTAGATGCCGTGGGGTGTGTCCAGCTTCTAACACTCCCCCCCTCCTTGCTCATGTTGTCCCCGACATGGCCTTGATCTACTGCTTCATCTGATCGTTTCCCGCATCTTTAGTAGTGATTCGTACCTGGCATGTAGGTTCAGCATTGTTGGGCCAAAGATATCTGTATTCATGGTGAAGAACCACGTATAGAATGCTTCTTCAAAAGCGTGGAGGTGATAGGATGGTAGAAACATGATTCTTTGATACAACACATGTATCACCTCCTTGGAAGGCTGACCTGACAGATCATAAGCACATCTGTATGTATCCTGGAAGAAGAATATGTTGTCAGTCACCTGGCCTGGCTTGAAGGTCTCGAACACTGCTAAGATGGTTCTGCAAATATTCCTCATCATAATGCATGTAAGGTCAAGTGAGCCAGTGAACAACTTTATGGCGCCCGTTAGGGTTTTAACCATTTATTCTCTCACCTGCCTTCACGCCCGACAGCTTTGGGTAATTCAACCAAATGGGTTGGCTTCTTTGCAAAATTTCTTGTGCCTTCCACGTCCTAACCCTTGGTAGAGGACAGAAGCTGAGATTGTCTCTGATATCTTTAGGTGCCTCTACCAGGTGGATTAGGTATTGTGGATACTTTGTAAGCCAAGCCTTCCTCCACTTTGGCTGAGAATCCACTATAAGCTTAACTGCTTCTGGCTTCGAGGTGTATGCATTGTAGAGAGGTACCGTTGGCTCTTCTCTGATCCGCTTGTTTATTGTAGCTGCCTCATATTTCAGCAATGGATATGGGAGAGAGGGTTGAAGCCACTCGCGCCTGAGAGTGCTGGCATCGATCTTCTGAATTGTCATAGATTTGAAGACCCTCTGCTCCCATTCCAAGGCTTCCTTCGTGCTTTCTCTTAGCTCTAGCTCTATTGCCTTACGCAATTTTTCCTCCTCTTCTTGTGTTAGATCATGTGGCTCTTGAGAGGATCCTGTTATGCTTTCCTCTTGCATGTGTGTGTCCACAGGATCTACCACATTTTCGAGGTCGATGCCCTCATTGGCGGCTGGCCCTGAGATTTCTGCTTCTCCTCCTTGCTGGCCTTTCAACTCCTCAATTTTCCTGAGGAGTGTTTGCTTTTCCGCTTCAGCTTCTCCGCCCATATGCACGAGGAGGTCATTAAGTTCAGAGTTTACTCTTTCCGTCTCCTCGAGCTTTTTCTTTATGCTTTCCACTTCTTCTTGCAGGGCTTTTTGGCCCTCCTCCATTCTTGTTTGCATTACGATAGAACCTTCAGCCATCATTAACCTTTGCTTTTTCTTGAGAGTCAGCTCCTTCTGAAGTTCCTGCATTTGCTCTTCATATAGTTGACTCTCGAAAATGATTTGAGTCGAGCTCGTAGCTCTGACTCTAGCAGGTGATTCTCGCAGCCTGTGGATGGTTTGATCTTTGACTTTTTATTGGTCCTTGAGCTCAAGGAATTCATCCAGGCTTGCTTCTTGTTCTATCTCTACTTTTTCCTTGGCATTTCTCATGGCCCCTACTTCTTTCAATTCTTCAGCCAGTTGTAGTGTCAGATTATCTCTTTCTCTTTCGGCATCTCACAATGACTTGCTAAGCTGCAGACACTCTTCTTCAGTTGCTTGTATTCTTTTTGCTGCTACCTCATTTGCTTCTTCCATTGCTTGGCAGTTTTGTAGAGCTGTTGCCAAGCTGGCCTGGAGGTCAACTTCTCTCTCTTTTTGCCCTTGGCTTTGTGCCTGCAAAGAATCCCTTTCCAGTTTGGTCTTTTCTTCGGTAGCTTTGAGAGTTATCATCTCTTTCTCTGAAGCCATAGATTGTGCCCTCAATCCGGCTAGCTTTGTCATCACCACGTCCCAGTCATTGGAGGGTAGGTGCAGGTCTACCGTGTCGGTAGCAATTTCTTTTAGTTCCACTAGCCGGATGCCTTGCAACTGTTCTTTATGCCCTGTCCTTGCCAAGTCGAATGTGATTGTGGCGGCTTCTTCCTTTGTATAGCCTGCAGCTAGCAAGTCCAAAAATGCGTAGTAGGCCTCATCTAATCCTTTTTGCTCAGACTCAGGATTGGCCTCTTCCTTTGGCTCAGGTTCCTGCCTTTGCTCTTGCTTCTCAGCTTGCCTTTCATCTTGTTTGTCCTCAGCCTCCTTATCTTCTGGTCGAGGGCTGCTAGGAGGTGGTGATGGCTGTGGGCTGGGTTTAGGGATATCTGGTAAAGCTGCAGCTTTGCCCTTTAAGTCCCTATCTCCTTTTGTTTTTCTTTCTCTTTCTTGGCTTTCCTGTTCGTCTAGCAGTTTCTGCCTTATCTGCTCTACTTCCTCTCCTGTGAAAGGGACATGGGGAATGTTTTCTGTTGCAGCATCAAGAATCTCGAAATTCTTGATATAATCTTCAAAGCGATCCCTTTGCACTCTTCTGGAAGATCCGGACATAGACTCGAGAGATGGCTTCAAGAGTTCCTTTAAATCACCCTTGAGGGCTCTTTCTGCTCGGAAACTCTCCATCTGCCTCTCGAGTCTTGCCGCTTTCTGAGACCTGGTTTCTTTGGCCGGCACTTGAGCAAACTCCCTCTTTTCTTTCTTCTGCTTGGGTTGCTCCTCTTCAACTGGCTCCAGCCGTCTCTTCAATCTCGTAGCCACCCTTGGTGCCCTTTGCGGCTCATCTTCCTTTTCTTCTTTTACTCTTAGCCAATCATTCTGAGATGGGGGGTCAGGCCACCTTCCTTTAGCGTGTAGTGCCTCATAAACCACCTTGGTAATCAGTTCTCCTGGCACTATGTATGTTGGCTTTTTGTTGCCCATCTTTACTAAGCTGTCATGTATGTATGCTGCATAGTTGATTATCTTTGGGGTGCCCTTCGTCATTGCCCAAGTAAACGTTGTGGCAATTGCACCTGGCGGCATCCTGTACTTCTGTGGCCTCTTCGTGGCACATGTGGCCTCTTCGTGCACATGTGGAAGTACTGGTTGTACAACTGGCTCATAATTGCCACCTTTGGGTTGGCAATGTCTTCAAAGGTGTAATTTGCCTTTTGCTCTTTGTACACTTTGACTTCATCCCTTCTTTTTGTTACGTTGTCCCCCTCATTGGAGAGGTCTAGTGCATGGGCTACAACCCGCTCCGTGATTATGATCTCTGTATCTAGTCTGCCTTGTAAATCTGTTACCTTGGCCACTCCATCCTCTTTGATGCTTGTTACAAACTCCCATACTCTTTTGATGTCCACTCCTGCTGGTATTGCTTCGAAGTAGTTGTGGAGGTCAATTTTCTCCAAGTAGCCGGCCATCTTTCTTTGTACAAACTTATTGAGCTCTCTTGGCAGCATTGGTAGCTCTATGAAATTGCCTTCACTGTCTTTGAACAATCCCTGGTAGATCTTTAGGTCGTTTGACTCTAACAAATCTTCTTGTATCCAGGTGCTGGTGGGCTTTAGTGTTCCCTCCGGAATGACAAAGAGTTCCACTTCGTGCAGATAATCCTTGATGGTCATTCTTTTCTTTTTTGCCGGTGACTTCGAGGCCGCCATAGATCCTGTTGCACTCAGTAGTCCGAAGTTAGCCTTTTTTCCATATTAGCCACGAAACTGAGTTTTACTTATCCAAATGACTTGAAAATTGAAAATAAAACTCAAAAGGAACTTGTGGAGCTGTGCATGTGCTCACTTTGCAAATCTTGCCAAAAATTTCCATCTAGACATCCTATGCGTAGGATGTCTTTTTCATCAGAATTGGTTCATATTTGACATGCAGGTAGTGTAAGGCTCATGGAACATGGCTATATGCTTGGATTTGAATTTGGATATCAAAAAGTGGATTTTTGGACTGATTTAGGCTCTAGGTCACAATTTGGGTAGAACTTCCATCATAGGTAGCAATTGATGTCCAAATGGATCAAAAATTGGTATATGGGCTCATTGCACCATGGGTTTGGCTCCAATGATGTCATTCTTTACACAGAAGGCTAAATTTATGCTAGAGACATCCTACGCGTAGGATGTCTTTTTCATCAAAATGACATGAAACTTGTTCTGTGGGTTGTCCTTGGCCTATGGAACATGGCCATGTTCTTGGATTTGAATTTGGACAAGATTTGATGCTTGTAAGGCTCTGCGAGGTATTTTTGGGCTCAAAAAGTGTATCTTGAAGGTGTTGAGGGTCAAAAGTGATTAGAATGGCTTCAAACTTGACATATGGGCTCTTGATGATGAGGTAATTGGATCTGGAATGATAAAACATCCCTTGCATGCCAAAAAGGTCAATTAGACATCCTACGCGTAGGATGTCTAATTCATCATTTTTTCTCCCTGACCACACAGATTGTTTGCTGATGTGTTGGTGAATGTGTTGTGAAAGTTTCATGGGATTTGGACAAGATTTGGTAGGTCTTTGGCCCATTTTTGCCTCTATGCCGTAACTTTGCGTTTTTCCATGCATATGAGGTCAAACTTGGTCCAAATGTGATGAAACTTGGTGTATGGCTTGTAAATGTCCTTCAGAACATGTGCATGATAAAAAATGTTGGAGTTTGTGCCAAAAAGTGCCCTTGAGACATCCTACGCATAGGATGTCTCCTGGTGATTTTTTCAGTGATATTGCTCCCAGTGCTTTCCCTTTGCCCCCCTAAGTCCCTTTTGAGCCTAATTTCAACAAAAAAGTCAAATGGATAGAGTATAACTCCCTGTGTGGACTTCAGAGCCTCCGAGCCGTTTTCTGACTTTTGGAGTGCTTTTGGGCGATGAAATTTTTCGATGTTGGTCTCCATAGCTTCCCGATCCCTTGGGGATCCTTGCCGTATGGTTTTTGTCGACTTTGGCTTCACCGGAGCTCCATTTGGCAATTTGTCGCTCTAGAAGCACCCGTGGTTGCGTTTACATACCTTTGATGATTTATGGTGGTCTACCACCATTGGACTTGGTTGTTGATGGTCTAGGAAAGCCGCTCGTGAAGTTTGGTGGCAAACGGACTTGCGGTTTGGCCGCAAGTGCAATTTGACGCTTTGTGTGTCTGATGCCGTTTCTAAAGTTTAGTGCCGCTTCGGGTCACTTTTTGGTCATGTGGGTCATATAGACTTGTCGAGCATGTCGAGATGCTCCTACCCATGAATTTTGGTAGCATTTGGTCACCCTTTCGCCGATTTTCCATTTGGTGGCCTCTTGCGGGTTTCTGGGAATTAGGGTTTTTCCTGATGGTTTCCTACTGCCTTTGGCTATCCAGGACTAGTCTTCTAGACTAGGGTAAGCTGCCAATGAAGTCTTGTTGCTTTCGGGTTAGCCGTTAGGCCGCCTTCTCTACTTGTAGGTCTCTACCGCTCGCTTTGTGTGTGACCCCTACGCTAGTTTTCGCGACATAATGACAAACATGCCCGAAAAGCTCAAGGTGGTGAGCCTACCTCTTATGTCTGGAGCTCTTCGGGTAGTCGTGCGCATCGTAGAAGCTGTTGGAAGGTTGATCCGCTCTAGGTGGCAGAAGCTCTCTCCACAAAGTCAATAGTGAAAATGAGCTAAAAATGAGGTGAAAATTTCTTATAATGGAGGTCCCCGAACCACTTTTCATGAAATTTGACATGTGCTCCTATCTTCTTACGAAATGCGGTTTAGGCTCAAAAATTTCTTGATTTGGACTCCATTTTCTCTGTTTACCAGAAATTTGGCATTTCGGTCAAAACCTGACCAAAACACGCTTTCCGCTCCAGTCTCATAATTGCACCCCCATTGTACCATAGGTTGTCCTATAGTCACTTATCATCACCATATTTTTTGTTTTTCATTACGACTGTTTTTCACCTGCTTTTTGTATTTTTGAAGTTTTTCTGCCGAAAATTAGCAAAATTAAAAGGAAAATAGCAAATCAAACCTAGAAAATCCCCAAAAATCATAATAAATCACAAACATCACCGCAACACATTATATACACTCACATGCAATTTTTATGGCCGGATTTCTTCGTTTTACCAATATTTTTCCTGAAAAATGGCTATTTTTACTTATATACACACACCTAGGGGCTTGATTTGGCGTTTGGCCCCATATACCTGTAGATTCATGCTGTATAAGGGCATATGTACTTGGGTTACTCCAGAAAATTTTGCAATCAAACAACAACCCTTAAAATAGTCGAAAATCATGCCCTTTTTTGTTGTTTCTGTCATTGGTTCCGCATTTGAGAGTGCCTCTAGATTGCCTGCCCCCCTCCTAGCCGGAGTCCTCCCGGACGACAAGGTTTCAACTCGGAGTATGTGCGGTGCATAGGTTAAAAAATTTGTGCTAATGCCTGGCCGATTAATGTGGCCCTACTTTATGCATACTCTGTCAATGCATGGAAAAAGTAATGTTGTGCAAGAGAAGGGAATAAACAAGATGCTTATTGGCATTCGCCGTCGAGGTTTCCTGTTTTCTTTGCAAGTAACAACTGTAACTCTGCTGCTCTCTGTTTAATTGTCTTTTTTGCAAAAGGCAATTGCTTTGCCGACACTGTTGATGGAGTCGTAGCTGTTTCTAAGGATAGAATTGGCTGGGATATAATGGCTATGGGCCTTATGAACTTGGCTTTCCATTGGTATTTTGTTGCTGCCGATTTTTGTAGATGGTTTGGCACTTTCTTGTTTGCCACTGGTTTGTCTTTCATCGGCATCTACATATGTCGGTTTTCCTTTTTGAAATGCAGCTGTTTGCTTTCCATTGTTGCTTGTACTGCAGGTAGTTCCTTTTGCTTTTGCTTTGGTATCCAGATGTGAGTGACATTTGGGTTCTGGCTAAGCATTTTCTTTGGGATCCACATCTGTTTTATGACCTTGGTTTGTGGTTTAACCGTCTGCTTTGTTGGAATCCTTTTGTTACATTGTTGTTTGTCTGCCTAGATCTTTGCATTGCGGCCGGTGACTTCATATGTCTGTAATTAGCATGGTTGGATTTTACTTGATTGTTTGTCGCGGGTATGATGTTCTTTAATGGCATTTGTGCTTTGGGCTTTGTTTCAAGTGATTGCATGGCTTGCAGTTGATCATGCTTGTATTGCTGAGCAAAAGCTATCACCTGTTGTTCATGTTCATGTTGAATTTTGACCGCCTTTGCTTTCCAATCTATGTGCACATTGTATGCTTTTTGCCAAGGTTTCCCCAGCATCATTTGGTGTTGTGTGCTTTCATCTGTCACCATATAGAATTTGTGTGGATAAATATATTGATGTATCTGTACATGCAATATAGTCCATCCCAATGTTTTCAATGGGTGTGATGTGCTACTTTCCAGCACTTGAGGAGTAGGATGAAGTTGATATGTGACTTTGAGCTGTTGGTATAACTCGTAAGAGATCAAATTTGCTTGAGCTCCGGAATCAAGAAATGTTGTTGATTCAACTTGATTGCTGCCCATTTTTACCGTAATTATTGGCTCCACTGTTTCCTCCTCCAGCTGCGTCAGTCGAATGGCATTGATTCGCAATGGTGTCCCACTTTGTTGTTGTTGTCGCAGAAGCCGTCTTTTTGCAATGCGTTCTTGTGCTTTGGCTTGAGCTTCCTCCCATACTCTCTGTTTTTCCTTCGTTCTTTGTTTTCCTTGATGAATTTGTTGGAGCATCTCCTATGTGAGTGGTAGATGATACCTCCTCAGTCGACATCCACTAATCCAGTTTGGCATTTCTTCACCTGCTAATGTAGCAAGCTTGACAGCTCCACTTTGTGATAGATCACTAATCACAAATGGTCCCATCCCTTGCTTTTTAAGTTTCTTGGCATGTTGCTTCAAGGTATAAACAAGTACGTAATCACCTGTTTTGAACTCTTTGGTACGCACATGTTTGTCAAAAAATTCCTTTTGTCTTATCTTTTTAGCATAGATTGAAGCGATAGCTTGTAAGCGGAGTTCATCTAGCTTTTCAAGATCCTCAATCCTCGAAGAGAGCTCATGCCCTGTCCATTCCAAGCTTTTTGCTACTCGTAGAGTTGGGATTAAAAACTCTATGGGTAGTATAGCATTTAGGCCAAATACCATGTTGTATGGTGTTGTTCCTATTGATGTTTTGTAAGGTGATGTTCTCAGGGAACGTCTTGGTGGTTAAGAAGTCAATGATATATTGACTCCATGCAGGTGCTATGTTTACCTGAAACAAAGTTGCGTGATCCACTGGTCGTTTGGCACTACATATCGTACAATTAGTAACATAAGAATGTGTATCCGCATACATAGTTGGCCAGTAAACCCCTAACTGTTTCAGTCTCTGGTGTGTCTTCATTGTTGAACAATGAAATGCACAAATCTGAACATGTGCCTCGTCAAGGTAGCACTCGAATTCTTCCGGATTTATTCATAATCGTAGGATTAGGTCAGATTCAAGATGATACAGCCGTCCTGCTATCAACTGAAATTTTTTTGTTTGTCAAATTGTTTGCTGTTTGGATCTGCATTCCGTATTATCAAACTCACTTCCGAAGGAAAGAATGCTAACAATTTCCTGAGACCATTTGGGTACCATTTCAATGTTGACAAGATAAGCATCTGGTATGTCATCATCTACTCCTTCAGGAGCTTCCCCGTTGTGTATCCTTGAAAGATGATCTGCTCGTAGATGGGTTTTACCCTTTTTGACCACCACTGTGAAGTCAAATTCTAGCAATATAATAAACCAGCGTACGATTCTCCCTGTATTGCAAGGTTTATTTACTAGGTACAAAAGAGCTTGATGATCTATGAAGAACACAAATTTGTTTGCAAGCAAATAATGCCGAAATTTCTTTACAGCATAAATCATTCCTAACCCTTCCCTCTCGGTGGTTATGTAGTTCTTTTCTGCATTGTTTAACTGTCGACTCACATGGCAAACCGGAAAATCCATTGTTCCGTCTCTAGGTTGAGCTAGAATACTTCCAATGGAATATGCTGAAGCATCAATGTGCACATGGAATATCTTTTCCCAATCTGGTGCCTTTAGTACAGGTGCTGATATAAGGTTTTCCTTCAGCTTTTGGAATGAAGTTTCACACTCCTCGGTCCACTCGAAATTGACTAGCAAACGATACAGAGGTTGTGCGATAACCGCATACATGTATATGAATCTTCGATAATATCTGCAGTGTCCCATGAAGGATTGCACTTGTTTCGCATTAGTAGGCCTGGGCAGGTCTACAATGACTTTGACTTTGTCTAGGTCTGTGGTTATGCCATTTCTTGAGACAATGTGTCCTAAGATTCGTCCTTGCTTAACCATAAATACACACTTTTCCGAGTTAAGACAGATTCTATATGTCCTGCACTTTTCAAAGACCTTTTGCAAATGGTCCATATGTTCCTCTCGCAGAAGAGAGTGTACACACAGGTCATCCATGTAAATATTCTTAGGTATTCCTTGAATGCGTGAGTTATTAACCTTTGGAAAGTGGCTGGTGCATTAGTTAATCCAAATGGCATAACTCGATACGCATAAATCCCCCATTCTGTGGCAAACACTATTTTGTGTTGATCCTCCCTTGCTATTGCCAGTTGGTTGTATTCTGAAAACCCATCCAGAAAGCAATAAGCCCGTTTCCCGGCCACTCGCTCAAGCACATGTTCTGTAATTGGCAAGGGATAATTATCCCTTATGGTTGCTGCATTCACCTTCTTGAGGTTCACACACATGCGTAGTTTTCCATTCTTTTTGGGAACTACCACAATGGGTGACACCCAATCTGTATGTTAAATCTCATAGATGAATTCTGCTTCCATCAGTTTATCAATCTCTTCTTTGATTCATTTAGCAAATGTGTCATTATATGTATAAGGACGTTTGCTAGGTTTTGCATCCGATTTCAAAGGAATTTTATGTTGGCATATCAATGGATCAACTCCTTTGAGGTCTTTATAGGACCAAGCGAACACATCTTTATACTTCTTGAGAAGTTGTGTTAGATGTGCTTCCTCCTCAGGCTCTAAATCGTTAGCTATATAGACCTGCTGAGGCTTTTCACCTGGTTCTGCAAGGTCTATCTTTTTTTCATTTTCAGGCCCATCGTAAGATTCTTGGTTGGTTCTTTCCTTGATTGGTGGTGTCATGATGATTTTTCTGTCCTGGATAGTAAATTTCCGATAGTGTGCTGGTACGTTCATGTTCTCCTTTTCTGTTCTCCCTTTTCCATCACTATCTTCTTCAGTAGTCCATATCTCTCTCAAAGACCGTTTCAGTTCATGGTATTTTTGTTTACGCTCCAGTTTGGTCCACTCTTGGTCTTTTGTTGTTTCTTTTTTTTATTTTTGAGATTCTTGTGATTTTGTTTCGGTTTTAGCTTTTCGTACCTGTTTTATTTTCTCTCGCGTTCGTTCTATTCGATTTTTTGAGAATTTTCCTGATATTTGATCTTTTACACAATCCTCTGCTTTTACAAGCATCAAATAGTGAGTTTTACCTTTTATCTTGGGCATCAGGTTCTCTCTCGCTTTGTTTCTTGCTCATTTCCTTCTATAGTGTTCTTGGCATCTCGGGTGTTGATTAGCAAAATCATAAAACTTGATATTCTCGGCTTCCCTTCCACACTCACTTGAGGTGTCTGAACACTCATTATCTGCATCATCATTTACTACCAAATGTTCAGAGGAGTTGTAAAACTCTTCTTGTTCTGGTGGTTCTACCGTCTCCCTTTCTGGTACAACGCTTACCATGTAATAGGGTAACACATCATAGCCATCCTTATCGCAAAATTTTGTTTTGGACTGTCGGTAATGGTATAGACATCCAATGTTGCCAGTATGTGTTCCCATTCTAGAGGTTCCAAGGCATCTTCAGGGAAAGGTTCCGGAATATACTCCTTGTCCTCAATTGCTCTTTCTAAGACGCATTTCTCTCTTCTTAAGCTTCCACAATGTGAAGCTCCGCACATCCATAGCTCTTTTGGTTTTCCTAACCATGCTGGTAGTTCTGATCCTGCTACTGTATAGCTGAATCAAACTCTTCCACCGGTGTTTGGTTGACATCTTTGTAACTATGGTCTTTCAGGTGTATTTTAGTTGTCGTTTCTCCATGTCTGAGGTATATGTGGTCATAACCCCAATCTTGGACCATCTTCAGTTGTCGCATGAATGGTCATCCCAAGATTATCTCATAATTGTTCTTTTTGTCAAAATCGACTATTGCAAATGTATGCTCATACTCGATTCCGCACGAAGTGACAATCACTTTTTCTAAGAGTCCTAATGGCTTCTCCATGAACCCATCTACCAATTGCAGTTTCATTCTGGTAGCCCTCAAAGCTGGTTTTCCCCATTTTTTCTAGATTTCTTTGGTGGCGATTGCAACCCCCGCTCCATTGTCAAGAATAGCCTTGGAAACTACTCCTTGGAATTCTACCGGTAGCGTGGTGTTTCCGTCTTCTCCCTCGCAATATTCTCCAACCTTATTCAATGGTACTGGCCTAGTATTTAGATTAGGCCTGTCCAACTCCCTGATCCCTTTTTGTAGCTTCAAGGTGGGGTCTTTCACTCCAAATTTTTCTAGGCATTTTCCTACTGTGGTCCACATGTTTGGCCTTAACCTTAGGAGTTCTGCTAACGTGATTGTGCATGCCACCGGAGTGGATAACAACTCAATCAATCCTTGCGAATCCATCACCTTGCTAGAAGAAAGTCTTTGAGATGGGATTGCTCTCACTTCCGACTTAGCTTCGTACTCTCTTAGGTAAGAGGGTAAAGTTCTCAAAGAGTCTGGTTGGCTGTGCCCCGAACTAATTGATCCTTGGTCTCCCCCTTGTGAATGTATCTCAAAGTTCATCTGAGATCTTGCCTCAAATTCTTCAATAGGAGGTAAGATCACATTCTTTTCTTTTCTCGTGCTATTCATGTGGTTACTCATCCTATTAGCCTAGTTGGCGTCACGGATTTGCTTCCACAAATCATCTAGACCGTTACAGTCCTTACCCATTTCTGCCAATATTTTAGGCTGGAACCTGTCACTTGCCCCATCGCTGGTATTTGGCACTATGATAGGCTCTCCTCTGGACTCATAGTCATTAGTGAGTCTTTCCTTTGTTTCCTCATGTTTCTCTAATGTTGGTTGGATAGGGGTTGGAGCTGGTGCTTCATGACAATTTGTCGGTTTACCCAGCGGGTCTTCCATCAATGATTGAGCCGTCTCGATCATCTTTCTACACATATCCAACCTCTATTTTTCTATTTCTGCATATGGATAAGTCATCCACCTTTGCTCCTGGGTTTGGTTCTTTTTAAGTCGAGCTTCATAAGCTTTTAGAACCGCATCCAATTGCTCGTTTACCTTGTCTGCCAGTACAGATCCTCCTGATCGTGCACTTTTGGACTCTGCTATTTCCTTGGGTGCTACGGCTGCTGTGGTGTGTGAGCTTAAGCTAGCTAGATCCTCTAACCGCTCCAATCTGTTCTTTGTATGTTTCAACTCCTCGGATAGGGCTGTTTGCTCTCGTTCTTTCCTGGCTTTCCTACGCGCCTTTTTAGCTTTCCAAGTGCTTCTCTGATTTTTCGTTTCTGAACGTTGGGCATCGGTTTTTGGTTCTTCAACTATGGGTTCATTCGTCCTTCTTTGGGCTTGGGCCCGTGTTACCACCTGAATAGGTATGATTCTTTCATTTTCCGATCCTCCACTGGAAGGTACTGTTTCTAACATGTTCAAAGTGGTTTTGCTCCCTTGCTCGGGGCTTTAGGGCAATCGGGAATCAAATGAGTAATTCCACATTCTGGGCAATACGCATTGACTCTAATGATTTCATCATGAGGACAGTCTCTCAGCCAATGGTCTCCACCACACTTGTAACAGGGTCCCTTGGGTTGTTGAGGTGCTCCTTGAGCTCCTCTTTGTTGGTAAGCATGTATCTGTCCACCCATGCTTCCATTGGCTATGAACATCAGTGTTCGTTCATCTAAGCTATATCTTCCTTCTCCTGCGGCTTGTGTAGCAGTTGGTGGTCCTTGATTCCCTATCATGCTCCATGGTTCTGGTGTCGAGGGTTCTTCGGGTGGATAATAGAAAGGGTTTGCCGCATATCCATTGGGATCTTTATAATATGCATGCATAGGCACCAAAGCCTTTTCTTCTGATTCAGTTACTGTTGGTGTGTATCTTATACCAACTGGTCATAATCCTGGTAGGGGTGGTTGTTGTCCCAACACCGGTTGTGGTCTTTCTACACCTACAAGTCCTGGTAAGTTGCCTGCTTGATATCTAGGCATCGATGGAACTTGAGGGGAAGCTACTGGAGCTTGGGGAGCGTAGGGTCTCTCTCTCACATATCCCTTGTTATAATAACATTCCTCGGTCCCATGGTTTGTCCATTTTTGTTCAATAGCACACCACTTGGGCTGTTTAGCCTGGGGTTTGGTGTACAAGTTGATATTTTTTAGCACTTCATCTACGAGTTGCTCCTGGTTTACCACTACTTCTCCTTTCGGTGCTGTCTTAGAAGACCTGCTTCCACTTTGCTGTGAAGAAGAATCGTCATCAAGGTCCTTGAACTCCCCTTATTTGTAGACCGCACAATTGTCCACAAGGTACAGAGCCTCCTTGGTCAACTCATTCAACGTCGTGCTCCTTTTCATATGTAAGTCTTTCTGGAGATCTGCATTCCTTAGTCCTTGGATGAATATTAGCATAAGTCTGGACTGAGTTGGCAGTTCTTCAACAGGACAGAACTTAACATATCTTTTTAGTCTTAGGAATGCCTTTCGTACAGATTCTCCATCTTTCTGTTTGAATTTATGGATTTGTGAGACGGTATTATGAGCTATTCCCCTTTGGGAGAATTCCTCAATAAACTCGTCAAACACTTCCTCCATCGACTCAAAGTCTCTACACTCCACAGAGTCAAACCAAGTGGCAGCATCTTCCTCTAGGGTTAGTCCAAACCCTGCAAATTGGGTGGGAAAATCTAACACCTCTTCGGCTCTAACTACACGCACAAAGGCTGCTACATGATCTCTTGGGTCTCTACTTCCTGTGTATTTCTTGTTTACCCATTTTTGCACTTGAGAGGGTCTAATTCTTCGATGGTCTACAAACCTCATCATTGGATCCCCCCGTCCTAGTCGATACACCTCCTTAGGCCTTCTGTAATAGGCTGGTTCCTCTCCCAATGGTGCTCCTAAGCCATAATTTCTAACAGTTCTCACTGGAGGTGGTTCTTCTCTTCGAACTCGTTCCATGGGTGGTCCTCCGGGCTTTGTTGACCCTTGAGTCTTTGGCTTAATCTCTGCCTGATACCTTGAATAGAGTGGTGGTTCTTGCAAATCCCTGAGCTCTCGCGTGGCTTGATAACCATCTCGGTTTTGGTCTGGTTCCATTTTTGCACTCTATCAAAGCCATGCCTGCAATGATGGCTGGTTTGCTGGTTGGTCTTGGTTGTTGAATGCTTGCGGTCGGGTGGAATGTGAGGTAGTGTCATACTCATCTGACAAAGGATTCGTTGACTTGATTGGGGTGTGGGCGGCTCTTGGCACTTCCTCAGGGGCATATGCTGATGCTCCTGGGCCTGTTGATCTCTCTACTTCCTCTGGGAGAATACGTTGGTATTCTCACCCGTATCTATCAACAAAAACTATGCCCTTCCCCGTAGCAGTTTCATAAGAGAATAAGTAAAGAACCTTGTCTTTGCTTAATTCGTTTACGTATGGTTCTTTGCTGCAAAAGTAAGAGACTATTCCCACGTTCTCGTTATAAGTTGGAACCCTGGTTGTTTTCTTATCATACATAAAATAGCTCCGGGTCAATCAATGTTTGGTGGCGGTTCTTGAGTTTCTGAAACCATTTTCCCTTTCGCCACGTTATCTCCATATATGTTGTAATCTTCAGGGTTACTAACTATTAAATAGTGGTTCCCCTTTTCGTCTCAAAATCTATCTCCATCATCATACACTCAGATTATCTCCAATCTTTGAGCTGGCCTCTCTTCGATACAAATGCACTTGCGGCCTCGATAGTCTGAATAGACTAGGGCTCCTCTCGAGTTTGTTCCCTCCAAGATGATCACCGTGAGCTTTGAATCACTCAAAGGATTTTGGGAGGTGCTTCCTCCTTGCATAGGTCCATCATAGGTGAAACCTCCTAGCTGTTGACTACCCATCATGAAGAAAGATTTGTCTGACGAAGTGTCAGTATCACTACCTTCCTCAATAATCGGTGCTAAGGGATCTAGCCTTGCCTGAGTTACACTCTCTTCTGTGGACACTAAGCTACCTTGGTCACCTGCCACTTTCTGGTCTCTAACAATGTATCTTCCTGATCTTAAATTCATCAAACTTATCAATGCAATTTATCATAAATTCAACCACTCACCTGGCAATGGGTCAGTTTCTGCACAACTTCTTGCTCTGTTGCTGAATATACCTGTACACAAGCGTTTTAATTTCGGCAATCGAATCAAAGCATTTATCTGCTAGAGGTTATCTTAGTAATGATTGGTATAACTGGAGAGTTAATCTCAACCACTGCTGATGTTCTGGATTAGGTTTGCTAATCTGAAATTGTACTACCCTCAGTTGTTGGTCAATTTACGCGAAAAAGTCTGAATTTAGTCTTTTGCTTCGTCAAATGGGCAAACAAGGTCCAAATTCACTTCTGAAAGAAGTTCTGGAACCCTTAAGCCAAATGGGACCTCATTGTCTATGCTAGGTCAAATTTTCTTTGCAGTATGCCCCAATAGACATCCTACGCGTAGGATGTCTCCTGCTGTGTTTTGCTGAGCTTACAACTGCTTTTACTTTTTGATTTGGACACCTATTAGCTAGTCAATGAGTCAAAAATCTGTTCCGACGGCCTGTTGATGGTATTGATCAGTCTAATCAACTCCAAATTGGACCAGAATTGACTAGGAGGCTTGCCTTAGGCTATATAACACCTTACTATGCTCAAAGTCAAAGTCTGGCTTTATTTTCTTGCATTAGACATCCTACGCATAGGATGTCGTTTTCATCAGAATGGCTTCAAACTCAAAGCCCAGGCTCCCCTTGAGTTGCTGATCACTTTGGTATACTCAGAATTTAGTTTGGAGTCCAAAATCACTCAGAAGACATCCTACGCGTAGGATGTCTTTTTGGCCTATTTGACCCCAGATTTGTCCCACAGCTTCCCCTTGATGTCAGTAACCCAGTGGTATGCTTAGATTTTGGTTTGGATGTCAAAAAGTCCCAAATTTCAGCTGTTTTTTTCTTTTTCAGTCAAAAGTGCTAAAGTCCGCTTTGAATCCAATTTTCTTACCCAAATGAGGTGAAACCCCTTTCAGTCACTCAATATATCATGCAAGACATGCTCATGCAGCCATCTTATGGTTTTGGTCTCAAAATAATGTTTTGGCACTATTTGGGTAGGATGTCTGGCAATTTCAGTCTACTTGGCCTTATCTTGTGAAGATATGGCCAAATTTCCACTTTCCAGTCGATATTATGGTAAACCCTACCTTTTGAACACACTCGTCAACTCAAAATCCCAAAATTCCTCCTAGATTAGCCTGTAGACATCCTACGCGTAGGATGTCTCCTGCTTAAAATTAAAGTTTTTTTTTGACAGGAATGCTCCTGATGCTCTGTAGATCTATCAGAAACACTCACAGTAACTTTTGGACTTCAATTAGGCTTTCAAACACACTTTTGCGTCTTTTACAAACTTGTAATGATTCTACCAAGCAAGTGTACATGCATGAAATGTTCTAGATCCTGAATCATGATGTCCTACTTACTCTACTCCTACCTATCATGTGAAATGGTGATAATGGTGTTTTTGGTTGCTTTTTGGCCTCTTCGGACTCTCAAGCTCTCCTCTCACCGCTTATACCACCCCAAGACCTTCTCTAGAACTCAACTACCACCTAATACTACCTTCTCTACCTAAGTCGAAGGATCTAGGCTAGACACACGCTTCCTAGACTCCCTCTAAGACCTAGAGAGTCCTCCACCCTCTGATCCTATCTAAATGTAAAGAGAGATTCTTGGCAAGCCAAAAATACCAATCCTCAAGGATTAGTCTCGGTCACCTACCTAAGGTTTTCGTCCCCGACAGCGGTGCCAATGTTGGACGGATACACCGCGACGGACGTCAGCACAACGAGAACTCACCTAACATGTAATGTCAGCTAACGACGAAGCTCGACCCGCAGGCACGTGGAAGCAAGCATAAGGTGTCAACCTACACTTGACCGACTCCTAACTAATTCCTACGGAGGTCTCTACCAATTGTCTAAGTTACAGCCTTCAAGAGTGCAAGAGAGGAAACTTCCTACAACGCTTTCTAGAGCCGAACACCCATCAAAAAATCTCGAAACACCATAGAACTTGAAGGAGACCCTACTAATACCAATAGGTCACTCTCCCTAAGGTCTATGAACCAAGATCCCGACCCAAAACACCCAGTGCAAAAATACGTAGGATGTCTGGCCGAAATCTGCAGGTCTTCGTTTCCAAAATCTAAAGTGCCTAATGTGTAGTTCTACTCAATGTGAACGTGTGGATATGCTGCAATGCAAAATCGGACAACATATGCTCACCCAAACAACCGATGAAGCTCGTAGAAGGAGCTCGCAAAGCCGGACCGTACACGCGCAATGTTGGTATGGGCATGTAGCTCTAGTCGGGGACAACACGCTGCACTTCTCCGCACTCCATTCCAACCACCGAAGCACACGTAGCGTCAACATGAAGCTCACACTCTCTCTCTCTCGTACACAGTACGCTCACTCACAGACTTCAAACTTGTTCTAAAATGACAAAAGGTTTTTCATTAAGGTCAAAAAGTGGTATATATACCTTACAATGTCTCAAACCCTAAAGTTCCAAAATCAACCATCTACTCAATCTAACTATCAAAACTGGGATACAATCTAGAAACTTCTGTAAGTCCCAATATTTACAAGGTGAAAAATCGGGTTTTCCTCAATGAATGAATAATTACAAAAATAATAGTCCTCCGAGTAGTTAGATGCCGTGGGGTGTGTCCAGCTTCTAACACTAGAGTTGTTTTTCCTACGGTAAAACAAGCTCATTGGGATGTAAAGGATGCATAGGCTCTTGTGTTGATCGTGTTGTCTAAAAGTGCACCATTACTCCTCACATTCATTTAGAAAAATGTGCAAAACAGGCTTGGGATATTCTGGCAGGTCTTTATGCAAGCTGCAATGAGGCAAAAATTTCATTGCTGTGTAAAGAGCTGGAGTCGAAGATTATGCGTGAGGAAGATGATATGGACACTTTCCTTGCTGGTGTCAAGGATATCGATGAGCAACTTATTTTTGCAGGTGAAGTCATTTTAGGTAGTTCCCTTGTGCAGAATGTTCTTGATGCATTGCCAAACTCTTACCAAACTATTGATAGTACTTGGAGACTTATGACCCAACAAAATCCTAAAGTTTTCAAGTTTGATGCATTGTGCACATTGCTATTGCAAGAGTCACTTTCCAAAAAAAATAGGACTGGACAACGTGTAGCAGGATTTCATTGCTTCTCAAAGAAACGGTGGTAACAACAATGCAGCCACTTCGTATGGTTCTTCTGCGAGTGGAAAATCACCTGTTCCTAATGGTTTTGCTGGCAACAATTTGTCTGGAAATTTTGGTGATAAAGGCAAAAAGAAGATGTGTTGCCATTATCGTAAAGCTAATGATCACTTGATCAAATAGTGTCCTAAGTTGAAGGCCAAAGAGGCAAAGAAGAAAGAGGGTGGCTCCACTGCAAATGCTGGTTCCACTACAAATGCAGTTATTATTGAGTCTTTTGTGAAACACGACTAAGATGCTGATATTGATGCAAAATAGGCTTTTAATGCAGAGTGTACCTATAATCCTCCTGTCCATGATGCATGCATGTCAATTGCCGCAGATTCACATGTGTGGTATTTTGACAGTGGTGCTACAAAGCACATTACCTCACATCATGATTTGTTTACCTCTCTCGAGTCTGTCCCTCATGGGAATTCAGTCGCTTGTACCAACAATGCCTCTTATCCGGTTCAGGGAGTTGGAAAGATTGTGCTTATTGTTGCAAATGGTATCTCTTTCACACTTGTTGATGCATTTTTATGTACCTGGGATTAAGAAGAATCTTTTTTTTGTATCTGCACTTGCTATACTTGGACTTGTACTCAAATTTGTGGATGACAGATGTACAGTTCATGATCTCAATTTTGGTGATAAAATTGCTGCATCTGGCCTTTTGTGCCATGGGCTCTATAAGCCCACATTGTATGACAAGTGTGGACAAAATTTACAAATGCACTTTCATATTCAAGGGCTATTTCAGATGCAAAATTGTGGCATGCACGTTTTGGGCATCTAAATTGCCAGTTTGCTGTGTTTGCATAAATCTGATATGGTTTCTTCTTTTCCGCATCGTGAATCACCTGTCAAACATGTTTGTGAAGGTTGTATTTTGGGTAAATGCAGCATGCTAAGTTTCCAAAGGATGGGTCAGTTTGTGCTACATGCAGATTGCAACTTGTGCATAGTGATGTTTGTGGGCCTATGCAAACTCTGTCCTTGGGAAATTACTTGTACTTTGTAACTTTCATTGATGACTACTCCAGGCATGCATAGGTATATCTGTTGAAATCTAAGTCGGAAGTGTTCATGTGATTCAAGAAATTTCTTGTTGTTAACCCTCACGGCACACGGACACCGATCACCTACAATGGACGCGTATTATGTATTTGGTAGAGTCAGGTACCGGGCTTGTCGGACCAATAGGGAAAGGTAGAGTGATCGCCAATGAGAGGCGCACTTTAACTTGGACATTCAAGGGATTAGTTGGTTAAGCATGGGCGCCCAAGTGTGAATGGGGTGAGCTCCTATAAAAGCCAACTAAACCTAATTTTTACTCATTCTCTCATTTGTGCAATTGAAGAGTGCTCTTGCTCCATCTCCATCTTCTTCTTCTTCACCTCCTTGTGTGTGTGTGTGAGAGAGAGAGAGAGAGGGAGAGTGTGTGTGCGATCGAGCATTACGAAGGCACGACGGCGGCGAAGCGGTTGAGCGCGGCACGACTGCAGCTTCTTCTTCATCGCGGCGAGGAATCCACCACGAAGGCGAGCGTAGAGCGGTGAGTGACACACCCCTTTGTTTTCTTGAGCTTGCTAGTTTAGGCTTGTTGTGTGCTTGGAGCCGTTTGTGGCTCGCATACGGTGTATTGGCAAGTCCCTTGCTTCGACAGTGCGGCAAGGAGCGCACATTTTTGGCGCCGCTGCCGGGGATATGCCCTACACTAAGCTCGGTTAGCACTTTACGCTTCCTTGTGGTGCAATTTCTATCATAGGAAAGGCAGGGAAGGAGTGTGTGGAAGGTTTGTGTTTTTTGCGTTTTCTGCAATTTCTGTTAAGTTTCAATTTCTGCTATTGTCTGCGTTTTTTCAATTTCTGCAGTTTCTGCGTTTTCAAGTTCGGCGTTTTCACTTCCTGCTTTCGCATTTCTGTCAATTTTCTGCAATTTCTGCGTTTTTTCTGCATTTTCTGCAATTTCTGTCAATTTTCTGCAATTTCTGCGTTTTTTCTGCATTTTCTGTAATTTCCTGCAATTTCTGCGTTTTTTTCCAATTTCTGCGTTTTTCTGCATCAACAAAAAAAAAAAAAAAAAGTTTTTTATTTTTTCTCCAAAAAAAAAAATAAAATAAAAAATAAAATAAAATTTGAAAAAAAAAAATTGGAAAAAAAAAATCGGAAATTAAAAACGCGAGTGAGCGGGCGGCGAAATTTTTCGAAAATAAAAAACGTGACTCTAAAAACGTACGGGTTGGTTTGTATAAAAGATAGATCGAGATCATTTGCCCAAGCCCAGGGGGGGGCCCAGGCCCAGGCCCAGGCCTCAGTCCTCAATCTTATGATATATACTAGACTCACTCTTATATATATACCCTACTCCCTCAAGAGAGAATGAGAGCATGTGGGACAAGTCCTCCACTCTCCTCCTTTCTCTTCCCACTTGCACCCTTAGACTTTCTAGTTTGGGCCTAGTTCCCTACTGGAAATTGACAGTTTTAGGGATTCCGAGGGCATAGAGTGACCAAACGGAGGGCTGTAAAGCACGGCACGACCCTCTGACCGATACGCTCGTTTTGAGCTATCACACGGCCCATTCCACGACACGCTCTAAAAAATCTAGCAAAAAAACAAACAAAAAACACGCTAAAAACTAGTCACAAGGCCTCCTAGAGCAGCTTTTTGACACCTTAGGGTATCAAAAGCACATGCACTTACGCTCTGGGCGGGTGCTAGAACACGAGCATATTGAGAGTGCCTCTGTTCATACGGACACCCATTACCCATCCACGATAAGCTCTAGACCCTCAG
Organism: Adiantum capillus-veneris; assembly: GCF_014529385.1. NCBI lineage: Eukaryota > Viridiplantae > Streptophyta > Polypodiopsida > Polypodiales > Pteridaceae > Adiantum > Adiantum capillus-veneris. Next base: position 132,308,320 of record NC_140941.1, read on the forward strand.
CGGGGACACAAGGTAGCACCACCCAAGACCCTAAAATAGCCACTAGTGATTCCTCCTCCGACTCAGAAATCATGGAAGCATACCCTACCCAAAACACTGAGAGAGAAGGCCATGCACCTCCCGAAGCTCCACAGCCTAGTACTAGTATGTTTAGCCGTTTCATGGAAACATTAGGTAGAGCTACTCGCTCGGAACCTGATGCAGATGAAGCACGCGAAGGGGGTGGGGAAGTGGACTCTCCTTTCACATCGCACGTGGACCCCACACCCCCAAAGAGTATCCATGTGGATATCCTACCAACTTCTTACCAAGAAGGCCCTGTTGAGCTGCCTCCTTCAGAAGTTCCCTCTAGAGTACCGTTGGTGGCAAGTAAAACCACGGGGAGCAACATTGCTTCTACCTCACAAGAAACCGTTAACACGTCGACTCTAGAAGGATTGTTCATTAATGATCAGTGGACATATGACCTCCACACTGAGGTGTTGACGGATCTACACTCTGGCCACGCCTACCATGTAGGATGGATAGAGATTGTACAATCCACCTCTAGTGCCACGAGCATCGAAGATCAACAGAAAATGATCTGTAATGTTATCCATGGCATTATTCAATCAGAAAGGCAAAACCGAGGGGTAAATATACTCTCAACTGGCCCCATGAGATTTTTGGATACGAGCAAGGCTCAACAGCTTACTCTATCACAAATGGAGACTCCTCTAATGAGTCCCATGGACCCATCTTATGTCATTTCACCTGGGGTCTCTATGCAATCTGAGCCTCCGAGCAAAAACTTTAGCTTCCCTAACTTGGCTCAACCCTCTATCAAGGAAAACACAGTGCTCACTCCAGGGATAAGCCTGACAGAGAATGTACCGATGACATCTACGGTTAGCGCAGTGCCACTACCTAGTGTCGTAGTACCTAATATGGGGCCTCGACCATATGTGCCTCTAGCCCCTTATGCACACATGGCCCCCACACCTCCAATTGTACCACTTGCTTATGCTCCTCGAGTGCCGCTCCCTAGCTCTTATCCGAGTGGACCTATGCCCGGTTATGTTCCATATCCTGCATCATCTACACATATGCCAAGACCGGTACCCGTTCCTCTCCCACATATGATTCCAAGAGTACCTTCACCGGCCCTGCCTCCTCACATAGGTGACTTGGCAGCGTTTGCTCAAACCATAGGTCGATCTATCGCGGAAAATATGCGTCATGCATCTGATAGAGAGCCTAGAAGTAAGGCAGTACAAATTGCCAAACTCACGCAAAAATTCAATGGGGATGAAGATGCTAGGAAACACATTGAAGTGTTTGAACAAGTATGTGATTCCTTAGGGGAACGCAACGAACTACATAAGTGCAATGCCTTAAGCTTGACATTAAGTGGGAAGGCTGGAGATTGGTATAGGACCCTAAGGGTGGATGAGAAAACAATCTACCCTACCCTTCGAAGGTTGTTTCTAAAGGAGTACATACGAGAAGGTGTGCTTTGGGGTGTAGCATCTCAGCTACAGAAGGCCGAACGTAAGGAAGGAGAGTCAGTAAGGGACTTCATTAGTCGTCTAAAGCACTTAAACTCTCGTTGCCCTGTAAATGAGCGCTTCAACAATAACCAACTGCTTGATCGATTCATTCGAGGGTTGAGGAATGAAGGAATCTATAATGGACTAGTGATTAGAGGTATCACAACCTGGGAAGATGTCACTGCCAATGCAATCCAATTAGAGGACAACTTGATGATAGCAGGCATGAGGGTGTCTACTGACACGAGATCCACTAGCTCACAAGCCATTGAGTATGAACCCATGACTGCAAAGCCCATTGCCAATGAGCCAAAGGTATTTGAGACATTCTTGACAGACCTCACCAAGGCAATCCAAGAGTCTCTTAAGGATAATCGACCCCCTCAAAATAGTCACATGTATCCAAGAAGGGAGCAACAATGGTGTTCCATTTGCTTAGGTCCACATAGCACTAGTGAGTGCCCTACGTTTAGAGTAAAATTTAATGGAACTTGCAACGCATGTGGTAGGTATGGTCACCAAGCTAAGGATTGTTTAATGATCAAACGTATGATGGCAAATAGACCACCTGTAGCCTGGACGGATGCGCCTCGAGCTCCTGTATTGATGCCTACTCCACCTGTTGAGCAACTACCGCAACACATGGTCCCTAGATCTCAAAATGTTGTACAAGCTACACCGCTACCACCTCCTGTGCTAGGACCGCAGCCCCCGCATCCAAGAGTCGCCCCTATGAACCAAGTGGGTTGCGAGCCATCAAATGCTTATGCAGATGGTTGTGAGGAGGAAATAGACACTAGTATTGCCTACGGACTTGATACATTGGAAGAGTGTCCTATATACTACATGGAAGATTGTTGGGGACAAGTCAAGCCGGTTTATCAAGCTGCTGCTCTCGCATCCAGAGGTCAAAATATCAACACCCAGGCTAGGAGGCCACCTCTTCAATGCTACGAGTGTGGGGGACCACATCGAGTAGCGGAGTGCCCTATTAGGCTGCAAAAGAATGCTGCACAGATGCAAGTGAATCAAGGGAGCACGTCTGCAATGCCAATACTCACATGTAATCGTTGTGGCATAGATCACTTGATTGCCCAATGCCCCTATAACCCAAATGCGCCTAAAATCACACCCCTGAATTTGGTCGAAATTGCTAGTGTGACGTCACCAATACCACCCGTCGCACCCGCTTATGCGATTACACGGTCCATGCTTCAAGGGCCAGGACATATCCTCGAAGAGAGAGATACCGCGTCAGTTATCCAAGCAAAGAAAAAGAAGACACGAAGGAAGAAGTCGCAGAATACGGAAAATTCAAAGCCAAGTTCCAAAACAAACATAGGAACAGGAGATGACCCGGTGTATATGAATGACCTCGAGGATGATTCAGATTCAGTCGAGACAATGGAGACTAGAACCAATACCACAAAGGGAAAGACCGACAAAGAAAACCGTAACATGGGACCAAATGAAAACCGAATAAGAGAAAATCATAAAGAGCCTTTGAAAACACCACAAGTGTTTCCAAATCCAATCCAAGACCCCCAAGATAAACCGCAGGGGCAAAAAGGAAAAAATCGTAAAAAGAAGATTGGGACGTACCCAAACCCTGTAGACGAGATTAAGCAGGTGAAACATCTAAGAGGTTTAGTGGAGGAGACTCAAAGGAAACTAGAACCAGAACCCATGCAGGTCAAAATTCATGACACAGTGTTTCCCACGCAAGTTCATCCACCCCACATGAACCATAGACCGTTAGCCATATCTAGTATCATCCAAGAAGGGAGTGAGGACAGGACATCAGAAAGTGAGCATACACCCTTCTTGTTGGAAAGGATGTTTAACGAAGGAATACCTGATCCCATTGAGGAATATGAGATTCCATCCTCACCAGTTCCTAGTCAAGGACCTACACCCTGCAAAACGCCAATGAATGTTGCCAAACTAGTGGACTTCATGTCTTCTGAGGTCCGAACCACGATCATAGCAAAGCTGTATGGAGATCCTGAGTTATTCCTTGCACTTCGAGCATTCCTTAACGGAGAGCTACGAACGGGATTACCGCAGTTTGCGCAACCAAATAGGCCTGACTCGATTATGATTGATGAGGAGAATCATGTGCAATCACTTGACTTAGATGGACACGAGTCTGTGATCGAGGTACCCATTAACGAACTAGGGCAGTATTTTGAAGGCGACGAGTCTAATGCGACCCTACCCATCACTACCAAGGGATTAACTATAAAGGGAATTCTTGATGGTGGTGCGGGAGTTAGCATCGTTACAAAAGATTGTTGGGAATCCATGGAAAAACCCCGCCTCAGTGTTACTAACATTGTGGTAAAGATGGCAAATGGTACCATAGCCAAACCTATGGGGATGCTCAAGGATCTTAAGATCAAAGTTCTAGGATACAAGGTGCGACATACGTTCATTGTAATGGATTTCTCTAAACACCTTATGTCATATGAAATGATTTTAGGACGACCATTCATGAGGGAAGCACAAATGGTTCACGATTGGTCTAAAAATCATGTCTATTTGCAATTCCAAGACTCTGTCCTTAGAGTGGATTTGGTGACTGGTAAGGTACACCCCTTAGGGAGTAAAACCATTATTGATCATCGCTCTGACACCACGGTTCACTCGGCCCCACTACAATATTGTTACACTTGTAAGAAGGATACAGACATTGGCCAAGATTCTCCTTATATGGATGTGTTACCGGGTATGACGGAATCAGACAACGTAGATTGGGTCCACCTAGCATCAACCATAGACACTTGGGGAAATAAGGGGACGACCTGGGTAACACCTGAGGGGGATGAAATGCATATACCCTTAAATATGCTGCAAGCAATGCATATCGCTTCTGACAAGACTCATCCTAATGTAACGAAGAAAACATACAAGTGGGTCCCTAAAGCTTCTTTAGTGACCATACCTAGTGCTAAAAAACAGAAGCCTTGTAAGAAACGTACCACTCACTCCAAGAAAAGTAAAGAAACGTTGCGTTGGATCCCTAAACGACTATTGGAAGCCCAAGGATACTATGAAGGAAATGATCAAATCTGGGTGCCCAAACGTAAAGTGTACTCTTACCTGTCACCTGGCCCATGTAAACCCAATCCTGTGGCTCCAAAACAAATTGAAAATCGCGGAAAGGAAAAAATCATGGAATGTTACACACCTGTTCTAGAGCTAGTTTGGGTACCAAAGAAAGAACGATTTGTTCCACCTAGCTCAGGAACAGGGAAATCAAATGAAGCTTCTTGCTCTTCATGTAGTTCCTATATGCAAATAGAAGCTTCGACACAACCTCCACCTACCACTGTACATATCCATCCAAGCACGAAAGAGTTTGCACCTTCCGGGGTAAGTTCACCACCTACAACAACGTTGCAAATAAAATCCTGGGAGAGTACCTTACCACCCTTACAACTTGACGAGGCACCTAGGGTAATAGAAAACTACTGGCAAAAATCCTCACCTATTACCAACTGGAACAATTGGTTTCAAAGGGTGACAAGCTCATTTCAAACGATATGATCTACCCAAGGAAGGGGGGAGTGTTTGTGGACATCCATCATTCACTTGCTTCCCTCTCAACCTTTTTCCCTGACCTCTTAATCTCCGATCTTAGGGAATGTATATATATAGCCTTATACTCACAAAAAAAACAAAAATAGTAAAGAGCAAGAGCGCCTAGCAATGAGAGAGCACCCTATCAGATCTTACATATAAGTCCAAATTCACCGTGTCAAGTCAAGCAACACACAAAAACAACTCTTATGTTTTAAAGGCCTAACCAAATCTATCTGTCTTGTCAGAAATGGCTACTTCACCAGAGACATGCACTTCTATTTTTGATGAAAGGTACCCCTTGTCTTTTCAACAAGTGTTCTACGTATGCTACCCTATACTTTCTTGCGAATGGGATTTGATAGAGAGCCTTGCATGTGAGAGAAATTTTGAGGAGTTAGAATGGCTGATACGTCTATGGCTAACTAGTGATCCCTACCCAGTAGCGAATATGTCTCCAATGGCACATGCTTATTCTTTTGCACAAGATGAGTATCCACGCATCACGAGGTTCTTGATTAGCATGCTTGCACAAGAGGATGATGAAGAGGAACTAATAGAGACCGAGGAAGACTATGGCCTCACGGACAACGATTTTATTTATCTAGATGATGAGGATAGAGGCCTAGCCTTAGGGTGGCCACCCGGTTTATATAATATCCTCTTTCCTTGATTCTAAAAGGGGTGACAGATAGGTAGGTTAGGGGTCTAGATTGTGTTTTGAGTTTGTTTTTTAGGAGTTTTAATTTTTCCCACTGATGTGCCTCCTGGAGGTATTCTTTTTGTTTCCTAGTGTGTACAGGAACGTGTTCCTATTGATAGGATTTGGATCTTCATGGAACCTTCAAATCAAGCGCGACCATCAACACAAACAGGTGTTTCTTGTCCATTAGCATTGCCCTTATCTTTTTTGCATCTATGATTGTCTGCTTTGGTTGTGATTGGTAGCATAATATTCAGCGCATTGGCTTAGTATCAAACATTTAATTCAATGCAATCTTTTGTCATAATCACTTGTTTAGGTGTAAAAATCAAGCAGTCCGACTAAGCTAGTTTGACCAAGCTAGGTATTAGAAATCTTCTCTTAATACCATGGGGAATGCCTTCCTAATAAACAATGGTTACTTAGGTTCTTAATCCGATTTAGGCAGCATTGTATGAAATGTACTAGGGCTTTCTAGTGGGCTTAACCCTATTGACCTTTAGTTTAAGTATTATAAAGGGAGTTTACTAATGTGATGAGCCTGGGGAGGGTAACAGTGTTATATGACCCCCCAAAGTTACAAAATTAAAATGATGAAAATGAACAAACAAAAAATCAAAGTGCCACAATGTAAAATTTTAAGCTGGAAGAGAAATCTCAGCTTGATTTGGTACTTCACTCACATGTATTGCCTATGGTACTAGAGCCCTAGAGGTTCCCAGTGTGGGCGCTTTTCCTTGAAAAGCAAAAAACCCAAGGCATACAAAATAAGCACACACATCATAATTGAATCACTGTGAAAAGACTTTGGGGGGTCAAAGAAAAAGTAATCAGCCAGGCGATGATTTCATGAGAAATTCCTTTTATGGTAGCTTAACTACAAGGTTTTCTAGATATAGCCTCTAGTCAGCACTTGAACATGAATACTTGGCTCTCGCGATTAAACAACTTAATTGACCACAGAAAATTAAGAAGCTTACCCATGGTATTAATATTCGATCTCTAGTGCTTTTCGACCGTCAAATTAGCGACCCCAGACTTGTTTAATTTTTTGCCTTTACATCTGTTTATGCATTTGATTACATTGCAATTTAATGTTCATTGCTAACAAATTGTTTGAAATTCTTTGACCAATCAATGTGTCTACCTAAAACTGCATATGCTTTTTACGAGAATGCAATTACTGTGCCAATGTTGTTTGATTTTGCAGTGACTGAAGAAGGCTAAGGACATTCATCTCAAATGCTCTTCCACCTCGACGACCCAGCTTCAACTCAATAGCTTCCGAGGACGGAATCTACATCAGGAAGGGGGGCATGTTAACCCTCACGGCACACGGACACTGATCACCTACAATGGACGCGTATTATGTATTTGGTAGAGTCAGGTACCGGGCTTGTTGGACCAATAGGGAAAGGTAGAGTGATCGCCAATGAGAGGCGTACTTTAACTTGGACATTCAAGGGATTAGTTGGTTAAGCATGGGCGCCCAAGTGTGAATGGGGTGAGCTCCTATAAAAGCCAACTAAACCTAATTTTTACTCATTCTCTCATTTGTGCAATTGAAGAGTGCTCTTGCTCCATCTCCATCTTCTTCTTCTTCACCTCCTTGTGTGTGTGTGTGAGAGAGAGAGAGAGAGGGAGAGTGTGTGTGCGATCGAGCATTACGAAGGCACGACGGCGGCGAAGCGGTTGAGCGCGGCACGACTGCAGCTTCTTCTTCATCGCGGCGAGGAATCCACCACGAAGGCGAGCGTAGAGCGGTGAGTGACACACCCTTTGTTTTCTTGAGCTTGCTAGTTTAGGCTTGTTGTGTGCTTGGAGCCGTTTGTGGCTCGCATACGGTGTATTGGCAAGTCCCTTGCTTCGACAGTGCGGCAAGGAGCGCACACTTGCTATGGCTAAAAATTTCTCGAAATGTAGTATGGGCACACTCCGTTCCGATCGAGGGGGGAAGTATATGTCTCATGACTTTAATGCATTTTTGGCTAGTTGTGGGATAAAACACAAATGTACAGTATCGTATATGTCTCAGCAAAATGGTGTTGCTGAGAGGAAAAACAGGTCTCTTACGGAACTGGCAAGATGTATGGTCAAGAGTCAAGCTTTACCACATTCATTTTGGCACAAGGCTCTCATGTGTGGCACTTATGTACTCAACAGGTGTCCTATGAAAGCATTGCAATCTATGAGTCCATGTGAAGAATGGCATGATAGAAAGCCATCTCTATTGAGCACATGTGTGTTTTTGGTCGTTTGGCTTATGGTTTACTGCCACAAGCACAATGCACATAATTGGATGATAAGGCTGTCAAATGTATTTTTCTTGGTTATAGTGCTAAAATCAAAGGCTATAGGCTATATCGTCCTCAAACAAAGCGTATTTTGGTCTCACATGATGTTGTGGTTGTGGAAGATTCTATTCAGCCTTTGTTGTCATGTCCTAGAGATAGTAATGTAAGCTCATAGGACATTTATGACACTTTGTTGCCTCTCAGTGGTGGAAGTGCGAATGTAAATTCCAATGAGGAAAATGTACAGCCTATGGGGGTTTCGGAAAATGTTACAAATCAGCCTATTACTGATGCAGATGTTCATGATGTACTTGATGAGGAAAGGGCTGAAAATGAGCACGCTAGAGGTATGCCAAAATGGCTGATGCACACTTTGCGTGACAGTATACTAGATGCACCTTTGTCTAGTGGTACTCGTTCAAGTTCTTGCCATGCATCTCATGCATCAGAGTGTTATGCTTTGGTGATGTCTAGCCTACATGATATGTATTGAGGAACCTCTATCTTTTGATGAAGCACAGAATTCAAAAAAATAGATGGTTGCCATGCAATGAGAATATGATGCACTTATAAAAAATGACACATGGAATTTATGTGATTTTCCTCTTGACAAGAAGGCCATTGGTACAAAGTGGGTATACAAGTTGAAACGCAAGCCGGATGGTGATGTTGATTGCCATAATGCTCGACTTTTTGCAAATGGCTATGCGTACAAGAAGGCATAGATTATGAAGACACTTTTGCTCCCACTTTTTGTATGACTACTATTTGTTTTCTTTGTGCATTGGCAGCTCACTTTGGTTGGGATGTACATCAGTCAGATATTGTTACTGCTTTCTTGAATGGTGACATATTTGAGGAAGTTTATGTAATGGAGCCTTGCGGTTTTGTCAAGAAAGGACAAGAGGAAAAAGTGTGCAGATGTAAGAAGGCTTTGTATGGGTTGAAGCAATCTCCTCGTGCTTGGTATGAGAAAACTGACACTCATTTGGTCAAACAAGTCTTTTGTAACAGTCCAACAGAAAGCACATTGTATGTCAAGCGTGAGGGCAATGTACTTCTCATTGTTGTTCTTTATGTGGATGATTTGCTGATCACTAGTCCCAATGAGGCACAGATTGCTTAATTTAAGGCTGATTTGAATGCTACTTTCAAGATGAAAGATTTGGGGTTGTTACATCATTACTTGGGCATACAGTTTAAGTAGTGTGATGGTGGTATTGCCTTGTGTCAGCAAAGTTACATAGAGACATTGCTATGTAAGTTTGGACTTGAGGATTGCAAACCTACTACCACTCCCATGGAAACAAGTTTGAAGTTAAGTCTACATGATGCTGGTGATCCTACTGATGTCACTCTTTACCAAACTTATGTTGGATGCCTCGTTTATGTACGAAACACAAGGCCAGATATTCAGCTTGCAGCCTCACAAGTCAGCAGATTTATGTATAGCCTAGGGTCTAAGCATTGGCAAGCTATCAAGAGGATTTTATGCTACTTGAGTGGCCCTTTACATTTTGGCTTGTTTTATCCCAAGGAGGGATCATTTCCACCAGACTTACATGCTTTTTTAGATTGGGTTGGTTGTTTTGACACGCAAGTGTTCACAAGTGGTTTTTGTTTCATGATTGGTAGTTCATGTATATCATGGTTGAGCAAGATGAAACCTATTGTGGCCACTTTGAGTTGTGAGGCTGAGTACAGGGCAGTGTTCACATCTATGGTTGAGTGTGTATGGCTCAAACACGTTATGGCTGATTTGGGTGTTGGACAGAACACTGCCAACACTATCTACACAGAACCCAATTTTTTTTGCACGCATAAAGCAGATTGAGGTGCATTACCATTATGTCAGGGAGTGGCTCTCATCAAGAGAGATCAGCTTGGCTTATGTGCCAACGTAGGACAACCTTACAAATATTTTCACAAAGTCATTGTCTCGTGAGAAGTTTGAAGCTTTCCCCAAATCTTTGGTCTTACTCCCCTTTGTGGTCTAGTCATGTCCTCAGGGCATGGCACTTCCCTTTACTCATGTGCCAGCTCTTGTTCACCGCATCACTCCAGGGGGGATATGTTACCATATGCATGTGGTAGTGATGTGTGTGAACACACTTAGGACTTCCGGGGCATTTTTTCCCTCTTTAGGAGGTCTTCCCCCCCGTGCATTGTATATACTCTCAATTGTGTGCGTTGAGCTTCCTTCATCTTCTCCAAGCTGTGTGTGTTTTCTTGCAACCCTAATTCCAACACACTACAGATTAGGGGTTTGATGTATTCAACCTATCATACAGGAAATGTATAAAGAAGACAATGGCTTGAATGATCTTTGGATGCAGATACAAGAAGACAATGAGGCTAATGAATTGAGCCAAAGGGTTAACAAAACCAGTATGGGAAGAGATGACTTTCTTCCTCCTATTGAAGAATTTGAGACGGGACCTCAAGTCTAGAGATGCACTCGTATTGGGGAGACAAGGGATAAATGAGATCTATGGATAGTCAACCTACATCTCTGATAACTTTACCCTCTTATATGGAAGAGTATGAAGCAAAGTCGGATGTGAAAGTTGTACCATCATAGAGACTCTTTGCAAGGAAGGGGATGGACTCCCAGGGGTGATAACCATATTGTCTACTCCAGTGACTTCTACCATTACTCTCAACGAGCTTCTCAGAATAAGAACTCACATGTGGACTACAATAGGAAAATGTCTAGAAAAATTTGGGGTAAAGGATCGGACTTCACGAATGCAGGAAAGAATCAGAGAATTAGAGAAACCTCAACTAAACATGCAACCAGTACCCGTAAACAAGGTAGGAGAATACTGTGAAGGGAAAGATGGTAACACCACGCTCCCAATTGAATTAGAAGGTGTCACCACCATGGAAATTCTTGTCAATGGAGCTGGTGTAGCCATTGGAACCAAGGATGTATGGAAGAAATGGGAAAACCAAGCTTGAGATCCACTAGAATGAAGTTGCAACTTGCAGATGGTTATAAGGAGAGACCCATAGGGATCCTAGAAAACGTAGTTATTACCTCTTGCAGAATTGAGTATGAGTATACCTTTTCAATAGTGGATTTTGGCAAGAATAATAACTACGACATATACTTGGATGACCATTCATGCGACAATTAAAGATGGTCCAAGATTGGGGCTATAATTATATATACCTCAGACACATGGAAACCACTACGAGAATAAACCTTAAAGACCATAGCAACAAAGATGTAGACCGATCCCCAATAGAGGAATTCGATTCTGCTACGCTAGTAGGATCCAAACTTCCAATTTGGCTAGGTAAACCAAAGGAGTTATGGATGTGTGGGGCATCCAATTGTGGAAGCCTAAAGCGGGAAGAATGTATTCTAGAAAGAGTTATCAAGGATAAGGAATACATTCCAAAACCTTCCCTAGAGGAGTTGATCTAATAGACGATGATGATGGTGAACAAATCTGAGGACAACCAAGAGAAATTAAACGCAAGGAAGAGGTTAATGTAGAGTTGTTCTACAATTCTCCAGAGCATCTTGAACAAGATGACAATGCAGACAATAATTGCTCTGACAATCCCAACAGCGAGCACAAGGAAATGATATCGGATGTAAGGTTTTACAAATTCCCAAATAAAAAACCTAGACGTCAAGCACACTGCAAGGAAAAGAAGGTGGCACACAAAGCAAGAGATAACCCAATGCCCAAAATGAGGAACCAAACAAAATTTTTATCTCTAGTAAAACCTGAAGACTGCATTAAAAACAAAATATCAAGCCAATTCTCTCGGGATCGAGACTCTAGGACACGACACAGAGATAGAGGAGTGAGAAAACAAAATCAGAAGTTGAATACTGAAATTAAACCAAAAAAAAAAAAGATTGAACAAAATAGGAGAACCAAAATGGACCAAAGTTGAGCGTAAAAAGAAGTACCAAGAGCTAAAGAAAACTCTAAGGGAAGTATGGACAACTGAATTGGAAAGTGGACAAGATGAAAAAGACAAAAGTGACAACCATATGAGTGTACCCACTAGAGGAAATTCAATATTCAAGATCAGAAGATAGTATTGACACAGCCCAGACCAGAACAACGGGAGAAGGAGTCATATGATGGACCAGAGGATGCAAGGAAGATAGACCTAGCAGGACCTCGGGAGGAACTGAAACTATTCTATATAGCAACTAATCTGAGTCAAGAAGAGGGAGAGGAGCTTGTAAGCCTTCTTCAAGAATATAAGAACGTGTTTCCATGGTCTTATAAGGACTTAAAGGGACTAGATCCTACAATATGCCAGCATACTATCCCTTTTAAAACCTGATGCGAAGCGTAGAAGACAAAGGCCATACACGTACAATGACAACTTTGCTAATCGTATCAGGGACGAAATTGATAAGCTAAAGGAAGCCCCAGGAAATTTACCATGGAGAACTTACTGCATCACGTAAGTGCAGGGGAGGGGGTTTTTTTACAAGTTACATAAGCGTATAAGTTAGGGGGAGGCCCCCATTAATTTATCTCCCAAGATTAAAAATAAGGGAGGGGTATCATATTTATTTGTGGGGAGGGGGGGGGGGGGGGGGGGGGGAGAAGAAGTGAGAAAAGGAAAAATGAGAGGAAATTTTTGTGTTTCAAAATCATGGCTTCCCAACCTGGAGTGTCCACTATGGAATATATAAGATAGCACGTGCGTTTAGTGGAAGGGTATTAAATTTGCTAAAGTCTTACATAATTTATTTTACATTAGGGGCATAAATAATCAATAAATGTAAATTTATTGAAGGGGTTCTTAATATCCAAAACATCAAGAAGTATAAACATATTTGTTTATGCTCACCCACTTAATAGAGTTACAGTGCTTTACCTACTATACATATGAAGAAATATTTGATGGCATACACAATCCTTACCTAAACACCCAGTCCCGAGTCAGTGCCTTTGTCAATTTGTGATAAGGACTAAGAGATTGTATCTTTCCTATGATTAAGACTGTATCCCTCATTGTGAATTCTGTCATCTTGTGAAGGTCTTGCATAAGGCCACATGTCTTCAAGATGCAAGCATAAGTGATTGGATATGGCAAAAGCTCATCCTTTCACCTTCGATTAAAACCACCCAGGGTTTCCTTGCCATAACCATGCTGCACATTGTAGTAAGTTTTATTTCAATGTTTCTACACCCTCTATTGGGTATTGATGATGTAGTAGGGATGCCATAGTGTGTAGTCAATAATATGCATGATGAAGCTGATGGTTACAATGTTCACCATTATGGCATCATACAACAGTACATGTACCTCTTGATCACTTTGTGCCACAGTAACATCAAGCATAAAGGAAAGGATATGTCTTGCAATCTAATTCAGCTCATTTATGAAAGCAATCAAAGAAGGCCTATCTCTCCTCCCTCAAACTATATGTTCTTCTTCATATATAGATCACGTGGCTGTAGAACACACATACCCGATGGTCATGAGTGTAAGTTTCCCTAATTATTTGTGCACCGTCTTCATGTGTACTTAAGGTGTTGATAATGAGCATGTTAACTTTTAATGTCAACAACATTGATATATATGTATTGGTCATGCCCATAATTGTTTTCTTTAAACGTGGGTAGGTATGGAGAGGGACATGGGTATGCTTGGATCTATGTCCAATATGGCATATTGTCATGTAGTTTAGGCATTTTTGGGCTTTGTAGTAGAAAAAGGTGGAACAACATACTTCTTTCAGCACTATGTCACTACTAATGGGTGCAGACTACAATCAATCACTGATGAATGAGGAACTTGTGAAGTGAGCTAGTTGGCTGCCATTTGTGGTAGTGGTTTGGGGGGGGGGGGGGGGGGGGGTTCTAAGGATTTGCCTAAGTTTGGTCTTTCTTATGTGGCATGGTCCCTTTTCAAAACAGCACATAAGTAGGTGTCTTTCGTCCATCTTGTGTGGGCTCAAAGCGGTTGTTTCTTTTTTTGGGAAAATATGGCATGTTGCCCTCTGCTTTGTTCCTTGATGTGCGCCCTCATCGATGGTGTTTCCAATCTTTCTGGCCTGCCATGGGGAGGCCTTTGTGAAATGTTCTTTTTTTTGCAAGTGACATGGCAAACTACATGACCGATTTTAGAAATAAGGCACAAGTAAGGTAGAGGAGCCAGTAAGGAGCTCCGATGTGGAGCCATTCTTTTCGGAAATAAAAGAGATGTTGTTCCCATATGTAGAAAATGGTGTTAGTGTACTGGCCAAAAAATCAGCAATGCATCACATCTCCATTGGACTAGACTAGGGCTTCATCCTTGCTATCATGCATTGCTCTAAACATTCCCTATGCTAGCTTCCTCAAGGCTCACATTTATTGTTACATACAAATGCAAAGATCCAATCTTTGCTTCCTGTCTAAGCACCGTCCTCCTCGACAAGAGCTGCTCTCTTTCCCAAATTCCCACCTGTAAATTTAGATTTTAGAGTCGTAACTTTCAAAGTTTGTTGGCGGGATAGCGGTATTGACTTTATTGTTAGCCCCTGTCACAGTGGGGCAGGCATACCACGAATGTGTTGAGATGGCGTGTGGTAATTCGACGAGGTAGTACTCAAAGTTTGTTGGTTGGAGGGGCGACCCAGCAAGACTGACGATCTTTTCATGACCTGGCCAACCTTCAAAAAGTAAAATACAGGAAGCATTTTGATAGGCTTTGAATGGTGGTAGCTCTTCTCTACGCAACACTATAACAAGGGATGAGCACCCTAGTGTGATAGTGTGATACGGGTATTAGTGTTCATTTGAGTGTGAAGTGAACCCGGCTAGGGTTTTACTTGTGCATGAGATTGTAAGACGGGGCTATAGAGCCCATGATAGGATGCAGTTTGGGTCCAATTTTTGACGGGCTCAACCTCAACCTCAACAATACCCTCAAGGCATGGTGAAGGCAGACAAATAATCTCTATCTCTCTGGGTCCAATTTTTGACGCGCTCAACCTTGACAATCCCTCAATGCATGGTGAAGGCAGACAAAATCTCTCTCTCTCTCTCTCTCTCTCTCTCTCTCTCTCTCTCCATTTAAAAAAAAAGTGGCTCTCCATTGTGACTCTCATCACCACAACTTTAGAGCATTGAGAGTCACTCATCAGCCATACACATACTACATCACATGTAACTTTGGTCCCATATGTCATATTTGACCTCCGAGGACGATAATAAAATCTATCTATCTTTTTCTCAGTGAGAGGAAAGCGGCTCTCTCTCTCTCTCTCTCTCTCTCTCTCATTTTCATTGATGCAACAACTTGATATCCTTGCTTTGGTTCCTATTTTCAGCACATTCGTCGCCACCAAAGCCAACATATGATGGAGGTGCATGTGGGTGAGAGTAACAACACAATTGCACAAAAGAAGTAAAGGAGATATGGATCTCCGAACAAAGGCAAAGAGAGTACGGGGTGGCTCTTTAGGAATCAAGCCCCAGCACACAAAAGATTTTCAAGATCAAGAGTGTTAATGAGGGAGTGACAGTAGGCTCCACCAACAAGAAGCATAATGTGAGGCAGACATGGATGCAGATGTTAAAGCTAAGGAACTCTTGGAAGCTGAAGAGGGAGCTTTGCAACATCAACAAGCTACAAGATGGCCTGCACTCTTGGCATCCCCTCCTAACAATGTCTTTACTTGCCTTATGGACATCATTTCAGGGTGGTTTTTGCTTCCCTTTTAAGTTTTTTGTTGCTTTTTGGAAAGTTGATTTAGTGCTTTGCCTTTTCAAGAGAAGACATATGCTCTTTCATCAAGGCATTGAATTGTGGACTTTGTCTTCTAAATTTTGGCCTCGTAGGCCAACGTGTAGGTAGGTGTGACCGTTGTGCCGATCACGATGCTTTTTGGGGGAGCTGGAGCTTGTCATCAGTTATCAATAGGTGTTTGCACTTCATTCTTAGGCATGCACACTCAGGCAAAGTGATAAGGTGATAGGCCCTAAGGGTATAGGTCACGAGTTCAAATGTTGCTTGTCAAAAGCGCTTTGACACTTTTGGTCAACCAACTGCAGTCACTTGCATTTTATTGGCAATCGACTACGGGTGCTTGGCCATGATTGTAAGCTGGATGACATTTAACATAGACCAAAGCAAGTAGGTGTGCTCTCAAAGAGGCATCTTACAACATGTTGAGGTAGTCATGAAGGGGTTGCTACCAATAATCAAGTGAGTATTGGGATATTCACACTACAAAACCCATATCAATGTGCACTACTTCTGTGTCCGTGTGTGATGTAGGTCTAAGTGCTCAAGTTCCAAAGTTGCATGAGAATTCAATAGTAGCTGCCCCCCAAAAAAAATAGCGCATGAGTTGAAACATGCTCTATTTTGAGTTGTGAAGCGAGCAAGAGAGAGAGAGAGAGAGAGAGAGAGAGAGAGAGAGAGAGAGAGAGAGAGAGAGAGAGAGAGAGAGAGAGAGAGAGAGAGAGAGAGAGAGAGAGAGAGAGAGAGAGAGAGAGAGAGAGAGAGAGAGAAGCAAAGGCAAAGGCTTCGAGGAATGCAGAATAGTTAAAGTAGAGGAAGCTCGACTACAATGTAGGATATTTCAAGTACATTCACCTTCCAGATATATTTGCGTTTGGCCTGACTCGACTTTTGACTTTCTTGATAAGCATAAAGAGATTTACTCTATACAAGACCAATCCGCCATAGACTTTTTATCCGCCATAGACTTCTGCTCTAATCGTGTGAGGAAAGTTGAGCTTTATCAAGCGTCGATAAGCAACAGAATAGGGTACGTCGATAAGAATTTTTTTTCTTTGTGTTGTGCCTAGGCTTTTGGTTGACGCCCTCAAAAAGTTTGATCTCTCTCTCTCTCTCTCTCTCTCTCTCTCTCTTTGGGTTTAACCTGCTTGGCTGCATGGTGAGTGGTAGATACAACATAGACTTTAATGATGCCATGCATGTCTTGGCCACTCGCTAGAGTTTCAGCTCTCTCTTCTACCCAACTAATGGATTCCCACTCGAACACATTGGCACCTAAACTAGGCACAACCGTTAGAGGTTGCAGGTGAGGATTGTATGTCTAAAAATAACGCATACTTAGGCTACACATTAGTCAGTATGTATGGAACATCATCTCCAAGAACATACTAATGGCAAGATATGCCCAACAGGGGCAGGGCCTAGAAGCTCTGGGATGTTTTCAGCGGATGAGAAGCGAGGATGCTAAGTACGTTTAGTAGCTTGCAAGCGGCCATGGATGAGCCTAAGATCCCTCTGTCATGTGTGGACACATCTCTAGATGCAGTCACCTACGCTTGCATTTTGAAGGCATGTGGCCCTATGCAAGACTCTCGTGGAGAAAATAGAAATAGAGAGGAAAGTAGCTTGCAAAACACATAAGCCACTTGTGTTTCTCTAGATGCTTAGAGTCTCCTGCCTCTAGCTCCTCTCTCTCGCACTTTGTTGCATAGAAAAAATAGTGTTTCCTTATTGTTGTAGTCTATCGACGACATTGGGGAAGCATGAGTGGATTCATGTTGATGTTGGCATTAGCTCCATGAGCAGTAGACTACAGGAGGGATCAAGATGATGTAAACCCTAGCTCTTCTAAAGGGTATCAACCACATGAACCTGGTCTATTCAATATTTACCGAAATAGAGTTTTATGTTTCATGGAATAGCTACTTTGTGCATGGGCTTTTGTGATCAAAGGAAGGGATTGTGCATGTGTCTCAAATTGCCACATGTATAATTTCTTGAAAAGGGCTAAGTCAGGTTTGGAGGCCAGAGGCCCTGGGCGCACTAGAGATAGTGCAAAGAGTAGGTGCTTAGCAGGATTCATCGAAACCGAGCATGAGTGTGGAGTGTAGCCCAACCGGGGGTGGCAGCTTCTATGGATGGGTAGGAGAAAGTTGAGGACAATATGAGGAAGTAGCACTCCAACAAGGTATGTGCAGGGTGTGTGGGGCAGGCTTGGGCTACGATGGCATTAGAGACACTACAAAGAGCGGGAGTGATTGAGCATCCAAAGCAAACAAACACACTCAAGTCCTCGCTGACTCAAAGCCAACATGAGGTAGTTTTTTTATTCTCTCAAAGTTTATTTCCAAAATAATGCCTTTAATTATGTTAAGAGATTGTTCACATGAAAGGTTTTTAATATGATTGAAATCATGAAAATGATGTCCGATGATGATGATGGTATTGAGTTTAACCCTTGTCGCATAGATCTTTGAGATCTCCTGGGATAGCTCCCGACGGAGTTGAAATTCTCCTCTTCTTCTTCTTCTTCTTTATAAGAGAATGATGCCTTCCCCATGTTGGGACATATCAAAGCTGCAAATATCATTATTGCATCAATCACCTCCTCATAACTATGAGCTGATACCATGACCCCAATCTCCTTGCACATATCTAGTGTCAAAGCAAGAGAATGAATGTATAGAATCCATGTCATGTCTAGCTGTTGTCAAAGCCCCTGCATAAGCCTTACTTGCATGCTGAACTCGCAAAGTTTGTAGCTCATGTAGCCACAATTCCAATGCCTCCCAATCCGCAAGAGCAACGTAGCTCTCAATGATACATGCAATAAGAAATTGAACCCCATCATCACCCAGAGAACTAAGGGCATCGTCTATCTGTAAAATCCTTGAGAAAGAAATAGCAACACTCTCATATTGTCCTTGGCTCTCATCAACCATAATGGAAAGATTCCCTTCAAGTATTCTAGTATCAAACATCCCCCTTCTCCACATCATCTCTAGGCTCACTAGCTCTTCCTTATCCTTCCTGCCTTGTGATCTTGAAAGTGAGAGAGGCCTCTTTTGATGTCACATTATGTTGCGTTGATTGGTTTCTATGTATTGTGCTCACTTTAAAGCTTCTTTCAAAACTAGCAGGACTCCTTTCCTTTGACAATGCCTGCATCATAGGCCTCAATGCTGCTTGGCTCTTGCCTTCCACAAAACCAACCTAACCTATATAAGTCAAAGGTTGTTGCGGTTGTTGTTGTGTTTATAGATGTTACTTAAGATGAAGTTTATGCAATTTGAGAAGAATTTGTTGTATACAAGGTAATAAAATCATGTTTGTTTGGTTATGTAGAAACTTGTTCTCGACCATCAAAATGTTGATAGCTTCTCACAAAATGTTAGCAACATAAGAGGAGAGGGCTCGTTCCTCACTCAGGATTTGGCTTCATTTTTAATTTTTTCATAGCTTTCAAGATTTTAACATGTAGCCTTTGTGGTAGTTGATTTGAAATTGGATTGTACATGCAACAAAATGAGAGGATGTTACCCGTGTTTGTTCTAGCTAATTTGCACCCTTAGTAACAAAGATTTATTTTCTACTTTCTTGTTTATTAATTTGGCGTGAAGCATGAAGTGGGCTTGAAGTTTAAATGTCTCACATGAAAAAAATGGACTTTGTATGGGAAGTGTGCCAGTAATTATTGTTGAAGATGAAACTGTTGTCAAAAGAATGATTCGTTGGGTAGCACGGGATGATCATCTACACGGGTTTTGTGGCAAAAAGGAAAACCATTTTTGCAATCCAAATTTTGTGGTATTTGTTGGAAATGGCAAGGAGAACTCAACCAACAACAGAATTTGTCAGACGAGGACGAAGCTTGACCCGCAGGCGCATGGAAACAACTAGGTGGGTGTCAAATCACCTACTTGACCTTCTAATGACAATCACTACCAAGGAAATCAAATCTAAGTTCTAAAATACGCAAGTGACTGAAATCCGTACTACGAACGAATGCTATACGAAACAGGATCTAGAATCATCGAATCGATCTCAAACTCAAGGGGAAGTCTATACACTAGGTAAGAACAACACCCTAAAGACTTGAACTGCAAAATCAACCTATAACCACTCCGTGCGGTAAACGCGTATGAAGACAGGCCGAAAAATACAGGTGACCGAAACTTGACCCCGATGGTACCAATGTGTAGCTCTACTCGTTGTGGTTCTATAGATATGCTGCACGCTCTATTCCGACACACGAGTTGGAAGAAAACTCACACCGAAGCTCGTAGGAACTTACCACACATAGAAGCCGATAGCGCGCACTCTTGGTATCTGTGCGTAGCTCTCACCGTTGCTAACACAATGGTGGTGTCGCTTCTCCAATGGCGGCCCCGTAGCTCGCGTAGCAAGGAGATAAGACTCTCTCTCTCTCTCTCTCTCTCTCTCTCTCAGACACAGTCACGGCGCTCAAAACTCCTTTGATTAATAATTGAATCCCTTTTTTAGGTTACAAAACTTTGGCTTATATACCTCAGCCTTGGAGGTGAGAACATCTCTAATTATTTACATCAGCAGTTGAAATTACGTCGCGATTACAAGCTGGAAACTCAATTGAGTCCCGTTACTTAATGAATGGCTCAAATCAAAATTAATGTCGGAAAGACGTTTATTACAATCAATGGTTACGAAATGATGGGTGTGAGCAAAAATGCGGGTGTGATCCTCTGCTAGCTCAACACTCCCCCCCTCCGCGTTCATGTCGTCCCTGACATGACTTTGAGGCTTGATCAATAGAGTCCTGTCGTCTTGAGCATCTGCAAATGTGATTCGTAGCGTAGGTTGCCGATGGTCAAGGTTGGGCCGAATATTTTGCTTTCGTGAGTGAAAAAGCCGGTGTAGAAAGCTTCTTCGAATGTTTGCATGTGGAAGCTAGGCAAAAACATAATTCTTTGGTATAAGAGATGTAACACCTTTGGTGAGGGCTGCAATGAAAGATCATACATCATATCCGTCACTGTGTCGGCCGTCGATAGTAGACTCGAGGTCGTGGCTTTGTCTGGCGCGAACACTTCAATGCATGCTAAGAGAGTCCTGCAGATTTTCTTTAGCATCTGACACGAAAGGTCAGGAGAGCTAGTAAAGAGTTTGATGGTGCCCGTTAGGGTTTTCACCATGTAGGCTTTACCTATTCTCTCTCCTTCCTTTGGTCCTGGCATCCTTGGGTAATTAAGCCACTTTGGCTTCTTTTCTGCAATCCTGCCATGCTCTTTCCAGCTTCTGACTCTTGGCACCGGGCAGAAGGTTGCATCCTCCCGAATCTCCTTTGGAGCCTCTACCAAGTAGATGAGGTAGGCTAGGTATTTGTTCAGCCAACCTTTCCTCCATTTAGGTTGAGAATCTACAATCTTCTTTGATTGTTCATCCTTTGTGATGTCGCCTTCGTAAAGAGCGACATACTGCTCCTCCTCTATTCTCTTTTTCGTCTTTATCACTTCAAATTTCATCAGAGGGAAAGGTAGGCTGGGTTGCATCCACTCTTCATGGAGCACTTTTGTGTCTAAACCTTGAAGTCTAATGGAGATGAGGAGTCTCCTTTCCCATTCCATTTCCGCCTTGGCACTTTCCTCTGTTGACTTTTCTATTTGGTCCTGGAGCCTTTGTTCTTCTTCTTCAGAGATTCCTGAAGTCGAGGTCACTTCTTGAACTGGGGCTGGGTCTTCAATTGTGGTTGCCTCTCCAGTTTCTGGTAGCTCTATGGCTGCTCCCCCTGCTTCTTCTTGTGGTGTCTCTGTTTCTCTTCTTTGTTGCTCTTGGAGGTCTTGGAGCTGTTTGCAGAGGGCCTCATTTTCTGTCCTTAGTGTTTGGTTTTCTGATGTGAGCCTCTCCTCTGCAGCCAATGATCCCTCCGCCATGTGCAACCTTTGCACTTGCTCTAGTCTTAGCTCTCTTTGTAAGCTTCTGACCTGATCTTCCAGAGCTGATACGAGGGCTCCCTCTTGTTCTGTTCCTGCTCTGCTAGCTCTA
The DNA here is from genome assembly GCF_014529385.1 of Adiantum capillus-veneris. Taxonomy (NCBI): domain Eukaryota; kingdom Viridiplantae; phylum Streptophyta; class Polypodiopsida; order Polypodiales; family Pteridaceae; genus Adiantum; species Adiantum capillus-veneris. The sequence continues at coordinate 132,330,168 of NC_140941.1, forward strand.
GGGGTGGTCCTGAGTCTCATGATTGTCCTTTCTTGAAGTTCGACTCTTTCCCTTAGCTCAATGAGCTCATCCTTGGCTGCCTCCAGCTCATCTTCTATTCGCTCCTTTGCTTCCTGTGAACTTGTTACCTCTCTTGAAGCTTCGGCTAGTTGGAGTATCAAGCCGTCTCTCTCGTTTTCTGCGTCGTAGAGTGATGCTTTATGACTCTCAGATTCAGTCATAGCATTCTCTAACTTCTTTTGCAACTCTGCTTCCTTTTGTTTCGCTGTCTCAAGTGCTACTTCCTTTGCTCTAGATCTTTCTTTAATCTTGCTGAGCAGTTCATGCACCATGTGCATGTCTTTTTCATCTTCATCTGTCAACTTGACAGCTCTTTCTGCCACCACCTCCAATGGCTTCGGCTCGTCCATTTTTTCTTCACTCTCCATTGTACCCTTTGTCTTTTCTTTCGTCCCTTTCCGATCATCTTGCTTCCGTAGGGATATCCCATAAACTGCCCCCAGGGCCTCTTCTTCACTGTATCCGATCGCGACCAGATCCTCATAATCATCTTTCTTTTGCTGAACTGGATCTATCTCCTTTTCCTTGGTCCCGTCCTCCGGCTTTTCCATAATTTCTGTTTCTATTTCTATTGTGGTTTCCTCCACAATAATTTCCATCTTCTTCGGGCTTGGTACAACAGTAAAAGAGGGCTGATTGTCCTCAGTCATCTTGGCTTTCCCTTTGTTTGCTTGCCCGTCTTTCTCTTGAGGTTCAGTAGACTCATCTACTTTTTTCTTCCCCTTGTCGTCCTTTTGCAGCTCAGCTTTTAAAAGCTGTACTTCCTCTTCAGTATAAGGCTCGACAGGTTGTTGCTCCAGTATGGCCTCCGACTCCTCATAAGCTCTAATATATTGATCATATTGATCAACATGTGGCCTGGCTGAGCTGGTTCCGACTTTACTGGGGTCTGGCACCCACATTTCTTCGAAGTCCCCCTTTAGAGCTCTTTCCGCTCTAAATTGCTCTACCAGCCTTTCCATTCTTGCGGCTTTTTGACTTTTGGTTTGCTTGGGATCGGCCTTCTTCTTCGCTTTCTTCTTGAGCGGCTCTCGTCCACGGCCTCCTCAGGTTCTGAAACTATTTCTAGTTTTCGGCGTGCTCTTGTGGACGCCCTCTTGGATACTTCCTGCTGTTCTTCCTCCTCATCGGCTTCTCTAAGCCACTCATTCTGGGAGGGAATCTGTGGCCCTTGATCCCTAGCTCCAATAGCTTCATAAGCTATTCTTGTTAGGATTTCTCCTCCTCCTATGTACTTTGGTTTCTGGTTGTGCATGGCGATTACTTGCTCGTGGATGTATTGAGCATAATTCACCTCTTTTGGCATGTTGCTTTTCAATGCCCATGTGATGGTTGTCGCAATGGCATGGGGTGGTGTAGTATACTTCTGCGGTCTTTTACTGCACACATGGAAAAACTGGTTGTATAATCGGCAAAGGGTTGCCGCTTGTTGATCTGCCATATCCCCGTAGGTTGTATTTTGTTTCTTTGATCCATAGACCTCTATGGCTTCCCTTCTTTCTCTGACAGAACTCCCTTTGTTGTGCAGCTTCAATGCATCTGCAATGAGCTGTGGAGTGATCTGTACTTCAACTGTTTCTCCATCCATGGCTGTCAACGTGGCTTTTCCATCCTTCTGAATGGATGTTGCCAACTCATACACTCTTCTTGTGTCTATACCTGATGGTCTCGAGGTGAAGAACCTGTGTAAGTCAGCCTTTTCCAGGTATCTGTTGATGTTCTCTGTTCTGCTATAATCCACTAATTCTCGTGGTATCATAGGTACATCGACCGATTGCCCTTGAGGATCTCTGAAAGTCCCCTGGTAGATCTTTATTCCCTCTTTTTCTAGTACTGCTTCCTCCACCCAAGTCTTGGTTGGCTTTAGGGTTTCTGTTGGAATATCAAAAGGTTCTGCTTCTGCAAGAGCGTCCTTGATGGTTGGTCTTTTTCTCTTAGTTGCCGATGACTTAGCGGAATCCATGGATCCTGTAACTCCAATTACAGAAGTTAGCGTCTTTTTAGTAGTACTGAAAGCTGAAATGAAGCTTTTAACTATTCAAATGACTTGAAAATTGAAACATGAGCTATTCAGGGCCTAAGGATGCAATGTAGGTGAAAAAATATGCAAACTGGGCTCAAAAACATGCTTGAGACATCATACGCGTATGATGTCTTTTGTGTCAGAATGACTTCATATTGGTTGTGCTTGTAGCTGATAGTGTATACATGAGTGTCATATGCTTGGATTTGAGTTTGGATCCCATTTGGTCAAGTTTTGGCCAGTTTAGTCCAATTCAGGCTCTTGGGCAAAATTTTGAAAGGGAAATGGATTTTATGATCCAAATTGGGTAAAACTTGGTGGATTACTTTCAAATGGCATGTAGAACACTTCTGTTTTGTGGTTGAAGCCCTTAGGTGCCAAAATCACATAGTGAGACATCATACGCGTATGATGTCTTTTAGTGTATTTTTGGACCAAATTTCTCTATAAGCTTGGATTTGGCTTTAAATAGGCTTATTCAGTGGATTTATGAAGTTTGGATAGATTTTGGGCTAAAAATGGCTCTGGAGACATCATACGCGTATGATGTCTTTTTCATCAATTTTTCATGGGATTGGTTCTGTGGACTCTCCATGTGCTAGTGAAGGACTGTTTATACTCAAATCTTGGTTTGGACTTGAATATGTTGGATTTGGGACAAAAATAGGCTTTGTATGAAGGATTTTCTCTTAATTGGGCTAATGGGGTGATCCACTTGACCAAATGGTTCCAAACTTCATATGTAGCATGTACTAGATATATATAATGGATGTATGATGACAAATGAGCATTTTTGGCTCTGTAAGTGCAAATAGACATCATACGCGTATGATGTCTTTTGTGTCAAAATAGTGCTTTTTGGTTCCAGATAGGTTGTATATGTGTTAACCAACAATCCTACAAAGTTTCAATGAGTTTGGAGTTATTTTGACAAAATTAGGACCAAAAATCAATTTTATGGCCTACTTTGCGTCTTTTTGGTTTTCCTTGGGTTTTCTAACTCCAATTCTCATGATACTTGGTTCATAGGATGTGATTAACATGTGGAATGAGGCTATGCACTCAAATGTTGAACTGGGTGTGAATTTCATGCTGTGAGACATCATACGCGTATGATGTCTTTTCTTGAAATGTTGGTCTTTTTGTGCAAAGAATGCTTTGTGCTAGTGCCCTAAGCCCTGCTAACTAGTTTTCAACTTAAAAAGTCATCAGTTTAGCTAAAAAGCCCCCTTATAGGCATTTCAGTCTCCGAAGTCGTCTTTTTGCCTTGGAGTTGAATTTCTTCAACTTTTCTTCTTGAGAGTTGCATTTCCAGCTCATTGGATATGTTGTGAAGCCACCTATTCGGTTGAACTCGACTTTGGCTCCCCGTTCTCCATCTTTCTCCATTCGGTTGCACGAAAGCGTCTTTTTCTCCATTCGGTTGCCCGAAAGCGTCTTTTTCACCATCGGTAAGTGAATCAGCTTTCTTTTGGGTTTTGCTTGCAAACATAAGTCATCCATGTATAGTTGAAGCTGCTTGTGAAGTTTCATGTCCCCCAAAGTATGTATATTCTTCTAATTCTTTCTTGCCCATTGTTGAGTATTGCCTACCATACTTATCGTAAGCGGCAATTTTCACTTCCGATCCCTCTGTATAGGTAAAGACATAGAGTCTTTTTTTGTCTGTCAACTCTCCGGTGTAGGGTTCTTCACATCTATAATAGAGATCTTGCTCCCCATTATTATATTTGTACAGCCCCACATAGATGTTATCAGTGTTGATCCTTGTAGTTTCATTCTCTCTTCTTAACCTCGCATTAGGGAAGTTCATTATTGGTGCTTTCTCCTCGAGTTCTTCATCTATTTTGGCTTTGGTGCCCATCAATCCCCACTTGTCCACAATGTTAGGGTTTAGGACTACCAAGTACATGGTACCCTCGTCATCTAGATATCTATCTCCGCTATAGCTCACAGGCACTAAGTCCTTGAACTCACTAGGTCTATCTTCTATCTTTACACAATAGCGGTCCATTCCATCTTTGTAGATCTTGGCACCTTGCTCATTGTCGTACTGGTATTTTATGAACAATAGCTTCATGGTGGCGGAAGGGTTTGATGATCCTGCTGCCATATTTCCTCTGTTGTTCAGGTTCAAGTGTTCCAAGTTTTCGGTGAAAATCTCGTAAGATCTCTCCGAAGAAGTATCAGAGACACTTCCTTCAAAGATAGGCTCTAATGGTTGCACCCAACTTTGGTTTACGCTTCCCTCGGTTGATATGACACTTGTTGGTTCCCCTTGTTTTGGTTGATTATTCCGGAGATTCCTGCCCGATCTCAAATTCATCAATTCCCCTAAAGGACTGTAGCTTTTCCGTCTCGGCAATTTGTTTTCCCCAAGTTTTTGTGGTCAGAATTGATCCAAACTGATTGATACTTGGTCAATTGTTTAATCTTGTCAGTCGGACAACTTCTGTTTCATCAAGTGAGAATTTTGTTGCAGTTATGCTGAAAAAGACATTATACGCGTATGATGTCTTTTTTCATAGATTTTGACTATTTTGGTTATGCTCACTCTCAATGGCCCCTTTATGCTCTGTTCACTCACAAAATTCAGTTTGAACTCTGTTTGAGCAAGTTATGGCTAGTTCAGGCTTTTCTTGGCAATTTTCCGCTTTTGACTTGTTTTCTGGGTCAATTGTGATCCAAATGGGATGAAACTTGAAATATAACCTCTAGACAGCTATTACAATGGATCTGGGTTAGCAAAGTATCAAAATATGTCCAAAATTAGGTCAAAGACATCATACGCGTATGATGTCTTTTTCATCAATTTGGGTCCAAACTTGATATTTATGCTTCCCACAGTGTTTGTAACAATCTTGTCAGGTCAGATTTCAAAAATAAGCAGTGGATGTGCCAAAAGACATTATACGCGTATGATGTCTTTTGTCCCAGATTTTGACTATTTTTGGTTTTAAGACTTCTCCAATGTTTATAATTGAGTTTCAAGTGTTTTTGTCAGGTTTGAATGTAAAAGCAAGATCTGAATCAAAATTTCTTGTTCTTTGCGTTTTTTTTGCTCTCTGACTTGTCTTTTTGGGTTTCTTTGAGTGTTAATGCTCTTGTTTTAAGTTGATCTTAGGGTAAAACCCCCCTTCTAAACACTCTGGCAATGTCAAATCTTCAATTTTAGTCTCTGTTTAGGTCCTAAGACATCATGCGCGTATGATGTCTAAAGTTGCAGATTTCCAGTTTTTCAGCACAGAACTCTTCCAATAGCTCTTTTAAGTGCTCAGCAACAATCAGTTACACAGAAAATTTTTCTGAACTTTGTTTATTGCCTATTTCACTACCAAAGCGACTTTTTCAGTGATCTAACATGCAATCAAACACATCAAGCAAATAGAACACCAATTGATAGCTCTAGATCAGGATCAAATCAGTCCCTACCTAAGCTACTTCTAATCATAAAATGGATTTTTTGCAATTGAAAATATAAAGAGATTTACTACCACACAAGGAGTAGCAAATGCTTTTTATGTCAACAACCACTTAAACACCATCAAAAACAATCTAATCTAAGCTAAACTAAAAATACTGTCAACACGGAAGACCCAAGAATACCCCACTTCCTAGTATCTCTCGAGACCTTCGGAGTCCACCACTCCTAGATCTTTTCTAACTAAAGTATACAAAGTAGTTTATACGACTCACCTCGTAGGATTAGTCTAAGGTCACCTACTTAGGGCTCTCGTCCCCGGCAGCGGCGCCAAATGTTAAGGCGGTTACGCCGCTAGCGGAAGCTAAATAGCGAGAACTCAACCAACAACAGAATTTGTCAGACGAGGACGAAGCTTGACCCGCAGGCGCATGGAAACAACTAGGTGGGTGTCAAATCACCTACTCGACCTTCTAATGACAATCACTACCAAGGAAATCAAATCTAAGTTCTAAAATACGCAAGTGACTGAAATCCGTACTACGAACGAATGCTATACGAAACAGGATCTAGAATCATCGAATCGATCTCAAACTCAAGGGGAAGTCTATACACTAGGTAAGAACAACACCCTAAAGACTTGAACTGCAAAATCAACCTATAACCACTCCGTGCGGTAAACGCGTATGAAGACAGGCCGAAAAATACAGGTGACCGAAACTTGACCCCGATGGTACCAATGTGTAGCTCTACTCGTTGTGGTTCTATAGATATGCTGCACGCTCTATTCCGACACACGAGTTGGAAGAAAACTCACACCGAAGCTCGTAGGAACTTACCACACATAGAAGCCGATAGCGCGCACTCTTGGTATCTGTGCGTAGCTCTCACCGTTGCTAACACAATGGTGGTGTCGCTTCTCCAATGGCGGCCCCGTAGCTCGCGTAGCAAGGAGATAAGACTCTCTCTCTCTCTCTCTCTCTCTCTCTCTCTCTCTCTCTCTCTCTCTCTCTCTCAGACACAGTCACGGCGCTCAAAACTCACTTTGATTAATAATTGAATCTTCTCCTTTAGGTTACAAAACTTTGGCTTATATACCTCAGCCTTGGAGGTGAGAACATCTCTAATTATTTACATCAGCAGTTGAAATTACGTCGGGATTACAAGCTGGAAACTCAATTGAGTCCCGTTACTTAATGAATGGCTCAAATCAAAATTAATGTCGGAAAGACGTTTATTACAATCAATGGTTACGAAATGATGGGTGTGAGCAAAAATGCGGGTGTGATCCTCTGCTGGCTCAACACTCCCCCCCTCCGCGTTCATGTCGTCCCTGACATGACTTTGAGGCTTGATCAATAGAGTCCTGTCGTCTTGAGCATCTGCAAATGTGATTCGTAGCGTAGGTTGCCGATGGTCAAGGTTGGGCCGAATATTTTGCTTTCGTGAGTGAAAAAGCCGGTGTAGAAAGCTTCTTCGAATGTTTGCATGTGGAAGCTAGGCAAAAACATAATTCTTTGGTATAAGAGATGTAACACATTTGGTGATGGCTGCAAAGAAAGATCATACATCATATCTGTCACTGTGTCGGCCGTCGATAGTAGACTCGAGGTCGTAGCTTTATCTGGCGCGAACACTTCAATGCATGCTAAGAGAGTCCTGCAGATTTTCTTTAGCATCTGACACGAAAGGTCAGGAGAGCCAGTAAAGAGTTTGATGGTGCCCGTTAGGGTTTTCACCATGTAGGCTTTACCTATTCTCTCTCCTTCCTTTGGTCCTGGCATCCTGGGATAATTAAGCCAGTTTGGCTTCTTTTCTGCAATCCTGCCATGCTCTTTCCAGCTTCTGACTCTTGGCACCGGGCAGAAGGTTGCATCCTCCCGAATCTCCTTTGGAGCCTCTTCGGCAAAGGAGATTCGGGAGGATGCAACCTTCTGCCCGGTGCCAAGAGTCAGAAGCTGGAAAGAGCATGGCAGGATTGCAGAAAAGAAGCCAAACTGGCTTAATTATCCCAGGATGCCAGGACCAAAGGAAGGAGAGAGAATAGGTAAAGCCTACATGGTGAAAACCCTAACGGGCACCATCAAACTCTTTACTGGCTCTCCTGACCTTTCGTGTCAGATGCTAAAGAAAATCTGCAGGACTCTCTTAGCATGCATTGAAGTGTTCGCGCCAGATAAAGCTACGACCTCGAGTCTACTATCGACGACCGACACAGTGACAGATATGATGTATGATCTTTCTTTGCAGCCATCACCAAAGGTGTTACATCTCTTATACCAAAGAATTATGTTTTTGCCTAGCTTCCACATGCAAACATTCGAAGAAGCTTTCTACACCGGCTTTTTCACTCACGAAAGCAAAATATTCGGCCCAACCTTGACCATCGGCAACCTACGCTACGAATCACATTTGCAGATGCTCAAGACGACAGGACTCTATTGATCAAGCCTCAAAGTCATGTCAGGGACGACATGAACGCGGAGGGGGGGAGTGTTGAGCCAGCAGAGGATCACACCCGCATTTTTGCTCACACCCATCATTTCGTAACCATTGATTGTAATAAACGTCTTTCCGACATTAATTTTGATTTGAGCCATTCATTAAGTAACGGGACTCAATTGAGTTTCCAGCTTGTAATCCCGACGTAATTTCAACTGCTGATGTAAATAATTAGAGATGTTCTCACCTCCAAGGCTGAGGTATATAAGCCAAAGTTTTGTAACCTAAAGGAGAAGATTCAATTATTAATCAAAGTGAGTTTTGAGCGCCGTGACTGTGTCTGAGAGAGAGAGAGAGAGAGAGAGAGAGAGAGAGTCTTATCTCCTTGCTACGCGAGCTACGGGGCCGCCATTGGAGAAGCGACACCACCATTGTGTTAGCAACGGTGAGAGCTACGCACAGATACCAAGAGTGCGCGCTATCGGCTTCTATGTGTGGTAAGTTCCTACGAGCTTCGGTGTGAGTTTTCTTCCAACTCGTGTGTCGGAATAGAGCGTGCAGCATATCTATAGAACCACAACGAGTAGAGCTACACATTGGTACCATCGGGGTCAAGTTTCGGTCACCTGTATTTTTCGGCCTGTCTTCATACGCGTTTACCGCACGGAGTGGTTATAGGTTGATTTTGCAGTTCAAGTCTTTAGGGTGTTGTTCTTACCTAGTGTATAGACTTCCCCTTGAGTTTGAGATCGATTCGATGATTCTAGATCCTGTTTCGTATAGCATTCGTTCGTAGTACGGATTTCAGTCACTTGCGTATTTTAGAACTTAGATTTGATTTCCTTGGTAGTGATTGTCATTAGAAGGTCGAGTAGGTGATTTGACACCCACCTAGTTGTTTCCATGCGCCTGCGGGTCAAGCTTCGTCCTCGTCTGACAAATTCTGTTGTTGGTTGAGTTCTCGCTATTTAGCTTCCGCTAGCGGCGTAACCGCCTTAACATTTGGCGCCGCTGCCGGGGACGAGAGCCCTAAGTAGGTGACCTTAGACTAATCCTACGAGGTGAGTCGTATAAACTACTTTGTATACTTTAGTTAGAAAAGATCTAGGAGTGGTGGACTCCGAAGGTCTCGAGAGATACTAGGAAGTGGGGTATTCCTGGGTCTTCCGTGTTGACAGTATTTTTAGTTTAGCTTAGATTAGATTGTTTTTGATGGTGTTTAAGTGGTTGTTGACATAAAAAGCATTTGCTACTCCTTGTGTGGTAGTAAATCTCTTTATATTTTCAATTGCAAAAAATCCATTTTATGATTAGAAGTAGCTTAGGTAGGGACTGATTTGATCCTGATCTAGAGCTATCAATTGGTGTTCTATTTGCTTGATGTGTTTGATTGCATGTTAGATCACTGAAAAAGTCGCTTTGGTAGTGAAATATGCAATAAACAAAGTTCAGAAAAATTTTCTGTGTAACTGATTGTTGCTGAGCACTTAAAAGAGCTATTGGAAGAGTTCTGTGCTGAAAAACTGGAAATCTGCAACTTTAGACATCATACGCATATGATGTCTTAGGACCTAAACAGAGACTAAAATTGAAGATTTGACATTGCCAGAGTGTTTAGAAGGGGGGTTTTACCCTAAGATCAACTTAAAACAAGAGCATTAACACTCAAAGAAACCCAAAAAGACAAGTCAGAGAGCAAAAAAAACGCAAAGAACAAGAAATTTTGATTCAGATCTTGCTTTTACATTCAAACCTGACAAAAACACTTGAAACTCAATTATAAACATTGGAGAAGTCTTAAAACCAAAAATAGTCAAAATCTGGGACAAAAGACATCATACGCGTATAATGTCTTTTGGCACATCCACTGCTTATTTTTGAAATCTGACCTGACAAGATTGTTACAAACACTGTGGAAGCATAAATATCAAGTTTGGACCCAAATTGATGAAAAAGACATCATACGCGTATGATGTCTTTGACCTAATTTTGGACATATTTTGATACTTTGCTAACCCAGATCCATTGTAATAGCTGTCTAGAGGTTATATTTCAAGTTTCATCCCATTTGGATCACAATTGACCCAGAAAACAAGTCAAAAGCGGAAAATTGCCAAGAAAAGCCTGAACTAGCCATAACTTGCTCAAACAGAGTTCAAACTGAATTTTGTGAGTGAACAGAGCATAAAGGGGCCATTGAGAGTGAGCATAACCAAAATAGTCAAAATCTGTGAAAAAAGACATCATACGCGTATAATGTCTTTTTCAGCATAACTGCAACAAAATTCTCACTTGATGAAACAGAAGTTGTTCGACTGACAAGATTAAACAATTGACCAAGTATCAATCAGTTTGGATCAATTCTGACCACAAAAACTTGGGGAAAACAAATTGCCGAGACGGAAAAGCTACAGTCCTTTAGGGGAATTGATGAATTTGAGATCGGGCAGGAATCTCCGGAATAATCAACCAAAACAAGGGGAACCAACAAGTGTCATATCAACCGAGGGAAGCGTAAACCAAAGTTGGGTGCAACCATTAGAGCCGATCTTTGAAGGAAGTGTCTCTGATACTTCTTCGGAGAGATCTTACGAGATTTTCACCGAAAACTTGGAACACTTGAACCTGAACAACAGAGGAAAATATGGCAGCAGGATCATCAAACCCTTCCGCCACCATGAAGCTATTGTTCATAAAATACCAGTACGACAATGAGCAAGGTGCCAAGATCTACAAAGATGGAATGGACCGCTATTGTGTAAAGATAGAAGATAGACCTAGTGAGTTCAAGGACTTAGTGCCTGTGAGCTATAGCGGAGATAGATATCTAGATGACGAGGGTACCATGTACTTGGTAGTCCTAAACCCTAACATTGTGGACAAGTGGGGATTGATGGGCACCAAAGCCAAAATAGATGAAGAACTCGAGGAGAAAGCACCAATAATGAACTTCCCTAATGCGAGGTTAAGAAGAGAGAATGAAACTACAAGGATCAACACTGATAACATCTATGTGGGGCTGTACAAATATAATAATGGGGAGCAAGATCTCTATTATAGATGTGAAGAACCCTACACCGGAGAGTTGACAGACAAAAAAAGACTCTATGTCTTTACCTATACAGAGGGATCGGAAGTGAAAATTGCCGCTTACGATAAGTATGGCAGGCAATACTCAACAATGGGCAAGAAAGAATTAGAAGGATATACATACTTTGGGGGACCTCTACATCAGTATTATGTTACTTCTAACTCACATAGACCAGCACCAACAACTGGAGTGCAAAACTCAATGACAACAGGAGGACAAAGAACTCAGGTTGCTGACTCTTTCAGTCAACCTTGGGACTCGCAGCTCGGACCAATGGGATCATTACATTCCAGAGAGTCAATGGAGACGAATCGAGGTAGTGCAGTTCCAATCCCCACCTATACCACTCCAGGTCCAAGGTTTGAAGCGGAACCATCACATTTACCTCCCAGTAGTAGATTCAGGGCAGAGGAACCGACAAGGGTAACCCATGAAGTCCATGGTGCTAGAGAAAGCTTTAGTCGGGACACAGGAGCAATGAGATTGGTAGCAGATCATAGACGTATGAGACCATCTCAAGTAGCCAAGTGTATGCCAAAGAAGTATGGTGGTTCAGGAGATCCGTATGCACATGTGTCACTCTTTAAGCAAGTCTTAAGAGCTGAGCAGATAACAGATTTCCATACACAATACGAGGGATTTGGTCTTACTCTAGAAGGTACTGCATTGACATGGTTTCAACCAATGAACATAGGGGGATTCCATGACATTGACCATTTGCTAAGAGAGTTTGCTGAGGAATTCTCAAAACGAGGGATTAAGCACAATACGGTTTCACAAATATATGCTTTTAAACAGAGAGAACACGAAAAAGTGAAGGAATCGTCACTTCGCTTCAAACAATACATTGAGAGATGTCCAGTACGTGAACGACCACAAGATGACAGACTATCTGTTCTCTTTATTGAGGGACTGAGGAACGACACTCTCAAGAAGGACTGCACTTGAAAGCTTATACAAGTTTCGAGCAAGTAACGAGAGAGGCATTGTACTTAGTGGATAACTGTACGGTTTATGGAGAAGTGTCAGCGGATACAGATTTTGCATCCAGTAGCTCCTCCTCCGTAGCGAGCGAGACTACCACTAAAAAGAATGTTCAAACAACAACCATGCCAAATGTAGAGCAAATGATAGAAGATGCTCTAAAAAGGATGGCACCATACCAAAAACCATTGCCAAAAACACTGAAATGGTGTGCTATTGAACAAAAATGGACAAATCATCCAACAGAGGAGTGCTATTACAACAAAGGGTATGTAAGGGAGCGCCAGTATGCACCTCCTGCTCAATTAGCACCACCTCAAGTACATCCAGTACCTCGATACCCAACGGGAAATGTACCAGGACCTATGGGGATAGAAAGACCGCAACCGGTATTGGGACAACAACCACCTTTACCAGGAGCAAGACCAGTGGGCATTAGATATGCACCAACCTTAGAGAATCAGGAAGAACAAGCCTTAGTGCCTGTTCAAGCCTATTACGAAGAATCGGGTGCACACATGTCTCCGACAGTGTATTACCCACCAGAAGAACCAAAACAACCAGAACCATGGGGCATGATGGGGAATGTTGGAATACCAACAATTACAAGTGCTTCTGATGAAGAGAGATACAATATGGACGCAAGAACCTTGATGTTCATAGCTCATGGAGGGTTAACAGGACAAAGACCATCCTATCCACAAAGGACGAATCAAATGGGACCAAGACCAGCACTAGGACCCTGTTACAAGTGTGGAGGTGACCATCTGATGAATGTTTGCCCACATACGGAAATCATTAGAATTAACGCTTATTGCACTGAGTGTGGGGTTACTCACTTCATTGAGGATTGTTCAAAGAATCCAAACAAAGTGCAAAAGACGACATTGAATATGCTAGAAACTATTCCTACCAGCAGTGGGTCTGAAAATGAAACTCTGATACCAACGCAAGTTGTTACTAGAGCTCAAGCTAAGAAAACCACTAGAGAACCTGAGAATGGAAAGTTAGCGACTGAAGTGGTTAGTCAAGGACCGCGGAGTCAGAAAAACACATGGAAAGCTAGAAAAGCACGCATGAAGTTGAGAAAAGAACGTGAAGACGCTATTCTAGCTGAGGAACTAAAGCGAACTAAAGATAGATTAGAAAAACTTGAGAGTCAAAACGGGAAAAGAGAGTGAGCCCGGAAAGAACGAAACAAAAGAGTATCAAAGAAACAACGAGCTTAAGCTCAGGGGGATCAGTGCTAGTCGACAAGGTACACGAACCATTGGACGCACTGATGAGAGCTTACGAAGCTAGGTTAAAGAACAACCAAACACAAGAACAGAGGTGGATGACATACCCAAACGCGGAATTGGAAAAGCAGAGACTTGAAATGTGCCAGAGAATGATCGAGACTGCACAAGCCTTATTAGAACCACCAAAAGAAACAATGAATTGTGGGAAGGAAAACCCAATTCAGCAAGAGACTATCGTTTCACGGGTAGCTGAAAAGACTCCCAGTGCACAAAAGCCTGAAAAACACAAAAGGATGACCGCATAGTATTGAACACAACCGATCAGGAGATAGAGAGTTTTCATCCAGTCATACAGAGGTCTTACGAAAGAGATGAGGATTACAATGAATTTTGGAAACAAGTGAGAGAGGCAAACTTTGCAAACGAGCTAAGTTGCCAAGCTAATCAGACAAATTGGGAAAAGGACATCAGGAATCCTCCCATAGTGGAATTTGAGGCAGGATCTCAAGTGGACTTGGATCTGCAATCTTACTGGGGAGATGGGGGCTCTGTTAGAACAATGGAGAGCAAACCTCATTCACTGAAAACCTTACCTTCATACTTAGGAGAGTATGAAGCAAAATCCGAGATTAGAGCACTTCCCTCACGAAAAATCTCATCAGAAAAAGTCATGGACTCGCAAGGATTGATAGAGATCTTGTCAACACCAGTGACATGCACTATCACTCTAGCTGAGCTTTTGAGGCTAAGACCACATATGTGGACCACTGTAGGAAAATGCTTGGAGAAATTCGGGATAAAAGATCCAACATCGAGATTGCAAGAGAGCATAGAGGAGCTGAGCAAGCCACAAAAGAACGCTAAGCCTGTACCCTTAAACAAGGTCGGAGAGTATTGCGAAGGTGAAGAGGGGAATACAACCTTACCAGTTGAATTCCAAGGAGTGAAACACGATGGCAATACTAGACAGCGGAGCTGGGGTAGCCATTGCTACAAAAGAAATCTGGAAAAAATGGGGGAAACCAGCAATAAGGAAGACTAGGTTGAAACTCCAATTAGCAGATGGACACATGGAGAAACCTATGGGGTTATTAGAGAAAGTTGTAGTGACTTCTTGCGGCATTGAATACGAACATACTTTTGCTATTGTCGATTTTGCCAAGGAGAATAACTATGATATCATATTGGGAAGACCATTCATGAGACAGTTGAAAATGGTCCAAGATTGGGGCTACGATCACATATACTTGAGAAATATGGAAACCACTACACGTGTGAACCTGAAAGACCATAGCTACAAAGATGTGAACCGAACACCGGTAGAGGAGTTTGATTCAGCTACTTTGGCGGGATCCGAATTTCCAGCTTGGTTAGGTAAACCCAAGGAGTTATGGATGTGTGGAGCTTCGAAATGTGGAAGTCTGAAACGAGAAGAATGTGTTTTAGAAAGGGCTATCGAAGACGAAACTTATGTAAGAGAACCCTTTCCAGAGGACACGTTTGAACCATTAGAATGGACACACATTCTAGCAACCCTAGATGTTTGTGCAATTCCGATGGTCCCACAACGAAATTTTGCGACAAGGACGGGTACGACGTGGTTCCGTATTTCATGTTGAGAACTGTACTCGAAAAAGAAACTGAAAAGAACGATACACTGGAAAAGGAAGATGAAGAGGAGGTGTTTCACGACATTCCCGATCATCCTGAGTGGGGAAATGAAGCAGACAACGAGTCAACGGACAATTCAAGCGGAAACGAAGAAACTATAACGGATGTCCGATTTTATGATTTTCCGAACCAAACTAAACAACGCCAGAAACGCTATAGAGCAAAGAGAAAAACAAAAGGGGTTAGAACCAATCCGATGCCTAGAATAAGAGGAAAAAATCAATTCCTAATGCTAGTAAAGGCTGAAGATTGTGTTAAGGATAAGATTTCTGGAAGAATGAGAGGCAAAGATCAAAAGAGCTTACGAAAAGACAAAAGAGGCTCAAGAAATCAAGTTCAAAAGAATGGAACGAAAACTGAAACAGAAAAATCAGAAAAGAACAAGCGCAACAGAGAATACACGGAGTCCAAGTTAGAACGTAGAAACAAGTACAGAGAGCTCAAGAAAACTTTGAAAGAAGTTTGGACAACAGAAATCGAGAGTGGAGAGGACGAAAACGCCGAAATCAAGGAAAACATGGATGTTCCCTCTCACTACAGGAAATTCACAATTGAGGATAGGAAGGTGGTATTAACCCAACCTATTCGAGAGAGAAAGGAGAACGAATCTTATGACGGACCGGAGGATGCAAAAAAATTTGATTTAGCAGCTCCAGGTGAGACGCGTAGACCGGTGTACATAGCCACAGATTTGTCTCCAAGCGAGGAAGAGAGACTTTTGAGTCTTCTCAGAGAGTATAGGGATGTGTTTGCATGGTCTTATAAGGACTTAAAGGGAGTTGACCCATCGATATGCCAACACTCAATCCCACTGAAACAAGACGCAAAGCCTAGCAGACAGAGACCATACACATATAATGATACTTTTGCTAAGCGAATCAAGGAAGAGATAGATAAGCTAATGGAAGCTGAATTCATATACGAGATTGAACACACCGATTGGGTATCTCCGATTGTGGTAGTACCTAAGAAGAACGGAAAACTCCGAGTGTGTGTCAACTTAAAGAAAGTGAATGCTGCAACAATCAGGGACAATTATCCCCTGCCGATAACTGATCATGTTCTAGAGCGTGTATCAGGGAAAACAGCATACTCCTTTCTTGATGGTTTTTCAGGATATAACCAGCTAGCCATAGCACCAGAAGATCAACATAAAACAGCTTTTGCAACGGAGTGGGGAATTTATGCTTATCGGGTTATGCCTTTTGGTCTAACCAATGCTCCCGCAACCTTCCAGAGGCTGATGACGCATGCTTTCAAAGAATACTTAAGGCTGTTTCTCGAAATCTACATGGATGACTTATGTGTACATTCTCTTTTGAGAGATGAGCATCTAGAACACCTAAGAAAAGTATTTGAGAAATGTAGGACATATCGCATTTGTCTCAATCCTGAGAAATGTGTGTTTATGGTCCGACAGGGCAGAATTCTGGGACATATTGTCTCACAAAACGGAATATCCACGGATTTAGAGAAGATAAAAGTTATAGTGGATATGCCTAGACCAACCAATGCGAAACAAGTACAGAGCTTTATGGGACATTGTGGATATTATAGACGATTCATTTACATGTACGCTATAATAGGCCAACCACTTTACAGGCTAATAGTGAACTTTGAATGGACAGCGGAGTGTGAGGAATCGTTCAAGAAATTGAAAGAGGCACTCATTACTGCTCCAGTCTTGAAATCACCAGATTGGGAGAAGATATTCCATGTGCATATAGATGCTTCGGCATATGCAATAGGATGTGTTCTGGCTCAGCCAGAAGAAGGAAACATGGATTTTCCTATCTGTTACGCCAGTCGACAGCTCAACAATGCAGAGAAGAATTACACCACAACAGAGCGAGAAGGATTAGGAATGATATATGCTGTGAAGAAATTTCGGCATTATCTTCTAGCCAACAAGTTTGTGTTTTTTACGGATCACCAAGCCTTGCTCTACCTAGTGAATAAACCATGCAATACCGGGAGAATAGTGAGATGGTTCATTATCTTACTGGAATTCGACTTCACGGTAGTAGTAAAGAAAGGAAAAACACATCTTAGAGCTGATCATCTTTCGCGATTGACGAATGGAGAAGACCCTATAGGAGTAGATGACGACATGCCAGACGCGTACTTGTTCAACATAGAAATGATACCGAGGTGGTCTCAAAATGTCGTTAACCTATTAACCTATGGAGGAGAGTTCGATAGAAGAGAATACAACCTGAAACATATTGCTATTCAGCAATCCAAAGATCTTCAATTGATTGCAGGAAGGTTGTATCAATTGGGAAATGATCATGTTTTACGACTATGCATCAATCCTGAGGAATATAGTATATATCTGCGCGAAGCACATGTTCAGGAATGTGCATTTCATTGTTCAAGAAGGAACACATATAGGAATTTGTTACAATTGGGAGTCTATTGGCTAGGAATGAAAGAAAGCGTACATGAATATGTCACTGTATGTATTGTATGTTCATCAAAACCTCCAGCCGAGTATTCGACATTATATCAGATAATGATCGCTCCAGAATGGAGTCAGTATATTGTTGAATATCTCACAAATAGAACTTTCCCAGAAGGAACGTCAAAAGCTCGTCAGAAATCTGTAGAGACAGAAGCTAGAGAGTACGCTTTAATAGGAGATCAACTCTATAAGAGAGGTAAAGACAACCAGCTTAGGATTTGCGCATCAGAGTCTGAGTATGTGATAATCCTAGAGCAAGCTCATGGAGGAGTAGGTGGAGGCCATTTCTCAGGTGATAAGACAACAAAACTTGTCTTAGCCGCAGGAATATGGTGGCCAACATTACATATGGACGCTGAGGAATACGTTAAACGGTGTGATGACTGTCAGCGGACCAAAGTACCACTTAAAAGAGATGATATGCCGCTTAGACCAATGATGGGGGCAAGGGCTTTTGCAAAATGGGGGATTGCTTATGTCGGACCCATTTCACCTCCTGCATATAAGACTCATGCACAATACATCATTGTGGCTACAGCCTATCTAACAAAGTGGGTCGAAGCAAAGGCAACTCAAAGAGCAGATGCCAGGACCACGGCACAATTTCTATATGAATACGTCTTTGTACGATATGGATTGCCAATAGAAATTGTGAGTGATCGAGGCACACATTTCATAAATAAAGTGATAGAGATCCTTCTTGATGAATTCATGGTAATCCATAGGAAATCAGCCCCGTATCATCCACAAGCAAACGGACAAGCTGAAGCAACAAACAAAACCATATGCACGGTCCTTATGAAGATTGTATCTGAGTCGAGAACTGACTGGGACCAGAAGTTGCATTCAACATTATGGGCATATAGGGTAGCATATAAAACATCCATAGGAACGACCCCATATAACATGGTTTTTGGGCTAAATGCTATCTTACCAATAGAATTCTTGATTTCAACCTTAAGGGTGGCTAAGGATCTAGAGTGGACAGGGCACGAGCTCTCTGATAGAATAGGTGACCTGGAAAAGCTAGATGAGCTTTGCCTAAAAGCTGTAGCTTCCATCTACGCTCAAAAAAGGCGACAAAAGGAATTTTTTGATAAGCATGTGCGGACTAAAGAGTTTAAAGTTGGGGACTATGTCCTAGTTTACACTCTGAAACAGCATGCTAAGAAGCTTAAAAAGCGAGGGATGGGTCCTCTGGTGATTAAAGATCTATCACCAAGTGGAGCCGTCAAGCTTGCTACATTAGACGGAGAAGAAATGCCCAATTGGATTAGTGGATGCAGAGTGAAAAAGTATCTGTTGCCGCTAACACAAGACATGCTTCTCAAAATACATCAAGAAAAGCTGCGTGTCCAGAAAAAGAAAAAGATTGAGGAGGAAGCGCAAGCCGAGGCGAAGAAAAGAATGGAGAAAAGAAGACTACTGCGTCAGAAACAGCGCAATGAAGGAGCAATACGAATAAACGCAGTCAGTATAACAGAAATGGGGAATGACAAAGAAGAACCCATCATTGAATGCAAAGTAGGAACCAACCAAATCAAAGCCAGAGCACTATTGGATTCAGGAGCTCAAGCTAACCTACTTTCACTCAGTTTGTATAGACAATTGACAAATGACACGAAATTACAAACTGCCAAGCAAGAGTTAAAAAGTTACTCTGAGAATTCAATCAAAACTGTCGGATGCACAGTTTTACATATACAGATTAACCAATATGTGTATCCTCATATGTTTTACGTGGTTGAAGACCAAGCTACACAACATCCATTATTGCTAGGACAACCATGGCAGAAGCAATACAATGCAATGATTGATTGGAGTTCTAAATCAGTGCTTATCAAATACGAAGGTGAAAGTCAATCAGTTAAGTTCACCAAAGGAGCAGAGCCAACTCCAAAGGAAGAATCCACGACAAGGGCAAACAACAAACAGAGAAAAAGAAGAAGCAATGGCAACCAAAAGTTTCTATACAACCGGATTACTCTTCGACGAGGAATTCTCAACAGTGGATAAGGAAGACAAGCAATAATATAACAGCTCAACCTTGGAAAACAAAGGAGTCAAAGTTGGTATGGAAACCAAAAAAGGCTGTGCCAGAGAACAAAAAGGTGGAAAACAGAGTCTTCAATACCAGACAACAGAGTGATCCCCGACAATCAAGGACAGTGAAACAGATCTGGATTCCAAAGAAGTTCATGACGGCACAAAGCTACAGCAAGCAAATTTGGATCCCAAAGATTTGTAAACAGGAACTCCCTTCAATACAATCAACGGAAACTCCTAGGTATTTCAAGGCGAGGAAATCAACACACAGAACAAAGCAGGTTTGGGTCGCAAAGAGTTTGTGGCAAGCACAAGCAAAGCGGAGGCAGATTTGGATTGTGAAAAAAGACAACAAGGTAATGAAGAATCCATCTACTAATTCTACTACCGAAGTGCCAAAACCAACCCAAAACCCGACCACCAATCCTTCAATCAAACAAAGAGCAGCTTTATTGGAAAGACTGTTGTATCATCGCTCTACAATTGCATTGGGAACTTATGACCAAAACAACTACAATGCTTCACCCACAGACACTTCATAGTCGTCCGGGAGGACTCAGACTCGGAGGGGGGGAGGTATACAGGAGCTACAAAGCAGCTACAAGCGGAAAAAACAAAGAAAAACAAAAATTATATTACAAGGGCAGTGTCTTACATGATTTTGCAATTTTTTATGTTTGATTGCGGATATTGATAATATTTATGCCCTTATATACCTTGTTTGCAACAAGAAGAGATCAAATGATGAATTTGGGTCTCTAGATGTGTAAATATCACTAAATAAGAGTGTTTTTGGAGCTAAAAAGTGGAAAAAAGTGGTAATCCAAGCCAGAAATCACAAGAAGTGTATATTCATATACACAGGGTTACCAGCTATTTATCGTGTATGTTTGGAATTTTTTGGCTTCAATTTGCTTTTTCCTTTTTTTTTATGATTTTCTTAATAAAAATAAAAGAAAAATAAAAAAGCAGGTGAAATGAGATCGGAAAAAAGAAAAGAATAGACGGTGATGATCCTAATGACAAGGGCAACCCATGGTAAAAATGGGTACAATTCTGAAAAAGTTGCGGAAAGCCCGAAATGACAGAATTTTGCAAAGTGGACAGATTTCTCAGAAACAGGTCAAATGGAGTCCAAATTGAGAAATTTCAAATCCTAAAGTGCATTTCACGACGAGATAGGAGCACATGTCAAATTTGGTAACAAGTGATCCGGGAAGCCCGAAGTTAAGTATTTTTCACTTCACTATCAAGCTCATTTCCACTATTACCTTCTTGGAGAGAGCAAAGAGCACACAGGAGCATCCGACCTTCTACCGCCTTCTACGACTGCTACGAGAGCTCAGAGGACACCAGACATGAGAGGTAGACTCGTTGCCATAAGCTTTTGATGCTTATCGTTAACTTTTGTCGCGAAAACTCACCAAAACCAAGAAACAAGAGCAGACGGGGAATGGGAAGAACGCTAGGTAGGGACACAACCGCCTAACCAAACCTTACAAGAACTTAGAGGTGGGTTACCCTAGTATAGGAGATGAGTTTCTAGCACTCAAAGCTCGAGAAAGAACGACTGGAAAAACCCTAGGTCAACAGAGCCTGCAAGAGGCAAACAGAAAAAAGTTGTCGGAACGACACAAAACTTCTCAGGAAGCTTAACAACATCGAGGGCAATGCAACCATGGAGTATCTCCAGGTTTGGACCACCAAAAGTAGGTCGGAACAACCGATTCGGCTGTGGACACACAAAGCGTCATTTTGGCATAACGGCTAAAATTGACGACCAAATGACATGAAACTTCACAAGCAGCTTCAACTATACATGGATGACTTATGTTTGCAAGCAAAACCCAAAAGAAAGCTGATTCACTTACCGATGGTGAAAAAGACGCTTTCGGGCAACCGAATGGAGAAAGATGGAGAACGGGGAGCCAAAGTCGAGTTCAACCGAATAGGTGGCTTCACAACATATCCAATGAGCTGGAAATGCAACTCTCAAGAAGAAAAGTTGAAGAAATTCAACTCCAAGGCAAAAAGACGACTTCGGAGACTGAAATGCCTATAAGGGGGCTTTTTAGCTAAACTGATGACTTTTTAAGTTGAAAACTAGTTAGCAGGGCTTAGGGCACTAGCACAAAGCATTCTTTGCACAAAAAGACCAACATTTCAAGAAAAGACATCATACGCGTATGATGTCTCACAGCATGAAATTCACACCATTCAACATTTGAGTGCATAGCCTCATTCCACATGTTAATCACATCCTATGAACCAAGTATCATGAGAATTGGAGTTAGAAAACCCAAGGAAAACCAAAAAGACGCAAAGTAGGCCATAAAATTGATTTTTGGTCCTAATTTTGTCAAAATAACTCCAAACTCATTGAAACTTTGTAGGATTGTTGATTAACACATCTACAAGCCTATCTGGAACCAAAAAGCACTATTTTGACACAAAAGACATCATACGCGTATGATGTCTATTTGCACTTACAGAGCCAAAAATGCTCATTTGTCATCATACATCCATTATATATATCTAATACATGCTACATATGAAGTTTGGAACCATTTGGTCAAGTGGATCACCCCATTAGCCCAATTAAGAGAAAATCCTTCATACAAAGCCTATTTTTGTCCCAAATCCAACATATTCAAGTCCAAACCAAGATTTGAGTATAAACAGTCCTTCACTAGCACATGGAGAGTCCACAGAACCAATCCCATGAAAAATTGATGAAAAAGACATCATACGCGTATGATGTCTCCAGAGCCATTTTTAGCCCAAAATCTATCCAAACTTCATAAATCCACTGAATAAGCCTATCTAAAGCCAAATCCAAGCTTATAGAGAAATTTGGTCCAAAAATACACTAAAAGACATCATACGCGTATGATGTCTCACTATGTGATTTTGGCACCTAAGGGCTTCAACCACCAAACAGAAGTGTTCTACATGCCATTTGAAAGTAATCCACCAAGTTTTACCCAATTTGGATCATAAAATCCATTTCCCTTTCAAAATTTTGCCAAGAGCCTGAATTGGACTAAACTGGCCAAAACTTGACCAAATGGGATCCAAACTCAAATCCAAGCATATGACACTCATGTATACACTATCAGCTACAAGCACAACCAATATGAAGTCATTCTGACACAAAAGACATCATACGCGTATGATGTCTCAAGCATGTTTTTGAGCCCAGTTTGCATATTTTTTCACCTACATTGCATCCTTAGGCCCTGAATAGCTCATGTTTCAATTTTCAAGTCATTTGAATAGTTAAAAGCTTCATTTCGGCTTTCAGTACTACTAAAAGACGCTAACTTCTGTAATTGGAGTTACAGGATCCATGGATTCCGCTAAGTCATCGGCAACTAAGAGAAAAAGACCAACCATCAAGGACGCTCTTGCAGAAGCAGAACCTTTTGATATTCCAACAGAAACCCTAAAGCCAACCAAGACTTGGGTGGAGGAAGCAGTACTAGAAAAAGAGGGAATAAAGATCTACCAGGGGACTTTCAGAGATCCTCAAGGGCAATCGGTCGATGTACCTATGATACCACGAGAATTAGTGGATTATATCAGAACAGAGAACATCAACAGATACCTGGAAAAGGCTGACTTACACAGGTTCTTCACCTCGAGACCATCAGGTATAGACACAAGAAGAGTGTATGAGTTGGCAACATCCATTCAGAAGGATGGAAAAGCCACGTTGACAGCCATGGATGGAGAAACAGTTGAAGTACAGATCACTCTACAGCTCATTGCAGATGCATTGAAGCTGAACAACAAAGGGAGTTCTGTCAGAGAAAGAAGGGAAGCCATAGAGGTCTATGGATCAAAGAAACAAAATACAACCTACGGGGATATGGCAGATCAACGAGCGGCAACCCTTTGCCGATTATACAACCAGTTTTTCCATGTGTGCAGTAAAAGACCGCAGAAGTATACTACACCACCCCATGCCATTGCGACAACCATCACATGGGCATTGAAAAGCAACATGCCAAAAGAGGTGAATTATGCTCAATACATCCACGAGCAAGTAATCGCCATGCACAACCAGAAACCAAAGTACATAGGAGGAGGAGAAATCCTAACAAGAATAGCTTATGAAGCTATTGGAGCTAGGGATCAAGGGCCACAGATTCCCTCCCAGAATGAGTGGTTTAGAGAAGTCGATGAGGAGGAAGAACAGCAAGAAGTATCCAAGAGGGCGTCCACAAGAGCACGCCGAAAACTAGAAATAGTTTCAGAACCTGAGGAGGCCGTGGACGAGCCGCTCAAGAAGAAAGCGAAGAAGAAGGCCGATCCCAAGCAAACCAAAAGTCAGAAAGCCGCAAGAATGGAAAGGCTGGTAGAGCAATTTAGAGCGGAAAGAGCTCTAAAGGGGGACTTCGAAGAAATGTGGGTGCCAGACCCCAGTAAAGTCGGAACCAGCTCAGTCAGGCCACATGTTGATCAATATGGTCAATATATTAGAGCTTATGAGGAGTCGGAGGCCATACTAGAGCAACAACCTGTCGAGCCTTATACTGAAGAGGAAGTACAGCTTTTAAAAGCTGAGCTGCAAAAGGACGACAAGGGGAAGAAAAAAGTAGATGAGTCTACTGAACCTCAAGAGAAAGACGGGCAAGCAAACAAAGGGAAAGCCAAGATGACTGAAGACAATCAGCCCTCTTTTACTGTTGTACCAAGCCCGAAGAAGATGGAAATTATTGTGGAGGAAACCACAATAGAAATAGAAACAGAAATTATGGAAAAGCCGGAGGACGGGACCAAGGAAAAGGAGATAGATCCAGTTCAGCAAAAGAAAGATGATTATGAGGATCTGGTCGCGATCGGATACAGTGAAGAAGAGGCCCTGGGGGCAGTTTATGGGATATCCCTACGGAAGCAAGATGATCGGAAAGGGACGAAAGAAAAGACAAAGGGTACAATGGAGAGTGAAGAAAAAATGGACGAGCCGAAGCCATTGGAGGTGGTGGCAGAAAGAGCTGTCAAGTTGACAGATGAAGATGAAAAAGACATGCACATGGTGCATGAACTGCTCAGCAAGATTAAAGAAAGATCTAGAGCAAAGGAAGTAGCACTTGAGACAGCGAAACAAAAGGAAGCAGAGTTGCAGAAGAAGTTAGAGAATGCTATGACTGAATCTGAAAGTCATAAAGCATCACTCTACGACGCAGAAAACGAGAGAGACGGCTTGATACTCCAACTAGCCGAAGCTTCAAGAGAGGTAACAAGTTCACAGGAAGCAAAGGAGCGAATAGAAGATGAGCTGGAGGCAGCCAAGGATGAGCTCATTGAGCTAAGGGAAAGAGTCGAACTTCAAGAAAGGACAATCATGAGACTCAGGACCACCCCTAGAGCTAGCAGAGCAGGAACAGAACAAGAGGGAGCCCTCGTATCAGCTCTGGAAGATCAGGTCAGAAGCTTACAAAGAGAGCTAAGACTAGAGCAAGTGCAAAGGTTGCACATGGCGGAGGGATCATTGGCTGCAGAGGAGAGGCTCACATCAGAAAACCAAACACTAAGGACAGAAAATGAGGCCCTCCGCAAACAGCTCCAAGACCTCCAAGAGCAACAAAGAAGAGAAACAGAGACACCACAAGAAGAAGCAGGGGGAGCAGCCATAGAGCTACCAGAAACTGGAGAGGCAACCACAATTGAAGACCCAGCCCCAGTTCAAGAAGTGACCTCGACTTCAGGAATCTCTGAAGAAGAAGAACAAAGGCTCCAGGACCAAATAGAAAAGTCAACAGAGGAAAGTGCCAAGGCGGAAATGGAATGGGAAAGGAGACTCCTCATCTCCATTAGACTTCAAGGTTTAGACACAAAAGTGCTCCATGAAGAGTGGATGCAACCCAGCCTGCCTTTCCCTCTGATGAAATTTGAAGTGATAAAGACGAAAAAGAGAATAGAGGAGGAGCAGTATGTCTCTCTTTACGAAGGCGACATCACAAAGGATGAACAATCAAAGAAGATTGTAGATTCTCAACCTAGATGGAGGAAAGGTTGGCTGAACAAATACCCAGCCTACCTCATCTACTTGGTAGAGGCTCCAAAGGAGATTCGGGAGGATGCAACCTTCTGCCCGGTGCCGAGAGTCAGAAACTGGAAAGAGCATGGCAAGATTGCAGCAAAGAAGCCAAACTGGCTTAATTATCCCAGAATGCCAGGACCAAAGGAAGGAGAGAGAATAGGTAAAGCCTACATGGTGAAAACCCTAACGGGCACCATCAAACTCTTTACTGGCTCTCCTGACCTTTCGTGTCAGATGCTAAAGAAAATCTGCAGGACTCTCTTAGCATGCATTGAAGTGTTCGCGCCAGACAAAGCCACGACCTCGAGTCTACTATCGACGGCCGACACAGTGACGGATATGATGTATGATCTTTCATTGCAGCCCTCACCAAAGGTGTTACATCTCTTATACCAAAGAATTATGTTTTTGCCTAGCTTCCACATGCAAACATTCGAAGAAGCTTTCTACACCGGCTTTTTCACTCACGAAAGCAAAATATTCGGCCCAACCTTGACCATCGGCAACCTACGCTACGAATCACATTTGCAGATGCTCAAGACGACAGGACTCTATTGATCAAGCCTCAAAGTCATGTCAGGGACGACATGAACGCGGAGGGGGGGAGTGTTGAGCCAGCAGAGGATCACACCCGCATTTTTGCTCACACCCATCATTTCGTAACCATTGATTGTAATAAACGTCTTTCCGACATTAATTTTGATTTGAGCCATTCATTAAGTAACGGGACTCAATTGAGTTTCCAGCTTGTAATCGCGACGTAATTTCAACTGCTGATGTAAATAATTAGAGATGTTCTCACCTCCAAGGCTGAGGTATATAAGCCAAAGTTTTGTAACCTAAAAGGAGGATTCAATTATTAATCAAAGTGAGTTTTGAGCGCCGTGACTGTGTCTGAGAGAGAGAGAGAGAGAGAGAGAGAGAGAGAGAGAGAGAGAGAGAGAGAGAGAGAGAGAGAGAGAGAGAGAGAGAGAGAGTCTTATCTCCTTGCTACGCGAGCTACGGGGCCGCCATTGGAGAAGCGACACCACCATTGTGTTAGCAACGGTGAGAGCTACGCACAGATACCAAGAGTGCGCGCTATCGGCTTCTATGTGTGGTAAGTTCCTACGAGCTTCGGTGTGAGTTTTCTTCCAACTCGTGTGTCGGAATAGAGCGTGCAGCATATCTATAGAACCACAACGAGTAGAGCTACACATTGGTACCATCGGGGTCAAGTTTCGGTCACCTGTATTTTTCGGCCTGTTTTCATACGCGTTTACCGCACGGAGTGGTTATAGGTTGATTTTGCAGTTCAAGTCTTTAGGGTGTTGTTCTTACCTAGTGTATAGACTTCCCCTTGAGTTTGAGATCGATTCGATGATTCTAGATCCTGTTTCGTATAGCATTCGTTCGTAGTACGGATTTCAGTCACTTGCGTATTTTAGAACTTAGATTTGATTTCCTTGGTAGTGATTGTCATTAGAAGGTCGAGTAGGTGATTTGACACCCACCTAGTTGTTTCCATGCGCCTGCGGGTCAAGCTTCGTCCTCGTCTGACAAATTCTGTTGTTGGTTGAGTTCTCGCTATTTAGCTTCCGCTAGCGGCGTAACCGCCTTAACAGGAGGGTTACAACGTGATTATTGACTCTTTTCAAAATAATGTGATTGCACATTATGCAAGAGTCTTCATAGCAAATCCCTTGATTGATTGCTTGCCAAAGTTGGTTGTTTTAGTTCAATTGACATGCAACAAGTTTGTCTTTGTTTATAAGAGAAAAGTGGATGGGAATCTTCCTCTATTGGAATAAATTTGTGAGAAACATTGTGGGTCTCTTAATTGGCCATACTTTTGATGGAGACTCGAGGCGAAGCAAGCTTATGCTAGAGGATTATACTCCACAACCAAAAATATGTGCTTAATGCTAATAATTATAAGGTCTTTAATGATTATTTGAAGAATGTGAAAGGTAATTTGATCTTGTGTGGATGGCTATTATTCGTTAAATTATATTATATGCTCAAAGTCCTCGTGACATGCTTGAGTTTTTTTTTGTAGGATGAATGGGGATGGATAGTATACAAGTTTGATTTTTGAGGTATATGTTTTTTCTTCATTTCCTTTTCATAATTATGTCCTTTTGTAAATTCTAAAATGTGTAAGCTTTAGCTTCTTAATTAAAATTTCAATATGGTGCATGTGCAAGAGTTTTTGCTATAGAGTTTAGTTGCATTTTGCTAATGGATTATATCATACTAACTCAAAAGACTCTACTTATAATGACAAAATGTTTTGTTCTGTGGAACCTCCATGGAATTCAATGAAAGATGCCATATAATACATGTACTTTATAAAGTGGGTTAGCTACTCATGTTAAGTATTTTAAGATGTGACTTGTATTTTATGGAGAGTGTCAATATGGTACAAGCCCACACGTTCTAGCTACAAATTGTCTTTACATTTTTGCAATTGTTTATACCATACTATCTCAGGAGATCTCTACTTAATAAACGATGAGACTAATATCTTTTAGAGCATCCATGACGTCTAAAGAAGAAGAATTTACGATATAAGCATTTATGTGGATTAGTTACTAATATTTATTGCTTTTTCATTGTCCTTTTTGACATTGTGTCATTGTTATGTATGTTTGTGAAAAAGATGATTCAATGCTATCATATGATCAGTATGGTCTAAATATTTTTTATAGTTGTCTAATTTTTGCACTTGCTAGTGGACATTGCTCACTAGTTGGCTTTTGAATGTTGTCTCTTTGAGCGTGTTGATAGAAATATTTCTCCAACATGGATCTTGCATTGGACTTGGTGTGTTTAAGCGAGTTGATAAAAGGATATGACCATTGGTTTGTGGCTTTGTGCACCAACATTTTGTTTAAGGCTTGTGGCTTTGTGCATTGACATTTTATTTTATTTTGGAGCATGTTACTAGTGTGAGCATGTATGTGGCAATGAAGGGTTTGGGTTTCCTGTACCACATGTGCTCATGTAACTTGTAGCTTGCATCGTGCAAGACACTAGTGTGGGTGTGAGAATTCTTAATGAGATTGTTTGTCTCGTCAATTGCTGGAAAAACATGATGTGATTTTTATGCCAAACTTGTCACCCTTAACAAAGCACAAAAGGCCCTTAATTAACTTTTGACTATACATGTAATCTATTTGAGCAAAAGAAAAATATTGTTCAAGAGTGTTGAACTTTACATGTGGTTTCTTTTGATTGTGAACAAAAGAAAAATTGTTGTTAAAATTGTTGTTTTTGAAGCACACCATTTGCAAGCTATGAACATGCTTTATGTTTAAATGTGTTAGTGAAAACATTGGGATGGTACTCAAGACCTATTGGAGGAAATGTGCTTTGTGGTAATTTGGTTGATGTGTATGGCCAGTTGTGGCTCACTCTTATATGGAAAATTAATGTGGTTTATTGAAGTGTGTTGATTGCAAGATATGCCCAACATGGTCGTGATAATGTGGTTTATCACAGTGTGTTTATGTCGTACAAGGGGAGGTGCAAACACCTCACATGCTAATTGTGCACCTCGATCTATTTTAAATTTGAGACAATTTTTGGCTAGAAAATTATGCACAACATTCAATCACATATAGATAGGAAAAGGTTGAAGGTGATCTCTTTTGGTGGGTTGATGCAATTCATGCATTGATCTTGATAGAAAAAATCAAGATTGCACACTCTTGGGATGAAAGGCAAAAGAAATTTATAAGTTGTGGCATATTGTTACATTGTTAGGTGTTCATTTTCATGCTTCAAACCTTACTGGTTGGGTACGAGAAGCTGTGAAAAAACAAACTCGGTTTGATTACTTGTAATGATTGGTCATCGATGTGCACTAGAACTTGGATGAATTTTGGGGAAGTTTTTTATCAGGTCACACATCAAATTTTGCATCAAGCCGGTCATAGATAAGGGCTAATTTGGAGCAGGTCAAGGGTTGATTTACACTAGGTTTGGATGGGTTCTACCCTTAATCTTTTGATTGAATATTAACTTAGCTTTAGATTCCTCAAGTACTTTTCAAAAATAAAATAATGTGTACCATTATAATATATAAGTAACTCAAAGTTTTACGTTATTGGTTTATAGTGGTTTAGAAAATTTCATATTGTTGTTGAGCTCTAGGCCGGGAATGCTCTATGTAATCATGTTAATGTATAATGTGAGTTCAAAAGAGGGGTTTTAAAATGAAAACATTTTAAGCAATTTAACAGAGATACATTAAGATAAGGGGTTTTTATATTCAATTTTGCAAAATTTTCCTAAAATAAGGGGTCATTTTATTCATTCAGACATGTTAGAAGAAGGGTTTTTTTAATACCCCACGAATGCACCTTATATAGGGGGGTACTGAACAGTGAGCCCCCCGAGGCTCTAGGATTGCTAACTATGGTCAAACGAGTGGCTCTTTCATCTTCCTTGTTCATTAAGGTTCGTTCTCCCATGATTGCATAAGCTTAAATGGATCCTCTTGCTCTTCCTCCATTTCTACCTCCTCTTAGATTGTCTCCTTGATTTTGAGGAATGGCTCTAGCATTAGTTTGAGGGTTTTTCTCTTCTGAACAATTATTTCTATAGTGCTCCATTTGATTACATCCATATCACCTAACATTTGAGAAGTTCTGCTCCAAATTCATTGTTGCAGCTACTCCACGTTGTTAATATCCTTGGTTGAAAGTTCCCTTGGCTCTTCCCCTAAAGTTATCAAATCCATTATAGCTCCTTGTAGAGTTGGTTCCTTCAGTTGCAAGAGGCTTAGCCCTAAGAAGGGAATCCTGAATTGATGTAGGACTAATGGCTTCAAGACGTATACTTGAAAGGGTTTGTTGAGGCCTTGACCGAATTGGGCAATTTGTTGCTCCATGGTCATCTAGGGAGAAGAGTGTTGTAAAGACACAAACTTGATGTAGTATTTTTCTAGTGAAAGTCCTACCTGGTATAGACCAAATATTTCATGCATCTTAATAGCCTGATGTGCAAGAGGAAGATAGCGTTTCATTGCCTGCTTCATTTTATCCCAATTTCAGACTACTCGTGGGATTATCTCTGCAGTGTTGCTTCCACCAAAGTTTGGCATCTCCAATGAGACGGAACATACCCACCACTGTTTGGTTTTCTTGAGAAGTTCTCGTGGCTTTGAAATAGTCGTCCATAGCATCTAACCATGCTTCAGCATCTCGCTATAAATTTGGTCCCTCTCCCTTGAAGATAGGGAGTAGGACTTGCTTTAGTAATAGCTTCTTTTCTTGCGTAACTGTATAAAGGTTATTCGTGAGAGTATTACCCTAGGATTACATAGTGAAATTTATTACTAAATGAGGATCTAGCTTGTCTAAGCTCCCAAATTCATCTCATACTCAAAGAGTTTAACACACTAAATGAAGAAAATTGCCAAACTATAAACAAAATTTCTTATACTATCTCCATGAGAACCATAGTAAGTACAAGAGCTATTATAAACCATGAAGATCCTACTATGTACAAGGGTGACGACAATCCTATACTAAAATCTTGTAGACTTTGGGTGAATTAGATATAGGATCAAAATATACATCTTTTGGTCCACTAAAACTAGGGCCTACACCTATGGGCCTAATTCTACCTGGGTAAGTTACTTTAGACGCCTAATCAAACACCCATTGATTCTATGATACTTGGACACCATCAACTACAAGGGTTTTCTCTGGATTCTCTATCCTAATTTGAACGTATACTTCAATCACTTGAAGATCTTCAGCCCATTTGAGTCTCTTCATATTTAGTGCTAAACCTTCTAACTCTCCCACATCAATGAAGAAAATTCCACTAGATCCCGACCCCCTGATCCTCCAAGTGGATGGAAAAAATCTCCTATCTATCCATTTCATCATGCTTTTTTGCATTGAATAGCGTCCAGATAGGCATGCCCTCATAAACCTAATGTTGAAATCCATGAATTTGCGATAGGCCAATAGAAATCTTCCTTCTAAGATGGGGATAATTCTCTCTCTTTATTTCTCTCCCTCTTTTCAATTAAATACCTCTTTAATTGCATTTGTCAAAGATCACTTATTTCAACTAACACCTTAAACTTTTTCTAGGTTCAAGATCTCAATTACACACACTCTGATACCAAGTGAGAGGTCCCCTATTCGTCGACACCAAAGTCGAGATGGGGTCCTTAACAGGTCTCTAGGCCTATTAAAGTCAAAGTCTCTGAGTAAAAAGGGTCCAGGGAATAGACCTTTACCATTGACAATGGATTGGGTCTATAGCCTAGAAGAAGACCTAGTCATGTCTCACGGTGGAAACAGGACAACATCTTAAAAGTCCAAAACTCTTTTGGCCCTATAACTTCCACAAATTGGGCTAAGGTATCCTCAATCGACACTTTTTTTTCCCTAACAGATGTGAGGGCACAGCCACTTGTGGACTCCTCTTCCAAGTGAAGAAGTTTTCTAAACGTTTTTAGCGTGTGAGGATGGATAGCTACCTGACTAGTCAGGTCCATCCATCCATGATTGACAACCTTATTCAATCCCCAATTACCACCCCGCACTCACACATGATTCTTTTGTTTTCTAGTTACTATCACATTGTGTTAACATTTAAAATAATGGTTTATTTTAACTCTGTGTCATAGTGATTCCTTCAACCAAGTATTAAAGACAGCATTGAAAAGCATTCTTTTAGCAAATAGATATCTTTAAACTTAAGTCAGGGTACTGTCAATCAAAAACATTGACCAGAATAACCATGACCATCACTTTTCTTATCTCAAGGCCACCTAAGGATAAAAAAATGGCACCCATTCCTTATTCATAATCCAGGGTGGAAACCCATCACCCAAAGTTCGGGGCGCCCATATATACGCCAAACCAGTTGCTCCATACGATTGGGCGGCTCCCCTAGGATAAAAATGGTATCCTAACTTATGTAGAAACATCAAGACATGACACAGTGTAGAAACTCATTGTTCATGGGGGTAACCGACTTACCCGTGGCTAAAAAGACATCATTATTCATCAATTTATAACAAGGAGTCGGAGGTGTCTTGAGACAAGCTGTCTTAAGGATAATCAATCGTATCTTTCTTAATTCAATCGGCCTTAACCAAAACAATTATTTTCTAATTTACAAATAAATGCACGTTGGTTTCTTGGAAGATGCCTTTCGTCTTCAGTCAGTTTTACTTTTTCTAATTCCTTACTCCCTCTTTTACGTATGCAATGTTAAGACTTAAACAAAACTTGAATTATTCATCTTAACTTATAATGAAGACCCACTTGGGACTGGTCGAGCATTTGTTGCAATGCTCGGACCTGAATGCTCTTACCAATAGGCCTACTACTAGGCCCGGCCTTGTCGCCGTGCAACTCTCAAGCCCTCTTGGGAATATTACCCTCTTCATCAGATTGAGGGTTTGCTCAGGTCCTCTTTGGTGCCATGACTTCTATCCTTATAAAAAGGACGTCTATTTATTAAGTAAATCATTAAAACTTGATTTCACCTTCGTATTCAATCTAATTCCTCTTTTTACCCTGACAAGGGGTTAAATTTGTAGTCATAAATGGTGATTTCTTAACCTAGTAATTTTAATTTGCTTATATAGGTAAGATAATTTATTTTAGCTTCCTTAAGAGTTTTTTTAACCTCCCTAATTTCCTCTTACATTTTGCTTTTTTTTTAAATGTCCCCTTCTTTATTAAGTGTGTAATTTGTTTATTTTTTTCTTAATATTTATTAGATTCATTATTTCCTCGAGGTTGAATTTCCTTAGCTTGCTATCAATGGTTTATCCTTCCAGAAAATTTCCTAAAAAATTTTAACCATAATTTCTATTTATCATAATTAAATTTTAGCTTTAAATAAATTTTTGATCTATTATAATTACTTAAACTAATCAACTAATTATGTTATATGTATCTCGGCTAGATGATGATGTTTACTAATGCGGATAATTACTTTATAATTATCCAAGTTAGTTTACTAAATTTCTCTTTTAATTTACAACTAAAATTAATTAATTATAGCTTAATTAAATATCTAGACTAATTTTTTGTTAATGAGATAATTATCATCACTTATTAATGATTCTTAATAGCTTTGATAATTAACTTCTAACTATCTAAGCTAATTTGTTAATTTTTCTCTTTAATTTACAGTTCAAATAACTTGATTTTAACTTAATTAAAGAGCTAAAATAATTTTTTGTTAAGGAGCTAATTATTTTAGACCTTTAGTATTATTTATTAAATCTAATAATTATCTTATAATTATTTAAGATATTTATTGAAATGTTTTCTTTAGTTTATAGTTAAAATTAGTCAATTTTAGTTTAATTAAATATCTAAACTAATTTTTTGTTCATGAGGTAATTATCATGGCTTAATAATAATATTTTCTAGCTCTAATAATTACCTTATAATTATCTAAGCTAATTATATAACTTTTCTCTTTAACTTATAGTTAAAATTAGTCAATTTTAGCTTACTTAAATAGCTAAATTAATTTTCTATTAAGAGCCATCCAATAGGAATTGGGTACACCTTGTGGGTATCTGGGCTAGGGAGCTGACATGTGTCCCTCATTCCCTTTGTGTAAAGGGATCTTGTGTGTGTGTGTGTGTGTGTGTGTGTGTGTGTGTGTGTGTGAGAGTTTCTCTCTCATCCCCTACTTGCAAGGCTCGCCTCCTCCTATGTAGGGATTGCCAAAGACTTTTGGGACACACACAAAGCATCCAATTCCCCCAATGTTTAACCTTTGGACACAACCTTTGAATTTTGGAACCTTAGAAGACCATATTAGGTAAAGTGGGAAAATCCCAATTCCCAGGCTGGACAACTTTCAATATATCATGTACAAAATATAGAGATTTTGTCAAAAATTTGAGTTTTCTTAAGGTCTCATTCCACTTTATGCACATACAATACACAATGAAAACAACTAAAATACCATGGTTTCAATCAATTGGATCATTAGGAGACGAGTATATTGCATCCATTATCGTTGTCTATGTTCTACTGTCCTACCTACAACTTATCTCAACATGGAGAACTTGGTTTCTAGGTCCACCACTTGTCCAAGTTAATGTAAAAGTGACTCAAGGTTCACAACTTGTGAAAGCAAGGATCCATTGAGGAATACAATCCACTTGGCTATTTTTCCTTAATTTATTGGATGTGACATTCAAGCAAGGTCCACTTCTAATCTATAACTTCTTAATTTGAGGCATGGTGCATACATAAAATATGTAGCATATGCTCTATTGCCTCATAGGAAGGTTGGTTTCAACGTGCACTTATCCAGGCTAGCCTATCTTGGAGAAATGATGGAGCTTGCGTCTCTCCTTGTTTCAATGGAGACTAGCTTGGACAAGTGGTGGACCTTTGCTTCTCTCTATGTTTCAATAGAGTTAGCTTGGACAAGTGGTGACCTTGGAACAAAACCCCCATGTAAAACATATCATGGGTATTCCAAGTGATTAGAAAGATTACCATTTAAGATATAACCTTATAGGTTGGACAACTGGAGCTTGGCTTGGAGAAATGGTGGACCTTTGATTCTCTCCATGTTTCAATGGAGCCTATCTTGGAGAAATGGTGGAGCTTGCTTTTGTCCATGTTTCAATGGAGCCTAGCTTGGACAATTGGTGGACCTTTTCTTCTCTCTATGTTTCAATAGAGTTAGCTTAGACACGTGGTGGATCTTCAAACTAAACCAACTACTATCAATGTTTCCTAGCTTGGACAAGTGGTGAATGTTTCTCCTCTCCATGTTTCAATGGAGCTTAGCTTGGACAAGTGTTGGACCTTAAAACAAAAACCCCATGTACAACATAGCATGGATTTTCTAGGTTTCAATGGAGTCTAGCTTTAACAAATGGTGGAGCTTGCCTTCATCCATGTTTCAATGAAACTAGCTTGGACAAGTGGTGGACTTGTAACAAACCCCCCCCATGTACAACATATCATTGGTTTTCTAAGTGATGGGAAGGAATACCATTCAAGATATAAACTTATAGCTTGGATAAGTAGTTGACTTTAAAACCAAATTCATCATAATACAATGAAATACAGGTCAGCCAATTCCTAAATCTTGAGACCAAACCTCCCATGCTATTAGAGATAATATATTGGATAAGTGGTGGACCTTCTATTATTTTTCCATGCCTAGTTTAGACAACCGGTACACTTTGCAGCTATAAAGGTTGGACGAGTGGTGGAGCCTTGTTTCTATCCATGTTTAAATGGATCCTAGCTTGGATAAGTGGTGGACCTTGGAAAAAATCTTCCATGTACAACATATATTAGGTTTTCCATGTTTTAATGGAACCTATCTTGGACAAATGGTGAAGCTTGCTTCTCTCCATGTTGATTTTGGAACTACCTTAGACAAGTGGTGGAGCTTTGCTTTTCTACTCTTCATAATACAATGAAGTATAGGTTGGTTACATGGTGAATCTTAAGGCCAAACCTCCCATTTTACTAGAGATGATAGGTTGGACAAGTGGATCAACCTTCTATCATTTCTCCATGACTATATTGTACAATTAGTAGACCTAACATCTCTCTATGTTTTCTAGAGATGAGCTTCGACAAGTGATGGACCGTGCTTCTCTCTTCCCTTGGTTTACGAGTTTGAAGACTCAGTATATATACTTTCTTAGATCTAGTTTGAACAAGTGGTGGACCTTGTATCCACAATCTTAATTCATTACAAAAAAGTATATGAAAAAATAACATAGGAATCTTGGTTTGAAGGTCAAGCAATTAGGTTCCAAATGCACATAATAATATATTTTTCACCCATAAGAAAAGAAAGTTAAATATGTTATCACCAAATTGACAAAGGTAACGTCCAAGAATTCTAGCTTTGCATCTTGTCAGATCTAAATCTTCATCAAGGCGACATGCATGTATACATCAACTTTCAAGCCATTCAAGAATACATGCACTTAGATTCCATAGTTTTCTTTTCAAAGTCTTTTAGGTTCTAAAACTCTTTCACATAAAGTATGTAATGACAAAATTCTTGAAGCAAACATTTGTGCCCAAGAAAAAGATCCCTCTCACATATTTAAAGTCCATGAATTCTCTGATCCACACTTACAAGTTTTATTTTGACATCAAACATCAATTCTCTCATAGTTACAAATAAATGCAACCTCGATATGAATTGACAAAAAATGAATTTCTTTTACTATATGACCCAACATAGGCCCCAATCAAATAAAAAATGAGTCCCCAAAAATTTGGGTGCACTCTAGCAATACATCAGAGTCTCCTTACAATAGGATGCACTCCAATAGTACATTGAAGTCCCCTTAGAGTAGGGTGCACTCCATTGAAGTGTTCATAAAATTGACACACCTTTGGTTTTTTTTTTTTAAGACTATATCAAATTATACAAATGTTGAAAGATACACAGTAGAATAAAAAAAGCATCTTATGGTCATATTTATTCAATGCTTTCGTGTTGACAAGTACACACCAAGGACATAATTTGTCTCAGAATCACTATACTGATTTACAATTGTGTTGTATGTATAGACTTTCTTATCTCTTGCATACAACCATCCTACCAACCATGGAATTATGGTTATCTGCAACAAGTTTTGAAGTTGCTCGGAAGTTTGCCTCCACATCTTTGGAAATATAAGATATGTCCCTGGCATGTTTCACATCACCCTATATGGAGTGTCATCAAAAATCAAGGTATTGTTTGCATCCAAATCCTCAAATATCTTCCAAATATCACTCAAATTTTTGGGATAAACCCTTGTAAATCCTAACATGATATTTGGATTTTGGCAATTTTTGTTACTCATAAACACCTTGAACTTGGTATACTGCTCAGGAAAACATTTTTGTGTGATGCGTTGTACCCTTGTTAAGTTATAGCAACTCCATATCCATAGCTCAAAGTATTCAGCACAAAAATCCAAAAAACTTTGTGCGTCTGGTCGCACCGCATGATAAACTTCATCTTTATCCTCCACAAGTCGCATGTGTTGAGCCCAAGTTGGCATAGAATCTCCATGTTTCATTTCAATTGTCTTGAGAAGTAACCCCTCCATATCCAAGATAAGTACTCTTTTGATGTCCTTGAAAGCAAATAGGAGGTGATTCATTCCTTGGACAAGGTCTGGGAGGAGGTTGGATGGGTAATTCAATAGTTTTCTTCAATTTATGCCAACATATAGCCAATCCATTTTTCTATAATGATTCTGAAATTAAAGAACAAGAACACTTAATGCAAACACAACAATAGACATGAGTTTTACATTGTCTACCCTAAGGTTTTATTAGATACCAAAATCCATCTATGATCTACTCATTAATAGAAAGAAAGCCAAATTAAAATCCTGACTCTTTTTTATGCTACACTCTCTCTAAGTCTCAATACCATGGAGTTCAACTAGAATTAAGTCAACTAATAACTACTACTTGTTCTTAAAGGGATGCTTGAAGTGTATAAGGCTTAACCAATGCTCTAGTGTAGAATGGGTATTTAGGTCTCAAGGTCTACCACTTATCCAAGCAAAGATCCATTTAGATATGGAAACCCAATTTTTCTTAATATAATGATATAGAGTGGACAAGTGGTGAATCCTGAGACCAAGCCACTCATGCTACTAGGGATAATAGGTTGGACAAGTGGTGGACCTTGAATGTAAACCCCCATGTACAAAGTATCAGGGGTTTTGGGTATTTCAATGGACTCTAGCATCTTGGAAACATGGTGGAGCTTATTCTCTCCATGTTTCAATGGAGTCTATCTTGGATAAATGGTGGAGCATCATTCTCTCCATGTTTCAATGGAGCCTACCTTGGACAAGTGGTGCACATTTGTTTCTCTCTATGTTTGAACAGATTTAGCTTGGACAAGTGGTGGACCTTGGAACAAAAACCCCATGTAAAACATATCATGGACATTACAAGTGGTGAGAAAAAAATACCATTCAATATATAACCTTATAGTTGGACAAGTGGTGGACCTTAACACCCAATTATTATTATATAATGACATAGAGTGGACAAGTGGTGAATCTTGTGACCAACCTACTAGGAAAAGTAGTTGGACAAGTGGTGGACCTTGAATGCAAACCCCCATGTACAAAATATCACTCATGCTACTAGGAATAATTTGGTATTAAGGTCCATGTTTCAATGGAGCCTAGCTTGGAAAAGTGGTGGACCTTTGTTTCTCTCTATGTTTCAATAGAATTTGCTTGGACAAGTGGGTGAACCTTGGAACAAAACCCCATGTAAAGCATGTCATGGGCATTACAAGTGGTGAGAAAAAATACCATTCAAGGTATAACATTATAGGCTGGACAAGTGGTGGACCTTAGCACCCAATTCCTCTTAATATAATGACATAGAGTGGAAAAGTGGTGAATTGTGAGACCAAACCTACTAGGGATAATAGGTTGGACAAGTGGTTGACCTTGAATGTAAATCCCCCATGTACAAAATATCATGGGTTTTGCGTATTTCAATGGAGCCTAGCATCTTGGAGACATGGTGGAACTTACTTCTCTCCATGTTTTAATGGAGCCTATCTAGGAGAAATGGTGGAGGTTCCTTTTCTCCATGTTTCAATGGAGCCTAGCTTGGACAAGTCGTGGACCTTTGTTTCTCTCTATGTTTGAATATGGTTAGCTTGGACAAGTGGTGGATCCTGGAATGAAACTCCCATGTAAAACATATCATGGGCATTTCAAGTGGCGAGAAATGATACCATTTAAGATATAACCTTATAGGTTGGACAAGTGGTGGACCTTAACACATTGTTCTTCTCAATATAATGACATAGAGTGTACAAGTGGTGAATCTTGAAACCAAACCACTCATGCTACTAGGGATAATATGTTAAATAAGTGGTGGGCCTTGAAATAAAACCCCCTAGAGTATTTCAATGGAGCCTAGCTTGGAAACATGGTAAAGCTTGCTTCTCTCCATGTTTCAATGGAGCCTAGCTTGGACAAGTGGTGGACCTTTGTTTCTCTCTATGTTTGAATAGAGTTATCTTGGAAAAGTGGTGGACCTTATAAAAAAACCCCCATGTAAAACATATCATGGGCATTACAAGAGGTGAGAAAAAATACCATTCAATATATAACCTCATAGGTTGGACAAGTGGTGGACCTTAACACCCAATTATTCTTAATATAATGACATAGAGTGGATAAGTGGTGAAATTGGGACCAAACCTACTAGGGAAAATAGGTCGGAAAAGTGGTGGACCTTGAATTAAACACCCCATGTACAAAATATCACTCATTGATACTAGAAATAATTTGGTATTAAGGTCCATGTTTCAATGCAGCCTAGCTTGGAAAAGTGGTGGACCTTTGTTTCTCTCTCTAACTTTCAATAGAGTTAAGCTTGGACAAGTGGTGGACCTTGGAACAAAACCCCATGTAAACTCATGTCATGGGCATTACAAGTGGTGAGAAAAAATACCATTCAAGCTATAACATTATAGGTTGGACAAGTGGTGGACCTTAACACCTAATTCCTCTTAATATAATGACATAGAGTGGACAATTGGTGAATCATGAGACCAAACCTAGGTTACTAGGGATAATAGGTTGGACAAGTGGTGACCTTGAATGTAAACCCCCATGTACAAAAATCATGGATATTGTTATTTCAATGGAGCCTAGCAACTTGGAGGCATGGTGGAGCTTACTTCTCTCCATGTTTCAATGGAGCCTATCTAGGAGAAACAGTGGAGGTTCCTTCTCTCCATTTTTCAATGAGTCTAGCTTGGACAAGTGGTGGACCTTTCTTTCTACTATATGTTTTAATAGAGTTATCTTGGACAAGTGGTGGACCTTGGAATGAAACCCCCATGTAAAAGCATATCATGGGCATTTCAAGTGGTGAGAAAGGATACTATTAAAATATAACCTTATAGGTTGGACAAGTTTGGACCTTAACACATAGTTCTTCTTAATATAATGACATAGAGTGTACAAGTGGTGAATCTTGAGACCAAACCACTCTTGCTACTAGGGATAATAGGTTGGACAAGTGGTGGACCTTGAATGTAAACCCCTCATGTACAAAATAATGGTTTAGGGTATTTCAATGGAGCCTAGCTTGGAGACATGGTGGAGATTACTTTCTCTCAATGTTTCAATGGGACTATCTTGGAGAAATGGTGGATCATCCTTCTCTCCATGTTTCAATGGAGCCTATCTTGGACAAGTGGTGGACCTTTGCTTCTCTCAATGTTTTCAATTGGAGTTAGCTTGGACAAGTGGTGGATCTGGAACAAAACCCCTTTGTAAAACATAGCATGAGCATTACAAGTGATGAGAAAAAATATCATTCAAGAAATAACCTTATAGGTTGGAAAAGTGAGATGGACCTTGACAAGTGGTGAATGAACCATTTAAGATATGCCCTTATAGGATGGACAAGTGGTGGGCCTTAACACCTAGTTCTCCTTATTAGATGACATAGAGTGAT
The DNA here is from genome assembly GCF_014529385.1 of Adiantum capillus-veneris. Classification (NCBI taxonomy): domain Eukaryota; kingdom Viridiplantae; phylum Streptophyta; class Polypodiopsida; order Polypodiales; family Pteridaceae; genus Adiantum; species Adiantum capillus-veneris. Next base: position 132,371,136 of record NC_140941.1, read on the forward strand.
AAGTGGGAATCTTAAGACCAAACCCACTCATGCTACTAGGTATAATACGTTAGAGAAGTGGTAGACCTTGAATGTAAACACCCCATGTACAAAATATCATGGTTTGAGGGTGTTTCAATGGAGCCTAGCATCTTGGAGACATGGTAGATCTTGATTCTTTCCATGTTTGAATGGCACCTATCTTGGAAAAATGATGGAGGTTACTTCTCTCCATGTTTCAACGGAGCCTAGATTTGACAAGTGGTGAACCTTTGCTTCTCTCTATGTTTGAATAGAGTTAGCTTGGACAAGTGGTGGACCTTTGCTAGACCTTGAATGTAAACACCCCATGTACAAAATATCATGGTTTGAGGGTGTTTCAATGGAGCCTAGCATCTTGGAGACATGGTAGATCTTGATTCTTTCCATGTTTGAATGGCACCTATCTTGGAAAAATGATGGAGGTTACTTCTCTCCATGTTTCAACGGAGCCTAGATTTGACAAGTGGTGAACCTTTGCTTCTCTCTATGTTTGAATAGAGTTAGCTTGGACAAGTGGTGGACCTTTGCTTCTCTCTATGTTTGAATAGAGTTAGCTTGGACAAGTGGTGGACCTTGGAATGAAACCCCCATGTAAAACATATCATGGGCATTTCAAGTGGTGAGAAAGGATACCATTTAAGATATAACCTTATAGGTTGGACAAGTGGTGGACCTTAATACACAGTTCTTCTTAATATAATTACATAGAGTATACAAGTGGTGTATCTTGAGACCAAACCACTCGTGCTTCTAGGGATAATAGGTTAGACAAGTGATGGGCCTTGAAATAAAACCCCCCATGTACAAAATAAAATGGGTTTAGGGTATTTAAATGGATCCTAGCTTGGAGACGCGGGGGAGATTGTTTCTCTCCATGTTTCAATGAATCCTATCTTGGAGAAATGATGGAGCATCCTTCTCTCCATGTTTCAATATAGCCTAGCTTGGACAAGTGGTGGACCTTTGGTTCTCTCTATGTTTCAATAGAGTTAGCTTGGACAAGTGGCGGACATTGAAACAAAACTCCCATGTAAAACATATCATGGGTAGTTCAAGTTGTGAGAAAAAAAACCATTTAAAATATAACCTTATAGGTTGGACAAGTGGTGGACCTTAACACCCAATCCTTTTGAATACAATGACATAGAGTGGACAAGTGGTGAATCTTGAGACCAAACCTATCAAGCTACTAGGGATACTAGGTTGGACAAGTGGTGGACCTTGAATGTAAATCCCCTATGTACAAAATATCATGGGTTTAGGGTGTTTCAATGGAGTCTAGCATATTGGAGACATGGTGGAGCTTGCTTCGCTCCATGTTTCAAGTGGTGGACCTTCAATTATTTTCCCATACCTAGTTTAGACAACCCATACACTTCGCAACTCTAAAGGTTGGACGAGTGGTGGAGCTTTGTTTATTTTCATGTTTTAATGGATCCTAGCTTGGACAAGTGGTGGACCTTGGAAAAAAGTCCCCTGTACAACATAGCTGAGTTTTTTCATGTTTTAATGGAAGAGAGATTCGACAAATGGTGGAGCTTGCTTATCTCCATGTGGATTTTAAAACTAGCTTGGACAAGTGGTGGAGCTTTTCTTTTCTACTCTTCATAATACAATGATGTATAGGTTGGTTACATGGTGAATCTTAAGGCCAAACCTCCCATCTTACTAGAGATGATAGGTTGGACAAGTGGTCAACCTTCTATCATTTCTCCATGCCTATAATTAGACAATTAGTAGAACTAGCATCTTTCTATGTTGTCTAGAGCTGAGCTTGGACAAGTAGTGGACCTTGCTACTCTCTTCCCTTGGTTTATTAGTTTGAAGACTCATTATATATACTTGATTAGATCTATATAATTACTCATTAGTTAGGTTACAAGTAGGTATGTAATTTGTTAGCCTCAAGGGACTTTGAATATTGAATAGTAAGAAAGTCAAGTGTTGGTTTGAATATCTTTTGTTTATCTAAAGTAAACTCTTACTCAATAATAAGTTTCTTAAGTTCCACGAATTGTCCTATCTAGGCTCCAAAAGAGTCTTAATTGGTTTGTGCTAGATTCTAACTTCCTTGATGGGGTAGAATCCTAGAAAAATGAGGCGCTATAAGTTTTACCTTAGCTCAAATGGATTTTCAATTAAACTAGACTGCAATTTGGCACTCTAGTATCTTTGTCACGATGGAGTTTAACACTAGATACATAGTAGTGATATTTAAGCTTCATGTCTCTTCGCTTGATCGAGATATGAGACCATACTTTCAAGGTCACCACTTGTCTTACCTAAAGACCAATGTGAGACATGGGAGCAAGAAAGCCATCTGATATTGTTTTAAGGACTATTACATAGACAATCAATAACTTAAGTAAAGCAAAAAGACTTGGATCTTTCACAATTAATAACTTAAGTAAAGCCAAAAAGACTTGGATCTTTGACAGTTTTTTTCAAACTAAAAAAGCACAATCTCATGCTAACGAAACTATAAATCACAATTGAAAGTTTTGAACAAGAAAAAGATCAGCAATCTTAATAAGAAGGATACTTTTCATTTCATTTGATGATTACAAATTAAAAGAAAGTCTCTCAAGAAATTGATTTAAAAAAAATGTAGGTGACTGCTTCATTATTTTGAGCAAAAATATCAAAATCTCTAGTGATTGAGCTCCATCTAGTAGTATCCTTTGTAAGATCCTGCAGGAAGGAATAAAAAGAAAGATTTGTTAGATACCATGCACATGAGTGTTCAAGCATGTGTATCAAGAATATATGACATGTCACTAGTACCTTAGGGTTGGTTTTTATCCTGCCTTAGAAGATTGTTCTCAGCTTTCACCTTATTTATATAAGCCTTTGCTGTGGTTGCCTTCAAAACTCCTTTTGTGTTACAACCCAATTGCCTAACTAAAGTGGTCAATTGTGATGCCTTCATGCTTTCAATGGGTGTACGCTCCTTTGCCAAGATCTCTTGTATTTGGGCTCTTCTCATTTCATTGCGGTGGCTAGTGTCACTTGCGTCTTCAATGGTAGTTTCATCTCTGTCACCTTTTGCAGGTGGTATTCTTCTTGTAAAGAACACCTTAGCTGACCAAACATCATTTTTTTGCTTCCAATACTCCATGATTTGTTTGTATTCACTATCATTTGTCACTATAGGTTGTCCATAACAATTAGAAGCAATTAAATCACGCACATCCCTTCTCTCATCAAGCTGAATCAAGTATGGCAGTAGCTCCTCCAAGAGCATATTGTCAACCATCTTCTCAGCATCAAATTATGGTGGAAAAATGCAATTGTTTGCTGGTGAAATACATCCCTTGTAAGGAGAGTCATCAATAAGCACCGTTCTTTGTGGATCACATTCAAACCCCATGGCAATTTTGGCTAGAGGCTTGAACATTGCCTCAATATTTGGATTGTCGGGTCTAAATTTTTTTTGAGTTTGAGCGATGTAGCAAACATCTTGCAACCAAATTGCAAAGAAAGGCAATGTATCCTCAGCTAAGTTGTTTAGTGCTGCAAGGATTTGATACACATTATTCCTAGTAGCTGTCGACCAAATTGCAACATTAAACCTCTGTAAAATAGTCTTCAAGAATTGGATGCAACCTGTCCTGAGTATAATATATCTTTTTGAATCCATTTGCACTGAGTTGTGGTGTGAGGATGGTTGAGGGGAACGTTTCAACAATAGACCATTTAAATCCAATATAATTGTAAGCATGGATTTCTCAACATCTACACTACATGACGTAGTAGCAATTGGCAATAGCTCCTGAGTGGACTTTTCAGTCTCTTTTGATGTATGTTGCATTTTTGAAGAATCGATTTCTTGGTTCTCATTATTGGAAGCTTGCTCAAGTTGCACAACACTAGACTCTAGTATAGAAATATCATCCATCTTGGGCACTTTAGAAACCATAATATCTATGGATTCTATAGTTGTTGACTGAACCATAGGAGCATTATCCATCCCAGTTTGTGAATCTAAGAAAACACACACACAAATGGTATCTCAAAACCACTAGAATTTTATTCACCATATTTATATGTAGAACTCCTAGTAAGAAATTTATTTAAGGTAAAGTCGTTGTTAGAATCCTTGCAACCATTTTCAGCATTCGTACACAAAACACCACTTGTCTAAAATACAATCTACTAACTCAGCATTTTCCATCCTACACTTTATTAAAGATGAGTACTTAAAGTGAAAACTAAAAGCCACAACTTGTTGAGGAAACATGGATACAAGGTCCACCAAATGTCCAACCTAGACTACAAGCAAACAATTAGATATTTGGCTTAGATTTGGATTCAAAGGCCACCACTTATTCAAGTAAGATAACTCCACTTGTTTAAGACAGTAATGTTTGAAGCCCCACCACTTGTCCAACCTAAACATTGATTAAATTTTGGTAAGATTTATCACAAATCTAGAGTAGAATCAAGATTCTATGGCCAAGGTAGTCAAATAAGTTAGACAACACACAAAGCATAAGAGCACTCTAGATTCTCGTTGAGCATAAACTAAACAATAATCAAATGTTATATTCACTTGAGATTTCATCCATGAAAAATGAAAATGATATATGTACTTGAGATTTCCATCCATGTACAATACTTTACAATGTCAAGTAAAGTTATAGTCAGCAAACAACTCTTCTCCTGCTTCAACTTGACAAATAGTCTCAATGCATACATGGCCATATTCTTCTGACTTGATGTGTGAAGAGGTGCATTTATGCCAAGGTGGAAAATTTGGATCAAATGTATATATTACGTTGGGACAGACATTTGTACTGTGAGAACTATTTATATAGCCCGACACGTTTCCTTCTTCTACACAACCAATAATGTATGATTGATCTTCCTCTTCTTCTATGTTTGGATCCTCTAGAAGAGAATATTTATAAGCTCTTGGAAATATTTTGCATATCTTTTTCCAGTCTTGAAATCTATACTTATGCCCTCCATAGTTTAGAATAGTCACACCACTTTCCAAGATAGTATGCACAAATAGCCCATAACCAGATCCTTGAATACATGAACGTCGCACTTCAAAATCCACACCGTTAATATGGAAAATTACATCTTTGGGAATAGGAAAATTTGGTGTCCCAAAAGGATCTTCATGCCAATCATAGTGTGAAATACATCTAGTTTTTATATCACTTAACTCCTTTGTGTCTGCAAAAAGAAGAAAATCTCACTTAACTCCTTTGTGTCTGCAAAAAGAAGAAAATATTATGCTTAAAATAATGACAAGATCAAAGAAAGATATCATTATTTTATAGTCCAATAGGTCCATTGTATGGAAGACTTAGAGTGCCTCTTACATGGTGCCTCCAAGGTTTCCAAAAAATAAAATCATTGAAAAAAAAAGTCCACTGTGTCTCCAATCTATTGCCCATTTGAAGCATAGAGAGAAACAAGGTCCACCACTTGTCCAAGCTAGACATGGAGCATTGACACAAGATCCAACACTTATCCAAGAACCCTATAGTATATGTGGTAACATGGGATGCTGTTGAGCCAGCAGAGGATCACACCCGCATTTTTGCTCACACCCATCATTTTGTAACCATTGATTGTAATAAATGTCTTTCCGACATTAATTTTGATTTGAGCCATTCATTAAGTAACGGGACTCAATTGAGTTTCCAGCTTGTAATCCCGACGTAATTTCACCTGCTGATGTAAATAATTAGAGATGTTCTCACCTCCAAGGCTGAGGTATATAAGCCAAAGTTTTGTAACCTAAAGGAGATTCAATTATTAATCAAAGTGAGTTTTGAGCATCGTGACTGTGTCTGAGAGAGAGAGAGAGAGAGAGAGAGAGAGTCTTATCTCCTTGCTACGCGAGCTACGGAGCCACCATTGGAGAAGCGACACCGCCATTGTGTTAGCAATGGCGAGAACTACGCACAGATACCAAGAGTGCGCGCTATCGGCTTCTATGTGTGGTAAGTTCCTACGAGCTTCGGTGTGAGTTTTCTTCCAACTCGTGTGTCGGAATAGAGCGTGCAGCATATCTATAGAACCACAACGAGTAGAGCTACACATTGGTACCATCGGGGTCAAGTTTCGATCACCTGTATTTTTCGGCCTGTCTTCATACGCGTTTAACGCACGGAGTGGTTATAGGTTGATTTTGCAATTCAAGTCTTTAGGGTGTTGTTCTTACCTAGTGTATAGACTTCCCCTTGAGTTTGAGATCGATTCGATGATTCTAGATCCTGTTTCGTATAGCATTCGTTCGTAGTACGGATTTCAGTCACTTGCGTATTTTAGAACTTAGATTTGATTTCCTTGGTAGTGATTGTCATTAGAAGGTCGAGTAGGTGATTTGACACCCACCTAGTTGTTTCCATGCGCCTGCGGGTCAAGCTCCGTCCTCGTCTGACAAATTCTGTTGTTGGTTGAGTTCTCGCTATTTAGCTTCAGCTAGCGGCGTAACCGCCTTAACATTTGGCGCCGCTGCCGGGGGCGAGAGCCCTAAGGAGGTGACCTTAGACTAATCCTACGAGGTGAGTCGTATAAACTACTTTGTATACTTTAGTTAGAAAAGATCTAGGAGTGGTGGACTCCGAAGGTCTCGAGAGATACTAGGAAGTGGGGTATTCCTGGGTCTTCCGTGTTGACAGTATTTTTAGTTTAGCTTAGATTAGATTGTTTTTTATGGTGTTTAAGTGGTTGTTGACATAAAAAGCATTTGCTACTCCTTGTGTGGTAGTAAATCTCTTTATATTTTCAATTGCAAAAAATCCATTTTATGATTAGAAGTAGCTTAGGTAGGGACTGATTTGATCCTGATCTAGAGCTATCAATTGGTGTTCTATTTGCTTGATGTGTTTGATTGCATGTTAGATCACTGAAAAAGTCGCTTTGGTAGTGAAATATGCAATAAACAAAGTTCAGAAAAATTTTATGTGTAACTGATTGTTGCTGAGCACTTAAAAGAGCTATTGGAAGAGTTCTGTGCTGAAAAACTGGAAATCTGCAACTTTAGACATCATACGCGTATGATGTCTTAGGACCTAAACAGAGACTAAAATTGAAGATTTGACATTGCCAGAGTGTTTAGAAGGGGGGTTTTACCCTAAGATCAACTTAAAACAAGAGCATTAACACTCAAAGAAACCCAAAAAGACAAGTCAGAGAGCAAAAAAACGCAAAGAACAAGAAATTTTGATTCAGATCTTGCTTTTACATTCAAACCTGACAAAAACACTTGAAACTCAATTATAAACATTTGAGAAGTCTTAAAACCAAAAATAGTCAAAATCTAGGACAAAAGACATCATACGCGTATAATGTCTTTTGGCACATCCACTGCTTATTTTTGAAATCTGACCTGACAAAAGTGTTACAATCACTGTTGGAAGCATAAATATCAAGTTTGGACCCAAATTGATGAAAAAGACATCATACGCGTATGATGTCTTTGACCTAATTTTGGACATATTTTGATACTTTGCCAACACAGATCCATTGTAATAGCTGTCTAGAGGTTATATTTCAAGTTTCATCCCATTTGGATCACAATTGACCCAGAAAAGAAGTCAAAAGCAGAAAATTGCCAAGAAAAGCCTGAACTAGCCATAACTTGCTCAAACAGAGTTCAAACTGAATTTTGTGAGTGAACAGAGCATAAAGGGGCCATTGAGAGTGAGCATAACCAAAATAGTCAAAATCTGTGAAAATAGACATCATACGCGTATAATGTCTTTTTCAGCATAACAGTAACAAAATTCTCACTTGATGAAACAGAAGTTGTCCCACTGGCAAGATTAAACAATTGACCAAGAATCAGTCAGTTTGGATCAATTCTGACCACAAAACTTGGGGAAAACAAATTGCCGAGACGGAAAAGCTACAGTCCTTTAGGGGAATTGATGAATTTGAGATCGGGCAGGAATCTCCGGAATAATCAACCAAAACGAGGGGAACCAACAAGTGTCATATCAACCGAGGGAAGCGTAAACCAAAGTTGGGTGCAACCATTAGAGCCTATCTTTGAAGGAAGTGTCTCTGATACTTCTTCGGAGAGATCTTACGAGATTTTCACCGAAAACTTGGAACACTTGAACCTGAACAACAGAGGAAATATGGCAGCAGGATCATCAAACCCTTCCGCCACCATGAAGCTATTGTTCATAAAATACCAGTACGACAATGAGCAAGGTGCCAAGATCTACAAAGATGGAATGGACCGCTATTGTGTAAAGATAGAAGATAGACCTAGTGAGTTCAAGGACTTAGTGCCTGTGAGCTATAGCGGAGATAGATATCTAGATGACGAGGGTACCATGTACTTGGTAGTCCTAAACCCTAACATTGTGGACAAGTGGGGATTGATGGGCACCAAAGCCAAAATAGATGAAGAACTTGAGGAGAAAGCACCAATAATGAACTTCCCTAATGCGAGGTTAAGAAGAGAGAATGAAACTACAAGGATCAACACTGATAACATCTATGTGGGGCTGTACAAATATAATAATGGGGAGCAAGATCTCTATTATAGATGTGAAGAACCCTACACCGGAGAGTTGACAGACAAAAAAAGACTCTATGTCTTTACCTACACAGAGGGATCGGAAGTGAAAATTGCCGCTTACGATAAGTATGGCAGGCAATACTCAACAATGGGCAAGAAAGAATTAGAAGGATATACATACTTTGGGGGACCTCTACATCAGTATTATGTTACTTCTAACTCACATAGACCAGCACCAACAACTGGAGTGCAAAACTCAATGACAACAGGAGGACAAAGAACTCAGGTTGTTGACTCTTTCAGTCAACCTTGGGACTCGAAGCTCGGACCAATGGGATCATTACATTCCAGAGAGTCAATGGAGACGAATCGAGGTAGTGCAGTTCCAATCCCCACCTATACCACTCCAGGTCCAAGGTTTGAAGCGGAACCATCACATTTACCTCCCAGTAGTAGATTCAGGGCAGAGGAACCGACAAGGGTAACCCATGAAGTCCATGATGCTAGAGAAAGCTTTAGCCGAGACACAGGAGCAATGAGATTGGTAGCAGATCATAGACGTATGAGACCATCTCAAGTAGCCAAGTGTATGCCAAAGAAGTATGGTGGTTCAGGAGATCCGTATGCACATGTGTCACTCTTTAAGCAAGTCTTAAGAGCTGAGCAGATAACAGATTTCCATACACAATACGAGGGATTTGGTCTTACTCTAGAAGGTACTGCATTGACATGGTTTCAACCAATGAACATAGGGGGATTCCATGACATTGACCATTTGCTAAGAGAGTTTGCTGAGGAATTCTCAAAACGAGGGATTAAGCACAATACGGTCTCACAAATATATGCTTTTAAACAGAGAGAACACGAAAAAGTGAAGGAAGCGTCACTTCGCTTCAAACAATACATTGAGAGATGTCCAGTACGTGAACGACCACAAGATGACAGACTATCTGTTCTCTTTATTGAGGGACTGAGGAACGACACTCTCAAGAAGGACTTGCACTTGAAAGCTTGTACAAGTTTCGAGCAAGTAACGAGAGAGGCATTGTACTTAGTGGATAACTGTACGGTTTATGGAGAAGTGTCAGCGGATACAGATTTTGCATCCAGTAGCTCCTCCTCCGTAGCGAGCGAGACTACCACTAAAAAGAATGTTCAAACAACAACCATGCCAAATGTAGAGCAAATGATAGAAGATGCTCTAAAAAGGATGGCACCATACCAAAAACCATTGCCAAAAACACTGAAATGGTGTGCTATCGAACAAAAATGGACAAATCATCCAACAGAGGAGTGCTATTACAACAAAGGGTATGTAAGGGAGCGCCAGTATGCACCTCCTGCTCAAGTAGCACCACCTCAAGTACATCCAGTACCTCGATACCCAACGGGAAATGTACCAGGACCTATGGGGATAGAAAGACCGCAACCGGTATTGGGACAACAACCACCTTTACCAGGAGCAAGACCAGTGGGCATTAGATATGCACCAACCTTAGAGAATCAGGAAGAACAATCCTTAGTGCCTGTTCAATCCTATTACGAAGAATCGGGTGCACACATATCTCCGACAGTGTATTACCCACCAGAAGAACCAAAACAACCAGAACCATGGGGCATGATGGGGAATGTTGGAATACCAACAATTACAAGTGCTTCTGATGAAGAGAGATACAATATGGATGCAAGAACCTTGATGTTCATAGCTCATGGAGGGTTAGCAGGACAGAGACCATCCTATCCACAAAGGACGAATCAAATGGGACCAAGACCAGCACTAGGACCTTGTTACAAGTGTGGAGGTGACCATTTGATGAATGTTTGCCCACATACGGAAATCATTAGAATTAACGCTTATTGCACTGAGTGTGGGGTTACTCACCTCATTGAGGATTGTTTAAAGAATCCAAACAAAGTGCAAAAGACGACATTGAATATGCTAGAAACTATTCCTACCAGCAGTGGGTCTGAAAATGAAACTCTGATACCAACGCAAGTTGTTACTAGAGCTCAAGCTAAGAAAACCACTAGAGAACCTGAGAATGGAAAGTTAGCGACTGAAGTGGTTAGTCAAGGACCGCGGAGTCAGAAAAACACATGGAAAGCTAGAAAAGCACGCATGAAGTTGAGAAAAGAACGTGAAGACGCTATTCTAGATGAAGAACTAAAGCGAACGAAAGATAGATTAGAAAAACTTGAGAGTCAAAACGGGAAACGAGAGATGAGCCCGGAAAGAACGAAACAAAAGAGTATCAAAGAAACAACGAGCTTAAGCTCAGGGGGATCAGTGCTAGTTGACAAAGTACACGAACCATTGGACGCACTGATGAGAGCTTACGAAGCTAGGGTAAAGAACAACCAAACACAAGAACAGAGGTGGATGACATACCCAAACGCGGAATTGGAAAAGCAGAGACTTGAAATGTGCCAGAGAATGATCGAGACTGCACAAGCTTTATTAGAACCACCAAGAGAAACAATGAATTGTGGAACGGAAAACCCAATTCAGCAAGAGACTATCATTTCACGGGTAGCTGAAAAGACTCCCAGTGCACAAAAGCCTGAAAATACACAAAAGGATGATCGCATAGTATTGAACACAACCGATCAGGAGATAGAGAGTTTTCATCCAGTCATACAGAGGAGTTACGAAAGAGATGATGATTACAATGAATTTTGGAAACAAGTGAGAGAGGCAAACTTTGCAAACGAGCTAAGTTGCCAAGCTAATCAGACAAATTGGGAAAAGGACATCAAGAATCCTCCCATAGTGGAATTTGAGGCAGGATCTCAAGTGGACTTGGATCTGCAATCTTACTGGGGAGATGGGGGCTCTGTTAGAACAATGGAGAGCAAACCTCATTCACTGAAAACTTTACCTTCATACTTAGGAGAGTATGAAGCAAAATCCGAGATTAGAGCACTTCCCTCAAGAAAAATCTCATCAGAAAAAGTCATGGACTCGCAAGGATTGATAGAGATTTTGTCAACACCAGTGACATGCACTATCACTCTAGCTGAGCTTTTGAGGCTAAGACCACATATGTGGACCACTGTAGGAAAATGCTTGGAGAAATTCGGGATAAAAGATCCAACATCGAGATTGCAAGAGAGCATAGAAGAGCTGAGCAAGCCACAAAAGGACGCTAAGCCTGTACCCTTAAACAAGGTCGGAGAGTATTGCGAAGGTGAAGAGGGGAATACAACCTTACCAGTTGAATTCCAAGGAGTGAACACAATGGCAATACTAAACAGCGGAGCTGGGGTAGCCATTGCTACAAAAGAAATCTGGAAAAAATGGGGGAAACCAGCAATAAGGAAGACTAGGTTGAAACTCCAATTAGCAGATGGACACATGGAGAAACCTATGGGGTTATTAGAGAAAGTTGTAGTGACTTCTTGCGGCAGTGAATACGAACATACATTCGCTACTGTCGATTTTGGCAAGGAGAATAACTATGATATCATACTGGGAAGACCATTCATGAGACAGTTGAAAATGGTCCAAGATTGGGGCTACGATCACATATACTTGAGAAATATGGAAACCACTACACGTGTGAACCTGAAAGACCATAGCTACAAAGATGTGAACCGAACACCGGTAGAGGAATTTGATTCAGCTACTTTGGCGGGATCCGAATTTCCAGCTTGGTTAGGTAAACCCAAGGAGTTATGGATGTGTGGAGCTTCGAAATGTGGAAGTCTGAAACTAGAAGAATGTGTTTTAGAAAGGGCTATCGAAGACGAAACTTATATAAGAGAACCCTTTCCAGAGGACACGTTTGAACCATTAGAATGGACACACATTCTAGCAACCCTAGATGTTTGTGCAATTCCAGATGGTCCCACAACGAAATTTTGCGACAAGGACGGGTACGACGTGGTTCCGTATTTCATGTTGAGAACTGTATTCGAAAAAGAAACTGATAGAATAGATGACCTGGAAAAGCTAGATGTGCTTCGCCTAAAAGCAGTAGCTTCCATCTACGCTCAAAAAAGGCGACAAAAGGAATTTTTTGATAAGCATGTGCGGACTAAAGAGTTTAAAGTTGGGGACTATGTCCTAGTTTACACTCTGAAACAGCATGCTAAAAAGCTTAAAAAGCGAGGGATGGGACCTCTGGTGATTAAAGATCTATCACCAAGTGGAGCCGTCAAGCTTGCTACAGTAGACAAAGAAGAAATGCCCAATTGGATTAGTGGATGCAGAGTGAAAAAGTATCTGTTGCCGCTAACACAAGACATGCTTCTCAAAATACATCAAGAAAAGCTGCGTGTCCAGAAAAAGAAAAAGATTGAGGAGGAAGCGCAAGCCGAGGCGAAGAAAAGAATGGAGAAAAGAAGACTACTGCGTCAGAAACAGCACAATGAAGGAGCAATACGAATAAACGCAGTCAGTATAACAGAAATGGGGAATGACAAAGAAGAACCCATCATTGAATGCAAAGTAGGAACCAACCAAATCAAAGCCAGAGCACTATTGGATTCAGGAGCTCAAGCTAACCTACTTTCACTCAGTTTGTATAGACAATTGACAAATGACACGAAATTACAAACTGCCAAGCAAGAGTTAAAAAGTTACTCTGAGAATTCAATCAAAACTGTGGGATGCACAGTTTTACATATACAGATTAACCAATATGTGTATCCTCATATGTTTTACGTGGTTGAAGACCAAGCTACACAACATCCATTATTGCTAGGACAACCATGGCAGAAGCAATACAATGCAATGATTGACTGGAGTTCTAAATCAGTGCTTATCAAATACGAAGGTGAAAGTCAATCAGTTAAGTTCACCAAAGGAGCAGAGCCAACTCCAAAGGAAGAATCCACGGACAAGGGCAAACAACAAACAGAGAAAAAGAAGAAGCAATGGCAACCAAAAGTTTCTATACAACCGGATTACTCTTCGACGAGGAATTCTCAACAGTGGATAAGGAAGACAAGCAATAATATAACAGCTCAACCTTGGAAAACAAAGGAGTCAAAGTTGGTATGGAAACCAAAAAAGGCTGTGCCAGAGAACAAAAAGGTGGAAAACAGAGTCTTCAATACCAGACAACAGAGTGATCCCCGACAATCAAGGACAGTGAAACAGATCTGGATTCCAAAGAAGTTCATGACGGCACAAAGCTACAGCAAGCAAATTTGGATCCCAAAGATTTGTAAACAGGAACTCCCTTCAATACAATCAACGGAAACTCCTAGGTATTTCAAGGCGAGGAAATCAACACACAGAACAAAGCAGGTTTGGGTCGCAAAGAGTTTGTGGCAAGCACAAGCAAAGCGGAGGCAGATTTGGATTGTGAAAAAAGACAACAAGGTAATGAAGAATCCATCTACTAATTCTACTACCGAAGTGCCAAAACCAACCCAACACCCGACCACCAATCCTTCAATCAAACAAAGAGCAGCTTTATTGGAAAGACTGTTGTATCATCGCTCTACAATTACATTGGGAACTTATGACCAAAACAACTACAATGCTTCACCCACAGACACTTCATAGTCGTCCGGGAGGACTCAGACTCGGAGGGGGGGAGGTATACAGGAGCTACAAAGCAGCTACAAGCGGAAAAAACAAAGAAAAACAAAAGTTATATTACAAGGGCAGTGTCTTACATGATTTTGCAATTTTTTATGTTTGATTGCGGATATTGATAATATTTATGCCCTTATATACCTTGCTTTGCAACAAGAAGAGATCAAATGATGAATTTGGGTCTCTATATGTGTAAATATCACTAAATAAGAGTGTTTTTGGAGCTATAAAGTGAAAAAAAGTGGTAATCCAAGTCCAGAAATCACAAAGAAGTGTATATTCATATACACAGGGTTACTAGCTATTTATCGTGTATGTTTGGAATTTTTTGGCTTCAATTTGCTATTTTTTTTATTTTTTATGATTTTCTTAATAAAAGTAAAAGAAAAATAAAAAAAGCAGGTGAAATGAGATCGGAAAAAAGAAAAGAATAGACGGTGATGATCCTCATGACAAGGGAAACCCAGGACAAAAATTGGGTACAATTCTGAAAAAGTTGCGGAAAGCTCGAAATGACAGAATTTTGGCAAAGTGGACAGATTTCTCAGAAACAGGTCAAATGGAGTCCAAATTGAGAAATTTCAAATCCTAAAGTGCATTTCACGACGAGATAGGAGCACATGTCAAATTTGGTAACAAGTGATCCGGGAAGCCCGAATATAAGTATTTTTCACTTCAGTATCAAGCTCATTTCCACTATTATCTTCTTGGAGAGAGCAAAGAGCACACAGGAGCATCCGACCTTCTACCGCCTTCTACGACTGCTATGAGAGCTCAGAGGACACCAGACATGAGAGGTAGACTCGTTGCCATAAGCTTTTGATGCTTATCGTTAACTTTTGTCGCGAAAACTGATCAAAACCAAGAAACAAGAGCAGACGGGGAATGGGGAAGAACGCTAGGTAGGGGCACAACTGCCTAACCAAACCTTACAAGAACTTAGAGGTGGGTTACCCTAGTATAGGAGATGAGTTTCTAGCACTCAAAGCTCAAGAAAGAACGACTGGAAAAACCCTAGGTCAACAGAGCCTGCAAGAGGCAAACAGAAAAAAGTTGTCGGAACGACACAAAACTTCTCAAGAAGCTTAACAACATCGAGGGCAATGCAACCATGGAGTATCTCCAGGTTTGGACCACCAAAAGTAGGTCGGAACAACCGATTCGGCTGTGGACACACAAAGCGTCATTTTGGCATAACGGCTAAAATTGACGACCAAATGACATGAAACTTCACGAGCAGTTTCAACTATACATGGATGACTTATGTTTGCAAGCAAAACCCAAAAGAAAGCTGATTCACTTACCGATGGTGAAAAAGACGCTTTCGGGCAACCAAATGGAGAAAGATGGAGAACGGGGAGCCAAAGTCGAGTTCAACCGAATAGGTGGCTTCACAACATATCCAATGAGCTGGAAATGCAACTCTCAAGAAGAAAAGTTGAAGAAATTCAACTCCAAGGCAAAAAGACGACTTCGGAGACTGAAATGCCTATAAGGGGGCTTTTTAGCTAAACTGATGACTTTTTAAGTTGAAAACTAGTTAGCAGGGCTTAGGGCACTAGCACAAAGCATTCTTTGCACAAAAAGACCAACATTTCAAGAAAAGACATCATACGCGTATGATGTCTCACAGCATGATTTTCTCATCCATTTCAACATTTGAGTGCATAGCCTCATTCCACATGTTAATCACATCCTATGAACCAAGTATCATGAGAATTGGAGTTAGAAAACCCAAGGAAAACCAAAAAGACGCAAAGTAGGCCATAAAATTGATTTTTGGTCCTAATTTTGTCAAAATAACTCCAAACTCATTGAAACTTTGTAGGATTGTTGGTTAACACATCTACAAGCTATCTGGAATCAAAAAGCACCATTTTGACACAAAAGACATCATACGCGTATAATGTCTATTTGCACTTACAGAGCCAAAAATGCTCATTTGTCATCATACATCCATTATATATATCTAATACATGCTACATATGAAGTTTGGAACCATTTGGTCAAGTGGATCACCCCATTAGCCCAAGTAAGAGAAAATCCTTCATACAAAGCCTATTTTTGTCCCAAATCCAACATATTCAAGTCCAAACCAAGATTTGAGTATAAACAGTCCTTCACTAGCACATGGAGAGTCCACAGAACCAATCCCATGAAAAATTGATCAAAAAGACATCATACGCGTATGATGTCTCCAGAGCCATTTTTAGCCCAAATTCTATCCAAACTTCATAAATCCACTGAATAAGCCTATTTAAAGCCAAATCCAACCTTATAGAGAAATTTGGTCCAAAAATGCACTAAAAGACATCATACGCGTATGATGTCTCACTATGTGATTTTGGCACCTAAGGGCTTCAACCACAAAACAGAAGTGTTCTACATGCCATTTGAAAGTAATCCACCAAGTTTTACCCAATTTGGATCATAAAATCCATTTCCCTTTCAAAATTTTGCCCAAGAGCCTGAATTGGACTAAACTGGCCAAAACTTGACCAAATGGGATCCAAACTCAAATCCAAGCATATGACACTCATGTATACACTATCAGCTACAAGCACAACCAATATGAAGTCATTCTGACACAAAAGACATCATACGCGTATAATGTCTCAAGCATGTTTTTGAGCCCAGTGTGCATATTTTTTCACCTACATTGCATCCTTAGGCCCTGAATAGCTCATGTTTCAATTTTCAAGTCATTTGAATAGTTAAAAGCTTCATTTCGGCTTTCAGTACTAAAAAGACGCGAACTTCTGAAATTGGAGTTACAGGATCCATGGATTCCGCTAAGTCATCGGCAACTAAGAGAAAAAGACCAACCATCAATGATGCTCTTGCAAAAGCAGAACCTTTTGATATTCCAACAGAAACCCTCAAGCCAACCAAGACTTGGATGGAGGAAGCAGTACTAGAAAAAGAGGGAATAAAGATCTACCAGGGGACTTTCAGAGATCCTCAAGGGCAATCGGTCGATGTACCTATGATCCCACGAGAATTAGTGGATTATAGCAGAACAGAGAACATAAGCAGATACCTGGAAAAGGCTGACTTACACAGGTTCTTCACCTCGAGACCATCAGGTGTAGACACAAGAAGAGTGTATGAGTTGGCAACATCCATTCAGAAGGATGGAAAAGCCACGTTGACAGCCATGGATGGAGAAACAGTTGAAGTACAGATCACTCCACAGCTCATTGCAGATGCATTGAAGCTGCACAACAAAGGGAGTTCTGTCAGAGAAAGAAGGGAGTCCATAGAGGTCTATGGATCAAAGAAACAAAATACAACCTACGGAGATATGGCAGATCAACGAGCTGCAACCCTTTGCCGATTATACAACCAGTTTTTCCATGTGTGCAGTAAAAGACCGCAGAAGTATACTACACCACCCCATGCCATTGCGACAACCATCACATGGGCACTGAAGAGCAACGTGCCAAAAGAGGTGAATTACGCTTAATACATCCACGAGCAAGTAATCGCCATGCACAACCAGAAGCCAAAGTACATAGGAGGAGGAGAAATCCTAACAAGAATAGCTTATGAAGCTATTGGAGCTAGGGATCAAGGGCCACAGATTCCCTCCCAGAATGAGTGGTTTAGAGAAGCCGATGAGGAGGAAGAACAGCAAGAAGTATCCAAGAGGGCGTCCACAAGAGCACGCCGAAAACTAGAAATAGTTTCAGAACCTGAGGAGGCCGTGGACGAGCCGCTCAAGAAGAAAGCGAAGAAGAAGGCCGATCCCAAGCAAACCAAAAGTCAAAAAGCCGCAAGAATGGAAAGGCTGGTAGAGCAATTTAGAGCGGAAAGAGCTCTAAAGGGGGACTTCGAAGAAATGTGGGTGCCAGACCCCAGTAAAGTCGGAACCAGCTCAGCCAGGCCACATGTTGATCAATATGATCAATATATTAGAGCATATGAGGAGTCGGAGGCCATAATTGAGCAGCAACCTGTCGAGCCTTATACTGAAGAGGAAGTACAGCTTTTAAAAGCTGAGCTCAAAAAGGACGACAAGGGGAAGAAGAAAGTAGATGAGTCTACTGAACCTCAAGAGAAAGACGGGCAAGCAAACAAAGGGAAAGCCAAGATGACTGAGGACAATCAGCCCTCTTCTACTGTTGTACCAAGCCCGAAGAAGATGGGAATTATTGTGGAGGAAACCACAATAGAAATAGAAACAGAAATTATGGAAAAGCCGGAGGCCAGGACCAAGGAAAAGGAGATAGATCCAGTTCAGCAAAAGAAAGATGATTATGAGGATCTAGTAGCGATCGGATACAGTGAAGAAGAGGCCCTGGTGGCAGTTTATGGGATATCCCTACGGAAGCAAGATGATCGGAAAGGGACAAAAGAAAAGACAAAGGGTACAATGGAGAGTGAAGAAAAAATGGACGAGCCGAAGCCATTGGAGGTGGTGGCAGAAAGAGCTGTCAAGTTGACAGATGAAGATGAAAAAGACATTCACATGGTGCATGAACTGCTCAGCAAGATTAAAGAAAGATCCAGAGCAAAGGAAGTAGCACTTGAGACAGCAAAACAAAAGGAAGCAGATTTGCAGAAGCAGTTAGAGAATGGTATGACTGAATCTGAGAGTCATAAAGCATCACTCTACGACGCAGAAAACGAGAGAGACGGCTTGATACTCCAACTATCCGAAGCTTCAAGAGAGGTAACAAGTTCACAGGAAGCAAAGGAGAGAATAGAAGATGAGCTGGAGGCAGCCAAGGATGAGCTCATTGAGCTAAGGGAAAGAGTCGAACTTCAAGAAAGGACAATCACGAGACTCAGGACCACCCCTAGAGCTAGCAGAGCAGGAACAGAACAAGAGGGAGCCCTCGTACCAGCTCTGGAAGAGCAGGTCAGAAGTTTGCAAAGAGAGCTGAGGTTAGAGCAAGTACAAAGATTGCACATGGCGGAGGGATCATTGGCTGCAGAGGAGAGGCTCACATCAGAAAACCAAACACTAAGGACAGAAAATGAGGCCCTCCGCAAACAGCTCCAAGACCTCCAAGAGCAACAAAGAAGAGAAACAGAGACACCACAAGAAGAAGCAGGGGGAGCAGCCATAGAGCTACCAGAAACTGGAGAGGCAACCACAATTGAAGACCCAACCCCAGTTCAAGAAGTGGCCTCGACTTCAGGAATCTCTGAAGAAGAAGAACAAAGGCTCCAGGACCAAATAGAAAAGTCAACAGAGGAAAGTGCCAAGGCGGAAATGGAATGGGAAAGGAGACTCCTCATCTCCATTAGACTTCAAGGTTTAGACACAAAAGTGCTCCATGAAGAGTGGATGCAACCCAGCCTGCCTTTCCCTCTGATGAAATTTGAAGTGATAAAGACGAAAAAGAGAATAGAGGAGGAGCAGTATGTCGCTCTTTACGAAGGCGACATCACAAAGGATGAACAATCAAAGAAGATTGTAGATTCTCAACCTAGATGGAGGAAAGGTTGGCTGAACAAATACCCAGCCTACCTCATCTACTTGGTAGAGGCTCCAAAGGAGATTCGGGAGGATGCAACCTTCTGCCCGGTGCCAAGAGTCAGAAGCTGGAAAGAGCATGGTAGGATTGCAGAAAAGAAGCCTAATTGGCTTAATTATCCCAGGATGCCAGGACCAAAGGAAGGAGAGAGAATAGGTAAAGCCTACATGGTGAAAACCCTAACGGGCACCATCAAACTCTTTACTGGCTCTCCTGACCTTTCGTGTCAGATGCTAAAGAAAATCTGCAGGACTCTCTTAGCATGCATTGAAGTGTTCGCGCCAGATAAAGCTACGACCTCGAGTCTACTATCGACGGCCGGCACAGTGACGGATATGATGTATGATCTTTCTTTGCAGCCATCACCAAAGGTGTAACATCTCTTATACCAAAGAATTATGTTTTTGCCTAGCTTCCACATGCAAACATTCGAAGAAGCTTTCTACACCGGCTTTTTCACTCACGAAAGCAAAATATTCGGCCCAACCTTGACCATCGGCAACCTACGCTACGAATCACATTTGCAGATGCTCAAGACGACAAGACTCTATTGACCAAGCCTAAAAGTCATGTCAGGGACGACATGAACGCGGAGGGGGGGAGTGTTGAGCCAGCAGAGGATGACACCCGCATTTTTGCTCACACCCATCATTTCGTAACCATTGATTGTAATAAATGTCTTTCTGACATTAATTTTGATTTGAGCCATTCATTAAGTAACGGGACTCAATTGAGTTTCCAGCTTGTAATCCCGACGTAATTTCACCTACTGATGTAAATAATTAGAGATGTTCTCACCTCCAAGGCTGAGGTATATAAGCCAAAGTTTTGTAACCTAAAGGAGATTCAATTATTAATCAAAGTGAGTTTTGAGCATCGTGACTGTGTCTGAGAGAGAGAGAGAGAGAGAGAGAGAGAGTCTTATCTCCTTGCTACGCGAGCTACGGAGCCGCCATTGGAGAAGCGACACCGCCATTGTGTTAGCAACGGCGAGAGCTACGCACAGATACCAAGAGTGCGCGCTATCGGCTTCTATGTGTGGTAAGTTCCTACGAGCTTCGGTGTGAGTTTTCTTCCAACTCGTGTGTCGGAATAGAGCGTGCAGCATATCTATAGAACCACAACGAGTAGAGCTACACATTGGTACCATCGGGGTCAAGTTTCGGTCACCTGTATTTTTCGGACTGTCTTCATATGCGTTTACCGCACGGAGTGGTTATAGGTTGATTTTGCAGTTCAAGTCTTTAGGGTGTTGTTCTTACCTAGTGTATAGACTTCCCCTTGAGTTTGAGATCGATTCGATGATTCTAGATCCTGTTTCGTATAGCATTCGTTCGTAGTACGGATTTCAGTCACTTGCGTATTTTAGAACTTAGATTTGATTTCCTTGGTAGTGATTGTCATTAGAAGGTCGAGTAGGTGATTTGACACCCACCTAGTTGTTTCCATGCGCCTGCGGGTCAAGCTCCGTCCTCGTCTGACAAATTCTGTTGTTGGTTGAGTTCTCGCTATTTAGCTTCCGCTAGCGGCGTAACCGCCTTAACAGATGCGTTGATGCAACAAAAGTAGTCTAGCCTCCTCATCCATCTCTTTTTTCTTGTAGCCTAGAGGGATTAGTTTCAAGGTCTATCACTAGTCAAAAACTACACATAGAACATTGATACAAGGTTCCACCACATATGAAACCTATCATCTCTAGTAGCATGGATGGTTTGATATCAAGGTTCACCACGTGTCCTACCTATACTCTATTGTAGCATGGAGATTCTGGTTTGGTGGTACTACACTTGTCCAAACTTGGCTTGTTGTTGATATCTGGAGGTAATCAAGGGTCCTCCACTTGTCCAAGTTAGGCATATAAAAGAATTGCAAACTCCACCATGTGTACAACATATGATTGATTATAGCATGCATGGTCTTATTTCATGGGCAACCATCTTCTCTCCAACATGTGTCCAACCTCGGCTCCATTGAAGCATGGAGAGAAGCAAGGTCCACCACTTATTAAAGCTATTATTTTCTCCCAGTGCTTTCAAAACCCATAATACGTTGTACATGGGGGGGGGGGGGGGGGTTCTTGTTTCAAGGTCCACCACTTGGCTAAGATTGGATCCATTGAAACATAAAGAGAAGCAAGCTCTACCATTTGTCCAAGCTAGGTGCCATTGAAACATGAAAACCCCATAATATGTTGTATACGGGGGGTGCTTTTCAAGGTCTACCACTTGTCTAAGCTATGGTCCATTGGAACATGGATAGAAGCAAAGCTCCACCACTTTTCTAAGCTAGGATCCATTGAAACATGGAGAGAAGCAAGCTCCATTGTTTGTCTAAGCTAGGCTCCATTGGAACATGGAGAAAACAAGCTCCACCACTTGCCTATTATTGCATAGAGATTCTGTTTTGAAGGTCCACCACTTGTCCAACCTTGCCTTCATGTATGGAGATAATCAAGAGTGCAATGCTTCTCTAAGCTAGGGACATAAAAGAGTTTCAAGGTCCACTACATATACGATCTATGATGGGTTGTAGCATGGGAGGTTTCATTTTAAGGTTGACCACTTCTCCAGCTCCGCTTGTCCAACCTTAGATCCATTGAAGCATGGAGAAGAAAGGTCTACCAACTCTCCAAAATAAGCAAGAAAATCTCTATAAAACCCATGAATTGTTAATATATGCTATGCTGTGGAGTTTTGTTTGAAGGTCCACTCCTTATCCAAGCTACAATCCATTGAAGCATGGAAATAAGTAAGATATATCTCTAGTCCAAGATAGGATCCATTGAAACATAGAGAGAATCAAGGTCCACCACTTGTTCAAGCTATGCATGGGTAATTGATATAAGGACCACTATGTTTTCACCTATACTATGCTCTATCATGGATATTTTCATATTCCACCAATTTTCCAACCTATTTAATAGGTTGTATTATGGGGGTTTGGTTTCAAGGTACTTCACTTGTCTAAGGTGGGTTCCATTGAACTATGGAGAGAAACAATCTCTACCACTTGTCCAAAATATGCTCCTTTAAAACATAAAAGCAAGGTCCACCACTTGTCCAAGCTAATGTTTCTCTCCATTGAAGCATGGAGAGAAACAAGGTCTACCACATGTCCAAAATATGCTCCATTGAAACATAAAAGCAAGGTCCACCACCTGTCCAAGCTAATATAACAAATGGGTGTTGGTTACAAGGTGTACTACACTTGTTTAAACTAGTCTCCATGCAAGGTCCACCACATGTCCAAGCTATATGAGCTTGGTTTGAAGGTCTACCACACCTCTTGAAATTAGGATCCATGTAAGGTACACCTTTTGTCAAGCTATGTCTTTAGTGAGTACTAAAACTAAATAAATTGCAGTACTTAAATACCTTTCCAAGCTCATTAAGATTTTGGTCTCTAAGGCCACCACCACATGTCTAATCTATGCTCTAATTGATTACTTATGCTAGTTCTCAAAGTCCAAACATAAGCTCCCTTCTAGCAAGGTTAGTTTAAATTTAGGCTCCAGCACCTGTCTAAGCTAGGTTCAATTTATGAAGCATCACCATTTAACCATGCTACAATCTAATGTATCATATCAAGGGGGTATTGATAAAAGGTCCAAAACTTATTGAGTTCAAGCTCTTAAGTAATTAAGTCTTTGTGAGTATTAAATGTTATAGTTTTAGTCTAAAGATCCACCATTCAAAAACTCAAGTAATTTACTATTTACGTTCAAACCTTGAATGCTTGAGATAAAAAATACAAACTCAATCAATACTATATAAAGCAAAATCTAACATTAAGAGTATCAAATTAGTAACAAGAAACACTAACATGCACAAGAAACTCAAAACATAGGTGTCTCCATTTCCAAAAAGTCCTCCATTGACAGAGGATGTTGTTGTTCTTCTTCCTCTTCTCTTAGTGGAGAGCACTCCACTGTAATAGGCACAATGTCATCTGATTGCGAATTGGATTGTTGAAGTCCAGCCCATTTTTCTATATCTTCATGAGACTTAACAAAGTCTAGCAACATGGTCTCCACATTTTTTTCCTCCTCCACACTATCAACTAAGCATATAACTTCTTTTTTCTGTTGTATTCCTTCTTGTGCAACCAAGGAACCATCACCAAAAACATCGACAAGCTTGCGGTCTTCAAAACAATATGTATGAATGTAGTGCTTGACCAAAGCTCTTTTTTTGGCCTCCAAATATTGAAAATCTGACATATCGTTATCTGCTACTTGAAGAAGAGAACAATCAATTGGCATGGGATGTTCCTCTGATCTTCTTCTCAGGTCTTCAAATGCATTGCCTTGTCCCAAGAAGGCAATAACTGTTAGGAACTGAATTGCTCCTTTGCAAGGAGCTGATGGAAAGTGATGCAATGCACCACAACAATGGTAGCTCAGATTATCTCCCATGGCGTGAAAGGCACATTGCAATTTTGTGAAGTTAGTGAAATCCAAAAATGCAAGAAAGACAAATCCAGGATCTGTTGACCCTCCAGCAATAGCCAAGATCCCATCCAAAGCATTGTTAAATGTCTCCTCACTCCACTTCAAATTGCATCCAGCGTTTTTTGTCATATCTAAAACACATAAGCCAATAGGCACTTTATTATTGAAGTGGCGCATCAAGCAGAGATTGCCTTCCATTTGTAGGCTCACCACATAGATTGACCATGGCAAATCTCTAGGCTCAATTTTATCCTTTTGAAGGTGAATAGCCCATTGCATGTATTTATTGCTCGATCTGGAAAATCCATTTTCTTTGTTCCACGCGTCAAACTAGATCCGATCCATTCCTCACATAGCATTAAAAGTGTTTTATAAACAACATCATTGATGTTATACATTTTGACCACCTCCTCCCAGTCTTTACATGGTGAAGACTCATTCAAATTGTTGAAGCCTTCAAGAAGTGCATCTTGAATCAATTTGTCTTGCTTCAACTGCTTGATTCGATCATACATGTTAGTTGCATCACCATCCTTTGCACTCTTTGACAGTAAAATCTTCTCATCTCTAATCTCTTCTTGAATAGTCTTTACCTCTAATTCCTCAAGGCCACAAAGGTATCTAAATACAGTTGTTGGGGGTTTCTTATTCTCCTCTTCTAGCCTTTCAATGATTTCTATCCAGCAATCATAAATTAAATCAAAGTACGTGACCATGTGTGCCTGTTTAGCAATCCAACTTGTTGCTGCACTCATTCTTGATAATCGAAGAAAATCCTAAAAAGAAATAGAGAAATAATTAAACTATTGAGCAAAATTTGTTAATTAAACACTATAAAAAAGACAAAGAAAATAACTTACATCCGATCCGGCACGAGATGCATGTCCCTCTGCAATTCCACTTGCTGCCTTTGGTGGTTGTCCTGAGAAGATCCATTGACTCCGTAAATGTCTCAATATTTGGCTGTAAGGTTGCTTGACATACAATGCCTGAGCCTCCTCATTTGCAATGGCAAATATAGCAGTTGCAACAAATGGAGGAGCATTCACAAAAATGCGAGCCTTTCTAAATTTATACACGCTAATCAGTCTTTCAAATATCTCTTTGTTGTTTTGTTCATTGTGAAGCAAAACTTTTGCAGCATAGATTGAATGCTGCCCATCAAGAATCCAATAATGATAATCTTTAATTTTTTGCTCTTCTACCTCTTCTACTACAAAAGGAGTCCCCTTCTTTGACTTTGCATTTCGAACAGGCATCAAATATGCACATGCTGCAGGCTTGGTCGTACTCCGTGAAAATCCAAATAACACACTTTCAGCGTGTTTTTTATCCATAATACGTGCATTATAGTGATCAGGAGCAAGCCAACAATTTTGAATAGGGATATCAAATTCCCTATATTGGAAAGGAAAATAGTTTATGTACTTATTCATTCCACCTGTATCTTTTTCTTGTCCTTTCATGGCCTCAGCTTCTAAAACATCTGGATCCACAATTCTCATCTTTGACATTGAACCCTCTGTTGATGAGAATGCCAAAGATGCCTTGTCTACATCCAGAATGGAACTAGTTTGCTTAGTTGCTACTTTCTGCACTTTTGCTTGCTTCTTTGTGGATGGCGGTCGTGAAGCTTTCACCTTTTTTCGTTGTAGTGTGGCAATGATGGAGCTTTGAAGTTGATCTGCTGTGATATTTGGATTTGATTCTGCAAACTTCCATCCTCGAGAAAACATTGTCTCTTCTTTGTTTCTAGACATGCGCTCCAATGCATATGCTCCTGAAGATAGTTGAAATTCTAGATTCATTGGAACTAGAATGTCAATGCATTCCACCTCCGGATGACTATCAACTACAGAGACAGATGCTTCCACAACCTGTCCAACATCTTCAAACAAGCTGTCATTCTCCTTTTTGGCAATAAATAGATGCACCTTATGAAATTGTGCACCCTCTATACCATGTATGTCCAAATACCATTTCCTAAGATCATTGCAAGTATAGTCAACTGAGACAGCAACCCTTGCAACCTGTTTTTTTGGAGCCATCTTTCTTGAAACAAAAAAAAAACCAAATGTTATTTTAACATATACTTTTTTGTAATGGATTAAGTTTGTGTGAATACAAGGTCCACCACTTGTTCAAGCTAGATCTAAGCAAGTATACATAGTGATCTTTTAAGCTAGTAAACTAAGGGAAGGGAGAAGTAAGGTCCACCACTTGTCCAAGCTTAGCTCTAGACAACATGGAGAGATTCGAGGTCTACTAATTGTCTAATATAGGCTAACTCTATTGAAACATAAAGAGAAGAAAAGGTCCACCACTTGTCCAATCTAGGCTCCATTGAAACATGGAGAGAAGGATGCTCCACCATTTGTCCAAAATAGGCTCCATTGAAACATGAAGAGAAGCAAGTTGCACCATGTCTTCGAGATGCTAGGCTCCATTGAAATACCTTAAACCCACGATATTTTGTATATGTGGGGTTTAAATTCAAGGTCCACCGCTTGTCCAACCTATTATCCCTAGTAGCATGAGTGGTTTGGTCTCAAGATTCACCACTTTTCCACTCTATGTCATTATATTAACAAGATCTGGGTGTTAAAGTCCACCGCTTGTCCAACCTATAAGTCTATATCTTAAATGGTATTATTTACCACCACTTGGAATGCACATGATAGGTTTTACATAGGGGTCTGGTTCCAAGGTCCACCACTTGTCCAAGCTAACTCTATTGAAACATAGAGAGAAGAAAAGGTCCACCACTTGTCCAAGCTAGGCTCCATTGAAACATGGAGAGAAGGATGCTCCACCATCTTTCCAAGCCAAGTTCGATTGAAACATGAAGAGAAGCAAGCTGCACCATGTCTCCAAAATGCTAGGCTCCATTGAAATATCTTAAACCCATGATAATTCGTACATGGGGGGTTTACATTCAATGTCCACCACTTGTCCAACCTATTATCACTAGTAGCATGAGTGGTTTGGTCTCAAGATTCACCACTTTTCTACTCTATTTTATTATATTAAGAAGATATGGGTGTTAAAGTCCACCACTTGTCCAACCTATAAGGCTATATCTTAAAGGGTATTATTTCTCACCACTTGGAATGACCATGATAGGTTTTACATGGGGGTTTGGTTCCAAGGTCCACTACTTGTCCAAGATAACTCTATTGAAACATAGAGAGAAGCAAAGGTCCACCACTTGTCCAAGCTAAGGTCCATTGAAACATGGAGAGAAGGATGCTCCACCATTTATCCAAGATAGGCTCCATTGAAACATGAAGAGAAGCATGCTGCACCATGTCTCCAAGATGCTAGCCTTCATTGAAATACCTTAAACCCACGATATTTTGTACATGGGGGGTTACATTCAAGGTCCACCACTTGTCCAACCTATTATCGCTAGTAGCATGAGTGGTTTGGTCTCAAGGTTCACCCCTT
Source organism: Adiantum capillus-veneris (assembly GCF_014529385.1). NCBI lineage: Eukaryota > Viridiplantae > Streptophyta > Polypodiopsida > Polypodiales > Pteridaceae > Adiantum > Adiantum capillus-veneris. Next base: position 132,398,582 of record NC_140941.1, read on the forward strand.
TTCCACTCTATGGCATTATATTGAGAAGATCTGGGTGTTAAGGTCCACCACTTGTCCAACCTATAAGGCTATATCTTAAAGGGTATTCTTTCTCACCACTTGGAGTGACCATGATAGGATTTACATGGGGGTTTGGTTCCAAGGTACACCACTTGTCCAAGCTCACAGACTCTATTGAAACTTAGAGAGAAGCAAAGGTCCACTACTTGTCCAAGCTAGGGTCTATTGAAACATGGAGAGAAGGATGCTCCACCATTTGTCCAAGATACGCTCCATTGAAACATGAAGAAAAGCAAGCTCCACCATGTCTCCAAGATGCTAGGCTCCATTGAAATACCTTAAAGCCATGATATTTCCTACATGGGGGGTTTACATTCAAGGTCCACCACTTGTCCAACCTATTATCTCTAGTAGCATGAGTGGTTTGATCTCAAGATTCACCACTTTTCCACTCTATGTCATTATATTAAGAATATCTGGGTGTTAAGGTCCACCACTTGTCCAACCTATAAGGCTATATCTTAAATTTTATTCTTTATCACCACTTGGTGTTACCATGATAGGTTTTACATGGGGATTTGGTTCCAAGGTCCACCACTTGTCCAAGCTAAGTCTATTGAAACATAGAGAGAAGCAAAGGTCCACCACTTGTCCAAGCTAGGCTCCATTGAAACATGGAGAGAAGGATGCTCCACCATTTGTCCAAGATAGGATCCATTGAAACATGAAGAGAAGCAAGCTGCACCATGTCTCCAAGATGCTAGGCTCCATTGAAATACCTTAAACCAGGGATTTTAATTAGGCGATGACGCATTTTGTTAAATGTTAATTATTGTTGTTATTATCACTATTTTTTTCATGTTAATAACATATCTAATGTCATGACTTACGAAAACCGGTAGAAAACGTAGAACCGGCGGGGCAACCACAAACCCCGGCAGGCTCGACGAGCATATTATGAATCCCGCGGGCCCGGCGGGCAAAGCAAGAATCCCGCCGGCCCCGTCATGTACCCCCTCCATATTTGGAGGCTCTATATAACCCTGTAGTAGACATCACATCACATCACCGCTTCCTCTAAATTTGGTCATCCTTTAAAATTTAGAAGAAAAACTAAAGGTAAAAGAATGAATAGTCTTTAAAAAAAATTAAAACTTAATGAAACTCTGATCATGGATCATTAGTTCTTTTTTGGACTGAATTGATTCTTGAAAGGAGGTAGAAAGGTGAATCTTTGGGTCGGCATCTCTACATTTGGGATGGACTAATCTCATGTTTGGTTCACCGTTATATTTGCTAAATTGATTGCTATATTGATTAGAACTTCTATCATGGGTCATTAGTTCTTTTTTGGACTGAACTGATTCTTGAAAAGAGATAGAAAGGTGAATCTTTGGGTCGATATCTCTACTTTTGGGATGGACTGATCACTTGTTTGATTCACCGTTGTATTTTCTTGCTATTCCGATTAGAGCTCCAATCATGGGTCATTAGTTCTTTTTTGGACTGGACTGATTCATGAAAGGAGGTAGGAAGGTGAATCTTTGGGTCGATATCTCTACTGTTGGGATGGACTGATCACATGTTTGATTCACCGCTGTATTTGCTTGCTATTTCGATTAGAGCTCCAATCATGGGTCATTAGTTCTTTTTTGGACTGGACTAATTCATGAAAGGGGTAGGAAGGTGAATCTTTGGGTCGATATCTCTACTTTTGGGATGGACTGATCACATATTTGATTCACCGTTGTATTTGCTTGCTCATGTTTGAGTAGATTGAGGTTATTCCCTTCAGGCTTCACTACTACACTTGTGTGTGCTATTGATTATAACACTAATATTTGGTTTGAATAATACTTGAAAGAAGAGATAGCATATTGAGCTATGTTTATTGGTATTGCAGGCATCCAATAAGTATGTCTTCCACCGGAAATGTCAGCGGTGGTGTTGGTGTCCCAAGCCTGGCTTCCTTGAGGAGACCTCCTACCTCGATGCCAAGTCGTGCTTCGCAGGGCAAGCGAAAGGCAGGTGGAAAAAGTCCAGGACCCGAGTGGAATTTTGCTACAAATTTAAATAACTATCAAGATTGGAAATGTAACTTTTATGGCGAAGAGAAATCTAGAGGAGCACCAAGAATAAGGGATCATTTGCTAGGTGGAAATACCAGAATTCAAGGAGGAAAGTGCAAGGGCTTTGGTGCAGAAGAAGCAGCTATGCGCTTAAAAGCTTTAATTGGTAAGCTAATTTCCACGAGCAAAAGATCAAAACTCTCTACTTTCGACCATCACACCCCCGTATCGATAAGATCAAACCAGTATGAGGGATCATTGGGTGTAACGCCCACCAATGGAAGCACTCAAAGTAGGGAACCAACTTCTCATATCGATGGAAGTACTCCTCCAAACCATGGATCTCCTGACTTTTAGGTAGGATCGTCAAAAAGTAGACAGGTTAGCTTACAGACGAGCTTCAAAACACTTGCCTTAGAAGAAGCACAACTTGCACTAGCTAAAGCCGTCTATTTCACTGGGGGATCATTGGCCATTGTCACCCATGATGCATGGAAGTCACCTTGGAAACGCATTGGGGAGTATGGTGCTGGATTTACCCCTCCAACATATCACCATATGAGAAACCAACTGTTGGATAAATGTTACACAAGCACACAACAGGATATTCAAAGGGTAATATTAAATGCAACAGAACAATCTGGATACACCATCGTTAGTGATGGTTGGTCCAACGTTCAAAGGCGGCCATTGATCAACATCATGCTTGTATGTCCTCGTGGTGAATGTTTTATCAAATCTGTGGATAGCTCTGGTCAAATAAAGTCTGGCAGTTTTATAGCTGACATCATTGGTGACGCAGTTGAGGAACTTGGAAAAGAAAATGTTGTCCAAGTAATCATGGACAATGCCAAAAACTGTAGGGCTGCAGGTAGAATACTTGAAAGTCGCTTCTCTCACCTATATAGTGTTGGTTGCAGTACACAGAGCTTGAACTTGGTATTGCAAGATTGGTACAAGAGGGAGGACACAGAGTGGTTCAAATGGATAGTAGACAATGCTCGCTTAATAGTCAAGTTTGTTTTGAAGCGTCAGAGGGTTCTTGACATGTACCGTCAGAGGATGTCTACTATGTTAAAACTGTCGGGCGAAACTAGATTTTGCACCAACTACTATACGGTAGAATCACTAATAAAAAATAAGAATGCTGTGATGGAGACATTTGTTTGTGCTACTTTTTCAGAATGGGAGGCTGGTCAAAGGGAGAAGATAAAAAGAAAAATAGGGGTGATCAGAGATCTACTAGCTGATCGCCACTTCTGGGATGATGTGGTGGATGTTCACAATGTCATGATGCCCATTATGCTCTCATTACGCCAACTAGATTCTGCCTTGCCTAACATAGGTAAGGTGTGGATGGCTTGGTGGACTGTTCAAGAAAGCCTTGCAAATCCAGAGAAGCCCCAGGAGCCAATTGTGAAGCCTTGGAAGACACCATTCACTCAAAAGAGGAGAGAAATTTTGAGAAAGTATGTGCATGGTCGATGGGTTGGAGCACATAGTCCACTACACATCGTAGCTTTCTTATTGGATCCAGAGTATTGGGCAATGGAAATAGACAAACTTGATGAGGAGGTGATGGAAGACTTTTATGATGTGGTAGGCAGGTTTTATGATGATCCTGATGAGCATGCATCAACTGTTACTGATCTTACGAAGTTTAAACTCAAAGAGGGTAAGTTTGGTACAGAATTTGTGCAGAAACTTGCCACGGAGCAACCAGCGTGGAAGTGGTGGATAATGAACGGTGGTAGTGTACCCACCCTTAAACGCCTAGCTGTTAGAATCCTAGCCCAATGTGCATCCAATTCAAGTTCTGAGAGAAACTAGAGTACATATAAATATGTACATTCCACCATCAGAAACCACCTTCTAAATTCAAGAGCTGAAAAATTGGTGTATATGTACTGCAACCATCGGCTATTGGCAAGAGTGCAAGCTGAGAACTACAAAGAGGAGATGCCGCGCTGGACTTATGATGTAACCAATGATGAGGTGGACGAAGATAGTGAGCTCCAAGGGGAATCTCATGAAGTAGAAACTACATGTACTTTAGAAGAGATTGAAGAGAATTTGGAAATTGAACCAACTTTGACCGGTCGCAACAAGCGACGGTGGTTTAATTAATAGATTATCGAATCCATTGAGTGACTTCTGCTTAAGTTCAGAAACTGTTTATCTTATAAGCTTTTTTTTATATTTAGTTTAAGGTTTAGACATTTGCTTAATAATAAACGAAGCCCTTAAAAACCTTTACAAGGCCACAAATCACTATTAAAGCTTCATAATATACAAAGCCCTAACAAATCGTTGCATTATCACATATCATAATTTAAGTTGAAGAGAAGACAATTCACAATTCACTAATAAATTCTTGCAAGACAACGAGTCAATGTTATCAAATGTTGCAAAAACTATCCAAGTGATAGTGAAATATTTGTGAGAATATCTTCATTCTCCTGTTCACGCTGACATTTAAGCTTATTATAGTCTTCGAACATTTTGAACATTGCATATAGCTTTTTGGATATCTCAAACTCACATATAGCACAATGAAAGTTATTCATCATGCTTTGCATCAAGCATGATATATGATACATATGTCCGCATGGCAAGCTGAAGTGACCACACCACTCATGAAAGAATGATCTACATATGGGGCAAGGACCACCGTGCTCACCGAAAGCTGGAGGGGCCTCAATAGATGTTGGGTTCTCAATCAATGTGGCAGCATTTTGTTTTTTTATAGTCGCCTCTAACTCTTTTACGTGGCGAGATAGCACCTTCACCTCCCTTTGCAAGTCTCTATTTAGGGTTTCTTCTACATGAGAGCCTTGTGTAGCTTGTGATGCTTGCCTGAGTTGAGTTTGAAGCTCCTCCTTAACTTGATGCACTTCCATTGATGCACCTTCTAGTGTCAATGACATCTCTTGCCGTGTGACGGTGATTGCAGTACTGCGAATGTCCTCAACCGTCATGTGAGGTGTCCTTGAGCTAAAGTCCACTTCTTCACCCAAGACATAATGCATGTATAGCATCTTGGCAAACCACAATGGACAATCCATATGATGCATAGGATGACCCATAACATCGAGATATATGTTCTCTCCATTGTCTCGTATGTCTGCATTAATGCATTGTGATAGCTTGAGTCGACCTTTCTTGATGTTGTCATCTACAACGCCTGGCCTTATGGATTTCACCATTTCTCGGTCAATCCTAGTGTTCACCTCTTTCCATTGTGTACCCACTGGGTTGGCCCACTGGGAGCAACGAGCAGCAATTCGAGCGGTGTCGTTCACTCCACCGCCTTGAAACATGGATCTGAGACGCTCAAAAGCGCGCTTAGCCCTTTGATTATCATTATCCATATCCTGATTAAACACTATACTTTAGTTACGACATACAAACTTAATGATAATCAATTGCTATAAGAGTAACCACCATTTTACAAAAATCAATTTCTGTAATTTTAACCACCATTTTACGTCAATCAATTGATATTAGAATAACCACAATCTTACGCCAATCAATTGATATAAGAGTAACCACCATTTTTTAAATCAATGAATGACAATCAGTGACTCCACGTGGCTTATTGCTTGAAACTTAAGAGAAAAAACAAAACTCATAGAAAATTTGTTGTCTATTGAGATATAACAAAGTGTTTTTATTACTCATACATCATCCATTGCGCATAAAACCGAATTTTTAAAAGTGCTTTTATAAGTCACAAGTCTCAGAAAACCCTGCTTAATAAAGTACATCATATATCCATCAAAAAAAGGCTACACTCATTTCAGAGGGAGGGCGTAAGCATCGTTCTGGCTGGGCTTCAAATCTTTCTAATTCTTCGTACAAAAGTGCCAAGGTCTTTCTGTCTGTGGATTTCTTCCTCACCCAACCTTCCACAACAATCCTAGATATAGCTTGTACCTCCACTGAAACCTTATGTTTGAACCAATCTGTGGTGTAGTAGTCAGAGAACTCTCCACAAAACTTATGAAATTGCCATACCACCCATCCTATGGCGTACACATCTGTGGCCTTGGTCCATGGGCATAAATTCTTGCCATCTAGTAACTCAGGAGCTCGCCAAGGATGAAGCTTTTGCGAGTTTTCATCAGTATTGTTGGTCTTTTGTGTCTCTAAGTCAACACGCAAAGCCAATCCCCAATCAATTATTCCAATACGGGGAGTGAGATCCTTAATAAAGTCCAACATGATGTTCCATGGATGGAGATCATTGTGGATCACTCCCTCGTCATGTGCGAATCGCAATGCCTTCACCAAGGCATGGATCAACGAGGGAGCATGATTGCACAGGCTTTTGATACGTGTTTTCTTGTCTTCAGAGGGCTGATCCCATTTAAAGTCTTCAGGGATCTTTCATTTCCCCTCTTGATGCGCTACAAGCGTCGTGAAAGAGCCATGTGGAAGGGGCATTGTCTCCATAAGATCACCTAAAGTTCCCCCATTAAAGTAGGGGAATATCAAAAACCATGGCAACGTTACAAAGTGGGCAATACTCCTCACAATCCCTCTATGGTTTAGACCTACTCCACTTTCTGATGCAAAGCTTTTCCACTGATGCTTGGCCTGTCCTTTGAACTCCTTGGCACAATAAGTATTCGTTGCAGGAAGGAAACTGATCCCTTTGATTTGAACTTGCCACCCTGTGCCATAAGCCCCTGACCCAAGTTTCTTGATCTTCTTAATGGACTTATTTGGAATGCCCAAAGTCATACCACATTCAGAATTGTATATACTGCTATCCAGGTGACTCGCAGAAGCAGTAGCACCCGATGTTCCCTCAATGGCAGCCTCCTCAATAAACGGTTCTCCAACTTGGCTGCTCCCCATAACTCTCGTGATAGCCATTCGCATTTTCTTTCTTAGGCCAAACTGTGTGTCTATGTGGGATGCTCGCCTTGACCTCTCCTTTTCAGCTCTCCATCTCGCGTTCCAATGCTCTAGCTTAACCTTGTCTACTTCTTGAGGGCATTCCTCTTTCAAATCAGAGGCCACCTTGGGCAAATTGCCCACCCAACTGCTCAGTAATGAGATTATTGATTCGGTTGTTTTGTCTGGATATAACAACAAAATTTTGCGGGCAATCTCACTGTATAATGATTGCAATCAAGACTCATCTGCAACAATCTGCGCTATATCGTCGAGATCTAGTGCACTAACGATTGTAATCAACAATTGTCTAATTTTCTTTTTGAACTCTATCACTGAAGTAGCGGAAGGATCCATTTTGCCTGCAATGGTATTATTGCAAGCAACACATTGTGAAATATAACTATGTGCCACTCCATTTGGATCTTTTCTACGTGAAAGAAAAAGTGCAGTATGCCTCACCGTACAACAACTTACAAACAGATGCTCCTGTCATTCTAGCAACAACACACCTAGTCGCAATTGCAACCATGTGCCGAAGAATGAATGACTGGGAGCAACATAAAACATAGTGACCCTACGCTTTTGCAATGACACACCTAGCCGCAATTGCAACCATGTGCCAGTGCATCCACGCACGGTGAGTTCTTTCAAACAGATGCTCCTGTCATTCTAGCAGCAACACACCTAGTCCTAATTGCAACCATGTGCCGAAGCATGAATGACTGGGAGCAACATAAAACATAATCACCCTACGCTTTTGCAATGACACACCTAGCCGCAATTGCAACCATGTGCCAGTGCATCCACGCACGGTGACTTCTTTCAAACAGAAGCTACCATCAATCTAGCACAAACACACCTAGTCGCAATTGCAACCATGTGCCGAAGCATGAATGACTGGGAGCAACATAAAACATAGTCATCCTACGCTTTTGCAATGACACACCTAGTCGCAATTGCAACCATGTGCCAGTGCATCCACGCACGATGTCTTCTTTCAAGATTCAAGCATATGAAACATTATGAAATTATTTGAGCACACATTCATGCATTAGATGTTACCGTCATTCTAGCAACAACACACCTAGTCGCAATTGCAACCATGTGCCGAAGCATGAATGACGGAAAGCAACATAAAACATAGTCATCTTGCGTTTTTGCAATGACACACCTAGCCACAATTTCAACCATGTGCCAGTGCATCCACGCACGGTGAGTTCTTTCAAACATATGCTCCTATCATTCTAGTAGCAACACACCTAGTCGCAATTGCAACCATGTGCCGAAGCATGAATGACTGGGAGCAACATAAAACATAGTCACCCTACGCTTTTGCAATGACACACCTAGCCGCAATTGCAACCATGTGCCAGTGCATCCACGCATGGTGACTTCTTTCAAACAGATGCTACCGTCAATCTAGCAGCAACACACCTAGTCGCAATTGCAACCATATGCCGAAGCATGAATGACTGGGAGCAATATAAAACATAATCATCGTACGCTTTTGCAATGACACACCTAGCCGCAATTGCAACCATATGCCAGTGCATCCACGTACGATGATTTGATAAAAGAAATTTTATACCTTTAAGTTTTAACGCAAAAAACTCAAAAAAAACATCAATAAAATAAGGAAGGGATTAAAAAATTACCGCTACACTGCAAGAAAGTTTGGTGAAGAAGACTTTTCAATGTACCTCTCTTGTGAAAAAGACAAGCACCGACGTCGCCTTTATATAGCCACGGCGGGCCCGACGGGTTAACTACTTAGCCCGGCAGGCCTTTAGCCGGTCTCCAAGTCTCCTTGCAGGTCAAAAAAGATGAATGTCAATTAACATAATATTTGTTATTTTGCATTTCTATGTTATTAACCTGAAATTATAGTGTGATCACGTCATTTTGAAATCCCTGCCTTACACCCATGATATTTATTACATAGGGGGTTAACATTCAAGTTCCACCACTTGTCCAACCTATTATCCTTAGTAGCATGAGTTGTTTGGTCTCAAGATTCACCACTTTTCCACTCTATGTCAATATATTAAGAAGATCTAGGTTTTAAGGTCGAGCACTTGTCCAACCTATAAGGCTATATCTTAAAGGGTATTATTTCTCACGACTTGGAATGACCATGACATGTTTTACATGGGGGTTTGGTTCCAAGGTCCACCACTTGTCCAAGCTAACTCTATGGAAACATAGAGAGAAGCAAAGGTCCACCACTTGTCCAAGCTAGGCTCCATTGAAACATGGAGAGAAGGATGATCCCCCATTGATTGAAGATAGGCTTCATTGAAACATGAAAAGAAGCAAGCTGCACCATGTCTCCAAGATGCTAGGATCCATTCAAATACCTTAAACCCACGATATCTTTTACATGTGGGGTTTAAAGTCAAGGTCCACCACTTGTCCAAGCTATTATCCCTAGTAGCAGGAGTGGTTTGGTCTCAAGATTCACCACTTTTTCACACTATGTCATTATATTAAGAAGATCTGGGTATTAAGGTCGACCACTTGTCCAACCTATAAGGGTATATCTTAAAGGGTATTCTTTCTCACCACTTGAAATTTCCATGATATGTTTTACATAGGGGTTTGGTTCCAAGGTCCAATACTTATCCAAGCTAACTCTATTCTTCTCATAGAGAGAAGCAAAGGTCCACCACTTGTCCAAGCTAGGCTCCATTGAAACATGGAGAGAAGGATGCTCCACCATTTGTCGAAGCTAACTTTATTGAAACATGGGGGGTTTACGTTCAAGGTCCACCACTTGTCCAAGCTATTATCACTAGTAGCATGAGTGGTTTTGTCTCAAGATTCACCACTTTTTCACTCTATGTCATTATATTAAGAATATCTGGGTGTTAAGGTCCACCACTTGTCCAACCTATAAGGCTATATCTTAAAGGTTTTTCTTTCTCACCACTTGGAGTGACCATGATAGGTTTTACATTGGGGTTTGGTTACAAGGTAAACCACTTGTCCAAGCTAACTCTATTGAATCATAGAGAGAAGCAAAGGTCCACCACTTGTCCAAGCTAGGGTCCATTGAAACATGGAGAGAAGGATGCTCCACCATTTGTCCAAGATAAGCTCCATTGAAACATGAAGAGAAGCAAGCTGCACCATGTCTGCAAGATACTATGCTCCATAGAAATACCTTAAACCCACGATATTTCGTACAGGGGGGTCTACATTCAAGGTCCACCACTTGTCCAAACTAATATCCTTAGTAGCATGAGTGGTTTGATCTCAAAATTCACCACTTTTCCACTCTATGTCATTATATTAAGAATATCTGGGTGTTAAGGTCCACCACTTGTCCAACTTATATGGCTATATCTCAAAGGTTGTTTTTTTTCACCACTTGGAGTGACCATGATAGGTTTTACATTGCGGTTTGGCTACAAGGTCCACCACTTGTCCAAGCTAACTCTATTGAATCATAGAGAGAAGCAAAGGTCCTCCACTTGTCCAAGCTAGGGTCCATTGAAACATGGAGAGAAGGATGCTCCACCATTTGTCCAAGATACGCTCCATTGAAACATGAAGAGAAGCAAGCTGCACCATGTCTCCAAGATGCTAGGCTCCATAGAAATATCTTAAACCCACGATATTTCGTACATGGGGGGTTTACATTCAAGGTCCATCACTTGTCCAAGCTATTATCACTAGTAGCATGAGTGGTTTGGTCTCAAGATTCACCACTTTTCCACTCTATGTCATTATATTAAGAATATCTGGGTGTTAAGTTCCACCACTTGTCCAACCTATATGGCTATATCTCAAAGGTTGTTCTTTTTCACCACTTGGAGTGACCTTGATAGGTTTTACATTGGGGTTTGGTTCCAAGGTCCAACACTTGTCCAAGCTAAATCTGTTGAAACATAGAGAGAAGCAAAGGTCCACCACTTGTCCAAGCTAGGGTCCATTGAAACATGGAGAGAAGGATGCTCCACCATTTGTCAAAGATAGGTTTCATTCAAACATGAAGAGAAGAAAGCTACACCATGTCTCCAAGATGCTAGGATCCATTGAAATACCTTAAACCCACAATATTTTTTATATGTGGGGTTTATATTCAAGGTCAACCACTTGTCCAAGCTATTATCCGTAGTAGCATGAGTGGTTTGTTCTCAAGATTCACCACTTTTCCACTCTATGTCATTATATTAAGAAGATCAGGGTGTTAAGGTCGACCACTTGTCCAACCTATAAGGGTATATCTTAAAGGGTATTCTTTGTCACCACTTGGAATGACCATGATATGTTTTACATGGGGGTTTGGTTCCAAGGTCCACCACTTATCGAAGCTAACTCTATTCTTCTCATAGAGAGAACCAAAGGTTCACCACTTGTCCAAGTTAGGCTCCATTGAAATATGGAGAGAAGGATGCTCCACCATTTGTCTAAGCTAACTCTATTGAAACTTGGCAGTTTATGTTCAAGGTCCACCACTTGTCCAAGCTATTATCACTAGTAGCATGAGTGGTTTTGTCTTAACATTCACCACTTTTTTACTCTAGTCATTATATTAAGAATATCTGGGTGTTAAGGTCCACCACTTGTCCAACCTATAAGGCTATATCTTAAAGGTTGTTCTTTCTAACCACTTGGAGTGACCATGATAGGTTTTACATTAGGGTTTGGTTCCAAGGTCCACCACTTGTCCAAGCTAATTGTATTGAAACATAGAGAGAAGCAAAGGTCCACCACTTGTCCAAGCTAGGGTCCATTGAAACATGGAGAGAATGATGCTCCACCATTTGTCCAAGATAGGCTCCATTGAAACATGAAGAGAAGCAAGTTGCACCATGTCTCCAAGATGCTAGGCGCCATCTAAATACCTTAAACCCACGATATTTCATACATGGGGGGTTTACATTCAAGGTCCACCACCTGTCCAAGCTATTATCGCTAGTAGCATGAGTGGTTTGCTCTCAAGATTCACCACTTTTCCACTCTATGTCATTATATTAAGAATATATGGGTGTTAAGGTCCACCACTTGTCCAACCTATAAGCTACATCTTAAAGCTTATTCTTTCTTACCACTTGGAGTGACCATGATAGGTTTTACATGGGGGTTTGGTCCCAAGGTCCACCACTTGTCCAAGCTAACTCTATTGAAACATAGAGAGAAACAAAGGTCCACCACTTGTCCAAGCTAGGCGCCATTGAAACATGGAGAGAAGGATGCTTTACCATTTGTCGAAGCTAACTCTATTGAAACATGGGGGGTTTACGTTCAAGGTCCGCCACTTGTCCAAGCTATTATCGCTAGTAGCGTGAGTGGTTTTGTCTCAAGTATTCACCACTTTTTCACTCTATATCATTATATTAAGAATATTTGGGTGTTAAGGTCCACCACTTGTCCAACCTATAAGGCTATATCTTAAAGGTTATTCTTTCTCACCACTTGGAGTGACCATGATAGTTTTTACATGGGGGTTTGGTTCCAAGGTCCACCACTTGTCCAAGCTAACTCTATTGAATCATAGAGAGAAGCAAAGGTCCACCACTTGTCCAAGCTAGGGTCCATTGAAACACGGAGAGAAGGATGCTCCACCATTTGTCCAAGATAGGCTCCATTGAAACATGAAGAGAAGCAAGCTGCACTATGTCTCCAAGATGCTAAGCTCCATCGAAATACCTTAAACCCACGATATTTCGTAGCTGGGGGGTTTACTTTCAAGGTCCACCACTTGTCCAAGCTATTATCGCTAGTAGCATGAGTGGTTTGGTCTCAAGATTCACCAGTTTTCCACTCTATGTCATTATATTAAGAATATCTGGGTGTTAAGGTCCACCACTTGTCCAACCTATAAGGCTATATCTTAAAGATTATTCTTTCTCACCACTTGGAGTGACCATTATAGGTTTTACATGGGGGTTTGGTTCCAAGGTCCACCACTTGTCCAAGCTAACTCTATTGAAACATAGAGAGAAGCAAAGGTCCACCACTTGTCCAAGTGAAACACGGAGAGAAGGATGCTCCACCATTTGTCCAAGATAGGCTCCATTGAAACATGAAGAGAAGCAAGCGGCACCATGTCTCCAAGATGCTAGGCTCCATTGAAATACCTTAAACCCACGATATTTCGTACATGGGGGGTTTACATTCAAGATCCACCACTTGTCCAAGCTATTATCCTTAGTAGCATGACTGGTTTGGTCTCAAGATTCACCACTTTTCCACTCTATGTCGTTATATTAATAAGGTTTGGGTGTTAAGGTCCACCACTTGTCCAACCTATCAGGCTATATCTTAAATGATATTTTTTCTCAGCACTTGGAATGTGCATGATATGTTTTACATTGTGTTTTGTTCCAAGGTCCACCACTTGTCCAAGCTAGATCTATTACATATATATTATACATACAATATTCAACTAGATTCCCTATCTATCATGTCTAGTAGCATGGATGCTCTCGCTTTAAGGTCCACCACTTGTCCAACCTATACTCTCTTATGTAAGGGAGATCTCCCTATAAATTCAAAACCTTCCCGCCTAAATTTAAAATTCAAAATCTTATCACCTAAATTTAAAATATCCCTCCCAAATTTTAAATATCCCGCCTAAATTTTAAAATATCCCTCCCAAATTTTAAAATTCGAACGTTTTTATAAAATTTAAATTTTACTACTGAAATTTAAAATATTCCACGCGAAATTGATTTTAAATTCAAGTTTACCATAAAAAGATATCATTATCCCACCTAAATTCAAATATGTAAACCTCAAATCATTATATTGTACATAAATTCAAACAAATTCAAATTAACAAGCCTAAACTGATATTAGTTTGCATAGATATGAATTTATCACACCTAAATTATGTCACCATGTTAGAGAGAGTGGTTAGAGAATTTGAACAAGGTCCACCACTTGTCCAACCTAGATACCAAGAAGGATTGAGTGTACAAGGTATTGTTTGGAGGTCCTTATAGTCCACTGGTCTCAAGGTCCACCACTTGTGGTAAGGGTCACCATATATTCATCCAAAGAAATACAAGTATTTTTGGTCTACATGTCCTAGTTTCAACCATTTATGTCCATTAGGTGTATCACTAAACAACACTACTTTTGTTGAGAAACAGAAGCTACTATCATGTCCTAGTTTCAACCATTTATGTCTTAGTTTCAACCATTTATGTCCATTAGGTGTATCACTAAACAACACTACTTTTGTTGAGAAACAGAAGCTACTATCATATCTACAAATGGATTAGAGGAAAATCAGCTCAGCATACATCCAGAACTCGCTACAAGAATCGACTTTAACAGATCACGCAAGTAAGTCTTCCATTCAAGTTTACTAGTATTACAATGTGTTAGTTATTTGTGATATTTATGTATGTATATATACTATGTGTGCATATCGTAATTAAGTGTAATTATGTATCTGCATTATGTATGAGTATTACAATGAAATAACACAAATATACATACATACACATAGATAACACTTACGCACACATACATGAGCATGTATTTTCAAGAGAGAGATAGCAAGATACAGAGATAGATAGATAGATAGATAGAGAGAGAGAGAGAAATACTTGTTTTCTAGAGAGAGGAGAGAGAGAAACTTTAACAGATTTCACTGTGTTTATGTATGTGGAAGAGAGGAAGACGATGTACGGGAATATGTGCACGTTTTTTCAAGAGAGAGACAACAAGATAACAGATTTCACTGTGGTTATGTATGTGGAAGAGAGGAAGACGATGTGTGGGAATATGTGTATGTGTGCGGAAATCCTTTTAAACTATGTATCTCTGTCTTTTGACGAGAGAGTGTGTGTGAAAGAAAGAGTTACAGAGAACCATATTCTGTATATGGAGAAAGACAGAGAGTGAGAGAGAGAGAAATACCTGTTTTTTCTCTATTCGTGAGGTACACAATGTCTCCTGAGAAGAAGCTATGCCCGATCCTGCCCTTCTAGAAAGCGTTGCGTACGATGTTGTTACTTTATCTTGTGCGGGAACTGTCAATCATGTGCGCTCCACCTGTGCCTTGTGTACGATGCCTGGTTTGCTCCTCTACGCGCGCGTATACTCCAACTGTGTGCGATCCGTGTGCGCTTTCTGTGTGTTTGCTGCTCGCCTGCTTTCTCTGTGTGTGTTGCTCGTGTGCTCTCTCTGTGCCTAATCTTGATAGGGTTTATTAGAATGCCACGTATGCTACAAGTCCATGTTTTATCATAGGATTAAAAAAAACAAAAGTAGTATAAAACATTAACCAATTCACACGGCCAAAATTAAAGAAATCATGGTTGAAAATATGCAAAACATGCGTAACTCTATACTAGGAATTCACTTTTTTTTTAAAAAATCTATGGGCACTGCCCCGGGACCCCGCCCGGAACAATATCCCAAAATCAGCCTCCCAAGCCCCACCATCAAGAGCGCTATATTCCACATCCCCATCAAGAGCGCTACCACCAAACCTCACGTGGAAGCGCTGCCTCGTCAGATGCACCCCATTGTGGCATTGCCCTAAGACCCCGCATCTGGAGTGCTAAATGGGAACATTCTTCATTATTGAAATTTTGACATAAATTATATCTAGCATATACTTAAATATAATACAAATATTAACATATTAACTATACTACTAATTTACTATAGCAGTTCTAGATTATGTCCCATACTATATTTAAGGTGCCAAAGGTTTGGCCTTATGGTCCTAGATTTAGCCAAGTGGTCAACACATATAGGACCAAGTGCACACTGTGCCACAAAACTTGGCCACCACTTCACTTGCCAAAGTTTAGGCCACATGGTCAATCCTAAGTTTCCAATGTTCTTATTATGTCATAAGAGACAACACTTCTTTTTTGTCACCTTTTGCCTCGTGGAAAACCTAGGCTTGTTTTCACATACTCAGGCACTTCAAGCCATAATAAATTTTCATTAATCTTCGGCAACCCTTTTGTTCAAGTCTTTGAAAAAATGTTGTTTAAGGCCACCCTAAACCATTTTCATTTAGGGGTGTCTAAAAATAGTTTTTTGGCAATTCGAGAAGAAAATGGTCAAATTTTTATACTTAGTTTTAACCACTTGACCAATTCAAATATTGGAAAGCAAGGTCTTGTAATACTTTTCTTTGGACATCACACATTAAAACTAGGTCCCTCACTTGTCCAAGCTATGCTCTAATACAATAAAGGGCTTTTGGTTTCAAGATGCACCACTTTCCCAACCTTGACTCCATTAAAGAAGCTAGCTCTACTTAGACATTTAATAGCAAGGTCCTGTAGCAGTTCACATTGAACATTTTCCATGACAGCTAGCTCCACCACTTATCTAAGCTATGCTCTAATAGAGTAAGGGGGTTTTGGTTTCAAGATCCACAACTTGTCCAAACTTGATTTGGGAAGCAAGGTCCTATAATAGTTTTCTTTGGACATTCACCATTACAACTAAGTCCACCACTTATCCAAGCTATGTTCTAATACACTAAGGAGGTTTTGGTTTCAAGGAGAACCACTCGTACGACGTTGTTTTTGGCAGTAAGGTCTTTACATAGTTCACCTTGGACCTTGGACATTGCATACTACAACTAAGCCCACCACTTGTCCAAGATATCCTCTATATATAGCCAAAGGGTTTGGGTTTCAAGATTCACCACTTTTCCAACCTTTCTTCCATTAAAGAAGGAGGGGCATTATAACTAGGTCCACCACTTGTCCAAGATATGCTCTGATATAGAAAGGGGATTTTCGTTTCAAGGTCCACCACGTGTTCAACCTTGCAAGATTCAAGGGATACTTGGAAATTGGAAAGCATAGTCCTATAGTAGTTGATAGGTGGCAGTGGGTATTACAACTAGGTCCAACCTATGCTCTCATATAGCAAAGAGGCTTTGGTTTCAAGGTCCACCACTTGTCCAACCTTGCTTCCATTAAAGAAATGAGGGGCTACGTAAACATTGGCAAGCAAGGTAGAAAGGTCCTAAGGTATTTCACCTTGGATATTGGGCATTATAACTAGGTCCACCACTTGTCCAAGCTATGATTTGATATAGAAAGGGGATTTTCGTTTCAAGGTCCACCACGTGTCCAACCTTGCAAAACTCAAGGGATACTTGGACATTGGAAAGCATAGTCCTATAGTAGTTGATATGTGGCAGTGGGTATTACAACTAGGTCCAACCTATGCTCTCATATAGCAAAGAGGCTTTGGTTTCAAGGTCCATCACTTGTCCAACCTTGCTTCTATTAAAGAAATGAGGGGCTACGTAAACATTGGCAAGCAAGGTAGCAAGGTCCTAAGGTATTTCACCTTGGATATTGGGCATTATAACTAGGTCCACCACTTGTCTAAGCTATGCTCTGATATAGAAAGGGGATTTTCGTTTCAAGGTCCACCACGTGTTCAACCTTGAAAGACTCAAGGGATACTTGGACATTGGAAAGCATAGTCCTATAGTAGTTGATAGGTGGCAGTGGGTATTACAACTAGGTCCAACCTATGCTCTAATATAGCAAAGAGGATTTGGTTTCAAGGTCCACCACTTGTCCAACCTTGCTTCCATTAAAGAAATGAGGGGCTACGTAAACATTGGCAAGAAAGGTAGCAAGGTCCTAAGGTATTTCACCTTAGATATTGGGCATTATAACTAGGTCCACCACTTGTCCAAGCTATGCTCTGATATAGAAAAGGGATTTTCGTTTCAAGGTCCACCACGTGTTCAACCTTGAAAGATCAAGGGATACTTGGACATTGGAAAGCATTGTCCTATAGTAGTTGATAGGTGGCAGTGGGTATTACAACTAGGTCCACCACTTGTCCAACCTATGCTCTAATATAGCAAGGATGCTTTGGTTTCAAGATCCACCATAATTTCCAACCTTGCTTCCATTAATATAGCAAGGAGGATTTGGTCTCAAGGTTCACCACTTGTCCGACATATGCAAACCTTTTTCATGTTGTAGCATGATTTTTTGTTTGAAGAGTATTTTTCTATAACTATGGATTTAACAATGTAATCTTTTTCACTTACAAGATGGACTTCAAATCTGGGGAGAAAGTACATATGATACTTAACAATGAAATTGTTGGTATTGGTTGTGTGTGTAGAACAGGTCCAGGTTCCACTTGTGGTGGTACAAAGATAGGGCAAGGAAATGTCTCCATACTAGTGGAGGAATGCTTGAAGGATGTGGTTCTACCTTTTCCTACAATGGATACTTCATCTCTCCAAGGCTCATTATGGAGTTCTGTTCGATGGTCAAAGCTTCTTTTGCAATCTTTTGTATTAAGTGGGAACTTAATTGATCCACAGGAAAGCTAAAATGGTGATGAAGAACATGATCATTCTGATCCTCGAGTTACAGATGCAATACCTATGACAAGCCCACAATTTGAAGGAGTGATTTGAGAGTCTTGGAGAAATCAAAGGGTCCTTTTAAAAGATGACACAATAATGCAAACCATGAATGAAGGGACCATCTTATATGTATTTCCACATGATTATGTCAACTTTCAGGAACTTGGTCATGATTGTGTGGGTGTGGGTATTGAAAGAGAAAATGCAAGCATTGATGATGTGGTTGAAGTGGGTAGCATCACTTTGCTAAAGTGGCCCATCAAGCAGACAACAATGTTGAATGGGAGCCCATTACAACGCTTTGTTCCTGTTGATGGCATGCATGCTAGACAACAATGTTGAATGGGAGCCCATTACAATGCTTTGTTCTTGTTGATGGCATGCATGCTACATATGAGGATGTATCCAACGATGACAATGTTGGAAAAAAACTTGATGGGAGTAATGTTGTCCAGTTGTCAAGGAAGAGATGATACACTTTCATGAACAGGACTCAAAAATCAAAAGCAGCACCAGCTTCGACTTTTTACCTTTCAAGCAAATCAATTCAAAGGGTATCATGCATTGATTGTTGTGCACAAAAATGTTGCCAGTTTGCAGATCGTGATATGGTGATAAGGTTACGACAACAATTTTGGGGAGAGTCTCAAAAATCACGCACTAATTATGTTTATGATGTTCTTTCTATATGTTATCAGAAAGATGAGAAGTCACGATACCAATTCAGGCTAAATGGCTCTATTGTTTGTTGTATAGCATGGTATGAGCTACATGGAATACCAAAGACATCATTTTATCAATACAAGGAGAACTTTGAAAATGGTGTGCGCCAATATGTACATGGAAACACATGTACATTGAGAAGGGGACTTCAACATACTAGTTTAGCAAGAGCACTACTAAATGAGTTTGTGGAAAACAACTCTCAGAAGATGCCACATAGAAGTAGAACACTGCTAGATGGCTCAAGAGAGACTCAATTGGTGATTCCATCAACATACAAACAAGTGGATATTTTATGTGAAATCAACACGACACTTGACCAAATGGGCTACGAGAAGAAGCTATCCCAATCTTCTTTTGGTAGAATTTGGAACAAAGCGTACCCACATGTCACTTTAACAAAGACGAGTGAGTTCTCTAAGTGCAATATTTGTATCTCAATCAAGGAAAGGTTAGAAGCTAAACCTTCTCTTGAAGAGAGAGCTCTTCTCTTGAGGGAGAGAGAAATTCACATGGCACAACAAAAGAGTTGCAGAAGCCTATATTATGCATGGCGCACGTATTCAAAAACTCAACCACAAAAATATGTATGCATAATCCATGATAAGATGGATCAAAAGAAGACTCACATTCCTAGATTACGCATTGTTCCTAAGGGTGTGGATTCAAGATATAATCTGCAGGTGGCATTGATTGGCATGATCACTCATGGACATGGAGAAGGTCATTACGGACACTTTGTCTTGAATGGTTTGTGGCCAACTGATCCAAATCTTACAGTTGGAGTGGAAGTATTCGCCTTTGGAAAACAGACACAGAAGGCAAGCCACATTAGGAAAAAAATGGACTCTCCATGGGCCTTGTAAGAATCCCTAATTTAAAGGAAGCCTGCCAAGATTAAGGGGGACAAAGGCTTTGAATGGGGCTATTTTGGTAGGGTCTCCTCCACCTTTGACCCCTAAAAAGATAGGGGGAAGGGGGGGGGGGGGGGGGGGGGGGTAACCATTTAAAAAGTAGGGAAGGGGGGGGTAAACCATTTGAAAAGTAGGGGGGTAGGGGGTCTTCTCTCTCTACCTTTTTGGCCAACTTGTAAGTGGCCTCTTAACTCTCCCATGCCACCTAAGCAAATCCATAGGTCAAAGAGGTCAAAAAAATGACTTTTTTCAAAAACTTTCAAAAAAACTCTATTCCCCCCTAAAAAGTACCCCCAACATATACACATAATAAAAAAAAGTTTTTTAAGTTAAATTACTCAAAATTCAACATTTTTTGACTCCCTCCAAACTTTTAGAAAATTCCCCCCAAAATTGAAAACTCTCTCTCCTAATCTAAGCTCCTCTCCTACACCCATCCCCCTTGCACCTGCACCTACTGCTGCACCTACGCACCCATCTCTCCATCCTTCAAGATCCATCTCTCCATCCTACAAGCTCTATCTCTCCATCCTTCAAGCTCCATCTCTCCATCCTACAAGCTCTATCTCTCCATCCTTCAAGCTCCATCTCTCCATCCTACAATGCCTCTTGACGACGTGACCAATGTCTCAGCAAGCTCTTCACGCGGTAGGTCTCCAGGGCTTTTCCTACGCCTACCTCAAGAGTATGTTCCAACAAAGAAAACATGCTTGGGTACATTACCTTCAGCCAACGAACGCCGCGCTCAAGGGGAGAAGAATGTGGATCTCTGGACAGACGGATGCTTGTATCCAAAGGATCCTTCTCTCAATGTTCATCCGTCTTTTACAAACATTCCATCACTGTTGCAATACGTTGGAAATGGAGAGCAAGGTTTGTTGGGCTACTGCAAGAGACTCAACAAACACGAGATTGCGCGGTCCGAGATCTACTTGCGTCATTGGCAGTTTCTCAATGGGAGTTTCCACAATCTTCAAGCTCAGATGCTACTAGTGCACTTAAGGAGGCAAAGAGCACCATCAAAACCAAGGAAAATGTAATTAAAAAGCTTGAGGATACTCTTTCACACATGAAGAGTACTGCCATGGGAGGTAGGGTGAGGAAACGAGAGTTGTCCGAAATTCAGACTCTTGCACCACGTGGAGGTTCAAGAAAACGAAGGGTGACAGCTATGAGGTAACATGTTCTATCCCTCATGTTGTTTAAGTTTAATACGACTCATCATTGTTGTTTTGGGCAATAGGAACTTCGTCCAAGAAACGTGCGGCGGCGAGAATGCGTCAGCTAGGGCTACTTTACTTCGTTCTTGTTTCAACAAAGAGGATTTTATTGGGATGCTTGATGCTCCAGAGGCAAAACACTTGAAAGACACAATCACTAAGAGAGTTCTTAGAGATTCTTCTAATATTGTCACTGATCTAGATGTTCAGGATATTTGTGATGCTGTTGGGATTAGTACCAAGGGCTATCAAGCAATACATCAAGTGTTAAAAGATGCATTAAGAAGTCGAGGAATCACGGAAAACCTATTCCCACTTCCTCACAGAGTGAAGATTGCCAAGAAGGTGTCAAATGAAGATGTTGTTCACCGATTAGGGGACTACTTGTATATTGAAGACACGATGCCTCTTCAGCCGCTCCGTAGCAAATCACAAGGAAGGAAGGGCCGCGGGAAGGGAAGCGGTGCTGTTTCTAACAGTGTGTTGCGGCCCGAAGGGTTTGTTTACACCAAATTCAACAATATCTTTGTGGACGTGATACGATTGCAGCAATCCATGGCTGTTTTCTACAATTTAAGTGATGCAGGTTAGTTTAGAGTTTCCTACATGCTCTATGATGTGTCATAACATGCATTCTGAGGCTTTATGTTGTTGGCAGTTCTTGAAGGCAAGCTTGTGTTCGTGTTGAAGTTGGATGAGTGTGTAATTGTTAAAGGGAGAAAGTTTGAGAGAACGAGCATCACGCTTATGAATGAAGCCCTAGCTTATGCCAAGCAATCTTGCAGTTCGAGTGAAGCGACAAAGCCCTCTTTTAGTGTGCAATCAGAGAAGGATATATGGTGTCTTGGTGCAATTGAAGTTCCGAAAGAGACACATGAAGTCCTTGCATGGATTTTCAGTAGAATCCCATGGGTCACAGAGGTCATTAAAGCTCAAATAAACGGTGAGAAGCTCATGGTTCCAGGATGTGGAGAATTTGATGTTGAATGGCATTTAGGTGGTGATCTAAAGACCATAAAGTGCATGCTTGGATGCAAACAAGGTGCAAATTCTTTACTTCCATGTCCATTCTGTACGAAAGGGCACAAGACAAGTCGAGCAACTCAAGTGGAAGGTCAGGACGATGATAATGATGACCATATAAATAGGGAGTGGCAAAGTTCGGTTCTTTCATGTGATATGCTGCAGGTGCCCAATAGGGATAGCAAAGATCCTGGGTGGAACCCCATAATTCCCTTCTCCCTCAACAATGTTCACTTTTTCACATTGCATGTGTTTATGTGAATATTTGATAGGATCTTAAAGCATCACATTGATTATGCTTTCACAATGAAGCCCCTTCAACGGTCGAAAGAATCCTTGCAGGGGGTGGAGACACTCCTTAATGAGATTGGATGTCACCGATCAAGGGTGAACATTGTAGCAGAGACTTGTAGGGAGAAGACATATGAGGTGGCACAGAAGGTTTCCATGAATGGAGCCAAAGCACGTTGATTTTTCAAGAAGATGTCAAAGTCTCTAATGCAAGTATCCAAGGCAAAGACCGATCTAGCAAGTGAGAAGCGGTGGGAGTTGTGGAAAGATTTGTGTTCATGCACGACGGACAAAGATCCCAATGTGGAGGTTGCTAACCAATGCAAGCTAGTATGGTCATCCTTTCAAAATGTTGTGCAATTGATGAATCTTTCAAGCACCACCGTTGAGCAGCGAGAGGAGTTCAAGAAGGTGCTTTATGAATTCACAAAGGCCGCTAAGGACGGATGGTCTGAAAGCAAGATTACACACTACATGGTTTGTTTTAACGGACTTAATACATATGCAATGTTTGAAAATGTAACTTTTCTATTCGCTTATCTCCTTTTTTGTTTTTTTAGCACATTCTCTATGCGCATGGTGCATACTTCATGGACCGCTATGGTTCGCTTGATATATGGAGTACACAAGGCATGGAGAAGTCCCACTATCGAGCAAAAGGAGTCTACTTCAAGAATACTCGGCATGGTGGTGGTAGTTCACACTCCAACTACCTCCAAAAGATGTTTAATTGGTTTTTTAGGCACACCTTTGGGAGAACTCGTACTATTGAGAAAGCAAGAGAATCGATGTTAGCAAAGCAGTTACGCAACGCTTCCCGTACTGCAGCATCCGAGAAGTGGAAACGCTCACGAGTGTCCCTCGGCCACGAAGCTTGGCGTGCAACTAAATATCGAAAAGGCAGCGTTTGGGCGTCGCGTCAGCCGTCCGCATGATCCTGGTTTAGTTGTTCAATTCAATTGCTTTATTTGAGTTTCACTCAATTGGCCGCATAGTGTGAAAGGGCCCAAATCTCAAAAAAACCTATTTAAAGGTTGAAGTGGCTCATTTTGTCATCTTCCCTACTAGGTGCAACCATGGCACGAACAAAACAAACGGCTAGGATTGCATATCCAGAGGGGCCGGATGGCCAACAACTCAAAGGTACAGCAACAGAAGCTGGAACTTCACAAGCTCAAGGTGAAGTCCACACAGAAGAAGCTGGAGCTTCAAATCAGCATTGCCAGTCCTCTACAGCAGCAAAAGAGAGACGGAAGCATCGTCTTGTTTTCTATTCATCGGAATCCAACGATTCAGATGGCAACAGGGAGGATGAGAGCGACCAGGGCAAAGAAACAAACAGCCAAAAGCAGTCGTCAAAAGGCTCCGAAGAGACACAAACGGATGAAGATGCCCAATGGGTTGGCGTCCAAATACAAACTTATCAGGCTCACATGTCTATTGGGGGTAAGACACTTCCTAAAGGGAGTGGACCTACACCATCACATCCGGTCAATAGTGAAGAGCACGAATCAGATGGAGAGTGGGTGGAATCCGATTATGAGGTGTTGGAAGTGCCTGTGCAAAAAAAAAAGAGAAAGAGCATTGTCTACAAGAAGAGGCAGCAAGCTGCCCCGACTCGTGCCAAAAATGCACCTCCACGTCGACCTCAGAAGGTACGAAAGCGCAGCCGTGATTTTGCGGAGATTCGACACTATCAAAAGAGCACCGAGCTCTTGATTCGGAGGGCCCCTTTTGCAAGGCTATGCAGGGAGGTTTTGCAATTGTACAACACTCAGTTTCGAATGGGCGCTGTGGCCATAGAGGCAGTCCAAGAGGCAGCAGAGAAATATTTAACTGGCATATTCGAGGATTCTAACCTCTGTGCCATCCATGCAAAGCATGTAACCATTATGCCCAAGGATATGCAGCTTGCTCGCCGTTTGTGCCATGAGGAGTAACTTGTAATTAGGCATCAACCTTTTTGTATTTACGGAACTCCAAGATTGGGAAGAATTTGAATACAAGCGTCTTTTGGTTCAATATCCCACTCTGTGCATTGTATTGGGAAGAATTTGAATATAAGCGTCTTTTATTGTATACCCCAGTGCGCAATGTATTTTTTTAATTCTGCACCATGCAATGTAGCAGTGGTTCAAGTTTTGTCTACCTTCTATTGTATGTATGTAGCCATTAGCTTGTTATTGTGAAAAATTGCCTATGTTTAGCACCTTGGCTAAGTGGGGCAGGCACTTCCTGATGTATCCATGCTATGTGACTCACTATTGCATGGCAAAAACATCTACAAAGTGTTCAAAATGGCTTGGAATGCCCCCAAGTTGGCCGCCACAAGGGCGCGCATTTGGGGCATCCAGAGGCCTATGGATGGACATAATGCGCGCCCTTGTGGCAGCCTCTCCTAGTGCTTTGCTGACACTCTCCAATGGTTTCCAAACAATTTTGACAAGCAATAAGTATGTTTTGTTTGCTTCAATGCTTCAATTAGCATAGATGCTGCTGGAATTCATCCCCCCTTAGTCCATGTCAATCCTAAACTCCAGAAAGGGCTTAGATATTGCCACAAAGTTTACTCTTGTGGTTTGTTAATACAACTTTAGGTATCTGGGGCAAGATGGGCTTAAGTTTACCTGGGTATCCATGTCTTCCTGTTTTGCAGCTGGGTATTATTGTCTTCTCACTCTGTTTTGTAACTGTTTTGTAACTGGATATGTAACTGGATTTAGATAATGCCACAGTTTTGTGGTTTGTTAATACATCTTTAGGTATCTGGGGCAAGATGGGCTTTAGGTTACCTGGGTATCCATGTGTTTCTCTTTTGCAACTGGGTATTAATGCCTTGAAACTCTGTTTTGTACTTGGGTATGCTCTTAGATGTGTCCAAATTCATCTGCCACAAGGGCGTGCATTTGCACACTTCATCTGCTGATGGAAAGCCCTAATGCGCGCCCTTGTGGCAGCATTGTTTAGGCACTTTCAAGCCCTTTACTAGGCACATACATAACTTTGGAAGCCTAGAAATAACAAAGTATACATTTTTTAAATTTTAATGCCTGCCAAACCCTTTAGTAGTCATAGCAAAAATTATGGTGCTTCTCATACACAATGGAAGCCCAGCATATAAGAAATTCAAAACCTTGCAAGAAAGAGAGTCATAGACAGCAAAAAGTAGTTTCATTAAAGAAATCAATGCTTTACATGATATCCGGCTTTTGCTTTAAGATCTTTCTAATTACAATTTTGTGGCGCTTGGCCTTTTGGGGAGGCTCCCTCTTTAGTAAAGTGGTTGTGATTTCTTGGGTGTCATTAACCCCTACAGCTTGGTTCATGCCGACATGGGCAATAAGGCGCCCGCGAAAGTTTACACCGAAAGTGGATATTGCAAAATCTTTCTTTACAAGCACTACAAGGTTGGCCGTTTGGGCAAGTGTTGTTAAACACAACGCCTTGGAGAGTGAACAGAGAGCAAAAATGTTTTTGCGACCATTGGGAGAGTAGTCGGCATGGACAAACACCACGACACCAGTGGGAAGTGTGCCGAGGTAGTGAGAAAGTGCCGCTTGAGGTCCGAACAGCGTCCTCCTCCCCCCTGACCGTTGCGCCGAGGCGTCAACCTCCAGAACATCCTGCAGAACATAGGTTTTCTGAGATATGGCACAGAATTATGATATAACATTAACAAAATCATTTGTAACAATCAAATGTAAGTGAGCATCTATACCTCTTGCCTACGATCCTCCTCATCGGCATCCGGGTGCAAGTAAAGATCCACGCTGGACTTTCCCTTTGGATCAAGAAAAACAGGTGTTGCAGCAAGTGGTGGTGAATCCACTCTTGCGCGTTTAGCCAAACACATGGCTTGCACGGCCACAAACTCCTCCTCAAAGACCTTGGCCTGCTCGGCCGCTGCCACCTCGGCTTGTGCGATCGCCACTGTGTCCGCCAAAGTATTCCCCATGGGCAGTAGGAGATCATCGTCATGGGAGGTGGTGGTATCAAGCTCAAACTTTCCATGGGCATCGAGGATGGCGAAACACTCATCCATGCGAAGCTCAAAGGATTTCTCCAAATCGTGCATAAACACAAACTCCTCCCCACCCACCACAATGGAGGAGAAACGGGTAATCTCTACCTCAGGGATGGCATCCCGAGTGGTGGTTCCTTCTGGCGGTCCCGAGGATGAACCGACTGATGGAGAGGCCTCCAAGAGGCCTTGAATCCCTACAGGGTAGGTCAAGGCAAGCGTCCTCTCCTCTGCGGATGAGTCGATGGCCGCGGGCTTGGGGTCCTTCACATCAGCCAATACCCCGCCGATCTGCAAGTGAGGGAGCACTACATCAGGGCCTGCTGGGCACTCGTGAAGGAGGAAGATCATTATGGCCTGAACAGAGAAAAAAGTGTTTCCGATCCTTCCCTTTCGCATTGCTCACACATCATCAGCTTTAAGCCGCACATATTGTCCGGCGGGTTGTGCTATGGTGGCAAAGTGTGCAAGCCGCTGATGAAATGGCATGTCCCCTTGTTATATGTGGTGGAGAAGCCCTACAGGGACCCATTGCCCTGGTCGGTTTGGTAACTCAACAATGAATCTCCCCATGCATGTGGAAATGTATGAAGTAATGTGCTCAAGAGATTGAGAGTGGAGGGTCAAGGTGGTTTCCAAATCGGGTTGGGTTGTGAAAAATGCTTTAAGCTCAGGGCGATTTGCATGCCCAACCTCAGTAAGGAATGCATCTAAAGCACTAGTAGCAGCCATGTCTTCTCTTTGCGTGATTGGGTATGCTAGGTCTCTCTGCAATGCTGGGATGAAAATGGTGAAATGAGGAGGTGGTCCTCCTTATATAGACATATTCTATCTCGAAAAAAATAAAAAATATGGATTTAAAAAGTAAATTTACACCACCTTAAAACTCAAGTACAAAATCAAGTACAACACCTTAAAACTTTTCAAAATCTTTAATAAAATATCCAATATATAAACGATTAAAGTTACAAGCCAATTCACTTAGATAAGATGATTTCGTCTGTAGCCCAATCTTTGTAAAGAAGCATAGTGGCCTCCATCCGCCTTCCAATCTATACAACCAAAAATGGGCAATCAAAATACAAAAACCCACAGAAAATAAGAAAAGGTAGCTAAGGAAGCACAAAGCAGACCTTGCGTTGTTCTAGTTTGAAACTTGCATTACCGACATCCTCGAATCCCATTATGACAAAGTGTTCCCGAAGATTGGCAAGAGTCCAATGCGGATTCACTGCAACCACCTCCACCTTGTTATTGGGCATGTGGACACGAATTTCAAAGGATTGAATCTCTTTGGCTGTCAGTTGCAAGGGTATCCATTTGCCACGTTTGTGCATCCACCTCTCATAGCTAAACCGTGCATACAAGGTGCACCTTGCTTTCAAATACCGAAGGCAAAGCTGTGTGGGGGACACATTGCACTTATAACGGTCACCATCATGCAAACCGTCAACATAGCCCCAATTGACACCTAGAATGGTGTCCATTGCATCTATGTCAACTTCTTTGCAAACAAACATTGTTGGTGTTTCTACAATCGGTAGAGAGCGGAATGCATGCACAAACAAATGAATGGGACAATGCCAACTGAGACCCACCGATCTGGTTGCCTTACCAAACTTTAGGGACCGTTGGAAATCTTGCAGCACCTTGCGCTTGAAAGAAAGCAAAGCCCAATGGTCTGGAGTTGGCCATTCTGCACTCTGCAATGAGGGTGTCTCCACGGCTTCTAACCTACCATAGCTTTGGCTTGACTTCGGCACCACGTACTTGTGGGAGTACATGAATATTCGCTGCTCGGTAAGTTTTTTCGATGAAACATTAGGAAACATAAGCTCCACAATGTGAGCATGCACAACCATGAATGTGCCTGACAGGCACTCAAGCGGCTGCTCCTCAACTAAGCTGGATGGAAAAACATCTTTACAAATGTCCTTAGTTAAGCATAATGATCACATAAACGTAAACATGACATATGCATGGGATAACTAAACCATGAAAATTTACAATGAGGTGCAAATTGAGTAGAAGCTCTCTTGAGGTAGAGCTCAGCTGCACTGTAGACGTGTTGCACGATGGCCACCATTCCGGATTTTGTTTCTTTGAATGTTAATAGCCGGCCCTTCCAATGACGTTCCAATAAGCCTCGACACCGTACGCGATGAGGTCCAGCACGTGACGGTTGCATGTAGATCCATGCACCCTTCTTGAACACTTGTGGGATCCATACCCCCTCTGAGTCTTTTGTGTTGTGCAACACAATCTCCTCTATCTTTGGTTTGGGCCGTCTATGCGTGGACATGCTTGGGAAGTTGGGCTTAGGAAGGGATTTAAAAGAGTTGAGTACTGTGGAGAGAGAATGAGGAGCTGAGGGGAGGGTGAGGTGAGCTGCCTATGGTGGCTATGGTGGCTTTGACAGTGGAGATAGAGAAAGAGAGGAGTGAGAGGTAGAGAGGTAGAGAGGATAGTGGAGCTGTGGGCTATGGAGTGTGGGACTGTAGAGGGTTGATGGAGGTGTGAGAGAAGGGGGAGCTATGGAGAGAGAGGAAGAGAGTGGTGGAAAGCTTTTGGCTATGGCTGCCTTGACTGTAGAGAGAGAATGGGAGGAGGGAGAAGAGGGAGAGTGTGGGAGAGAAAAGTAACGAGGGGGAGAGAGAAAAGTGGATTTTGGGGGGGAAATTTGACTTTTTTAAGTTAGTTTATGTTTTGGGGCAGTTTTGGAGGCAAATGGGTCAACTTTGGAACTTTTGAAAAATTTTCAATTTTTTGGGTTTTTAAGCATGCGCGTTTTTTTTTGGGGGGTCCCTCCCTCTTTTATGACACCTCTCTCCTCCTATTTACCCCCCCCCCCCCCCCCCCAGCCTACCTCCCACCTCTCTCTAAGAACCAAGCATTGAAGAGGGAGACAATTAAGCTGCACCCCTACCATTCCTCCCCCTCTAGGTGATATCCCAAGAGCCTTCTCATTGGTTCTCCCTTAAGCCTTCACTAATCAAAAAGGCCCAAGGAGAGTCCATATTTTTCCTAATGCACATGGAGATCCAGCTCTAGTACAAATGGCCGAGTATGTCAAGGCCCACAAAGAAGTCATTTTGGGGCTAAAGAACTATATAAAATTTTGGAAAAATTTAGGGAATGGTTCAAGTATTCCGCGATATTATAGACTCGTGATAGATTATTGGAGTAAGGTAATTGAAGAGATTGGAAAAGCAATCATATCAGAGGGAGTCTTGTATGAAATGTTTTGGCCAAAAACTCAAAAATATTCTCACCTACAAAGCACTACAATGAATTTGCAACAAGGAGCAGAAAATTCCTAGGCCTTGAAGAGTTGAACGATCATTTTTGTGGGCCTCTAGGAGATAGGCCAAGGGAAGAGTTTGACCCTATGTCTGATGTGCACCAAGGTGACTTTCTTATGCTTGTTCCGAGTGACACAGAAATCTATCCAGTGTGGCTTGCAATGGCTTTATCTGACATTGATAATGAGCCTACATCACCAAACTACAGAAAAATCTTTATTCAATATTGGGCACCTTGCGCGAGAAAAAGTGGGATGACAGATACTCAAGCTTACAGTAATTGTTGGAAGGGTTATTGGCCTGTCAACTATAAGGACCCACAAGTGTGGGAAACTGTACATGCAATTGTTTGGTCTTGGAGACCCAACAAAGAAGGACCATTTTCTAGAATAAAGATTCCAGAAAGGCATGCTCTAAAGACAAAGAAGGCCTCACTCGTGCACATTAACCACACTTGGATCAAAGTTCAGATATGGTATCAAATGTGGAGTAGAATTATGTGGAGCTTCTATTGTGACTATACTAGTCAATTTGCAAACAAAATCTTTTTTGTATCTTCCTTTGTTTTATGTAATTCGTAGTTATTATTCAAATCCATGTATTGTACATCCTCTTGAATTTTGGTGTTTATCAACACCACAATCCTATGAGATTTTCACTTTATTTACTAACCTCACACCTCAGTTTTTCCCACTTTAAGTGGAAAATTCCCAAATTACATGAATTTAGTCGATTTGGAGATTCCCATAATGTGAGATTTTTACCAAAATACCTAATATGGTCTTTTAGCATTTTGGAAGTCTTAATGGGCTGAACCTTAGGGTCTTTTAAGCCCATGTTGCACATGGCTCTTTTACAGATGGCCCCCCGTTTGGATCCATATTTTCCCTCCTTTGGATCCCTACTGTGGCCGATCTGCTAGCTTAACCAATATTCTAGTTTTTTCTCCCCTGCAATTCCCCTTATTAAATGATCAGTTTAACATGAGAAAATCATTTAGGAGAATTAGATATTGATTATTATGACATTACCTCTCTCTTGAAATCATAGTCGTCCTTGACTATGGGGTAGAGAAGATAAAGCATATCCATTAGTCCTTTTCTTAGTGGATGAGGATCCCTATGTTACCCTACGACATTATTCCACAATGGATGACTAGTCCATTTGGCGCTTCAGAGCCTGAGGCTGCCGCAAGCATATCTGCACATTAGTCCTATAATCTTCCATAGTAGAGTGACACGCTCTACTTGGTGTTCGGGAGACATCATCTCCGCAAACTTTATCTAAGCATGCATACTACTTCATTTTTGTGCACAATAAAGGAAAGGAGAGTCTTATAAGACAAAAAAAAATTTCATTGTTAACATTTGTACATTTGCTTACTTGTGGGAAACATTGTAAGCATTGAGAAGGTTTAGGTTATCCTTTAATTGTTATGCCTTGCATCCATCTAGCATCTTCAAAAGGATAATTCTTAAACTTAATAAGATATCGTCGGATAGCCTTGCCGCCTCCTAGTACCTTGTCTTCATGTCGGAGAATGGACTCGGGCTGCAGCACCTCTTCTTGGTCCTCGATCTCCGGCGGGTCTTCAATAGTTGGTTCTTGAGGTGGCTCTCCTTTGTAAGGCTTGAGCAGGCTCACATGGAAAGCATTGTGTATGAGCCAATGGTTGGGCTACATGAGTTGATATGCCATCTCATTGATTGGCCTAAGAATCTGGAAGGGACCATAGTACCTTTTTGCTAACTTAGCATAGTACTTTTGGTGTCCCATAGGATTCTTGCCACTCGTGTGCCTTAATAGAGCCTTGGGAAATTTGAGTAAGACCTTTAAAGGCTTGGGCTCTTCTGTGCTTGTCAACAGCAGCCTTTTGTCTTTGCTCTGAGATAGAGATAGCATCCTTAATCTTTTGGAAAGATTCTTGTAGGTCGCGGCTATACTCATTTGTAGAGAAGATCTTCCCGTGTACCTTAAGCAGCAAGGGACTTTTTTATCTTCCCTCAATTACCTCAAAAGGTGCTTTTCCCATGGAACTATGTACAGTGTTATTTTAGGAATACTCCACCAAGGGTAATTGCTTCTCCCATTGGGATCTTTGATCTACTTCCGTTACATAGGCTTTCAGTAGATCGAGAATTGTTAGGTTAGCTATTTCACTTTGGCCATCCGTTTGCGGGTGATAGGCCGAAGAGAAGTTTAGCCTTGGTCCTAAATTCTCAAAGAGACCCTTCCAGAAATTACTGGTCATTCTAGGATGTCTATCTGCCACTATGGACATTGTCAAGCCATGGTACTTGAAGATTTGTGAAATGAAGAGGGTTTCCATTTGATGGGCTTTGATAGTCTTTTTGACAGGTATAAAATGAGCTTGTTTCCTAAACCTATCTACTATCGTCCATATTCCCGTATTCCCATGGATAGACTTAGGAAATCCAAAGATCAAATCCATGGATATGTTCTCCCATGGTGAATTAGGGATTGGCAAAGGTTGAAGCAATCCAAGTTTCTTCCCTCTATCGAACTTCCTCTTTTGGCATACCACACATTTAGAAACATACTCTTGTATGATTGCTTTCATGGTGGGCCAATAGAAATATGTTTCAATGCCCTTTAGGGTAGACTGAATCCCTCTATGTCCTGCATAAGGAGGAGCATGAGATTCATACATTACTTTCTCACGTAGCCAGCTAGTAACGCATAGTCTCTTGCCATAGAGAAGATAACCATCTTGTAAAGTAAATGGTTTCTCTTTCGTCCCTAGTGCAAGGGCTCAAATCACATCTCTAAAATCGAGATCAATAGCATACTCATCTATCATAGAAGATAGATCATTGTGAGTTTCTATGGAAACCGCATTCGGTCTCGGCCGTCTTGAGAGTGCATCGGCTACTTGATTATGCTTGCCAGCAATGTGAGCACTATGAAAATGAAATTGCGAAAGAAAATTTGCCCACCTCATTTGTTTGTCGGAGAGCTTGGTCTGCGTCATGAAGTACTTAAGACTTTGGTGATCCATTTGCAGAATGAAAGGAGTCCCCAATAAATAGTGCTTCCATGAGTCTAAGGCATGTAGAACTGCAGGGAGTTCCTTTTCATATATGCCTAACGCTTGCTCAACAGGGTCGAGCCTTGGACTTTCATAGCCTATGGTGTGCCCTTCTTGAAGCAAAACAGCTCCAAGGCAATCACCACAAGCATCACATTGGACCTCAAATTTCTTTGAGAGATCCGGTAGTGTAAGCACAGGTTGAGAGATAAGCTTTTCTTTAAGCTTTTCGAAAGCATTATTCTCCTTGGCAGACCATGTGTACCTTACGTTTTTCTTTGTTATGTCATGTAATGGTCCTGCTGTTAGTGAGAACTTTTCTATGAAGCGTCTATAGTATGCACACATACCTATAAATCTTCTTAACGCATGAAGATTCCTTGGTTTAGGCCATCCTTTTATTACCTCTAACTTTGATGGATCCATTTCGATGCCATCTTGAGAGATAATGTGACCTAAATACTGAATCTCTTGTAAGAAAAATCCACTTTTCTTTCGATTAACATAAAGTTTATTCTCTCTTAGAACTTGAAATATTACCTGAAGGTGTCACTTGTGTTTGTCTAATGAATTAGAGTAGATGATGATATCATCAAAGAAAACTCCACTAAAGGTTCGGTGAGGCCTTAATAGCTTCTCCATCAAGTGGTTGAATGTGGCTGGTGCATTGGTCAAGCCAAAAGGCATGACAATGTATTCATAAAGACCAAACGTAGTGCAAAATGTAGTCTTTAAAATGTCTTGATCAACTATCCTTATTTGATGATAGCCACGTTTTAGGTCAATCCTACTGAAGTAGGTGGAGCCTTGTAGCTTATCAAATAGGTCTTCTACCCGTGGAACAGGAAACCTATTTTTGATAGTGATCCTATTTAGTGCTCTATAGTCGACACACATACGATATGTGCCGTCTTTCTTTTGCACTAGTAGCATAGGAGAACAAAATGGAGATGAGCTAGGCCTAACCATGCCCTTCTCAACTAACTCATGCACTTGCCGCATAATCTCCTCTTGTTGAGCTTGAGAAACTCTATAAGGAGGTTTGTTAGGCGGTGAACTTCCTGGAAGAAGTTCAATTGCATGATCATCATTGCCTCGTTTAGGAGGTAGCTCACAAGGGATGTCGTCAATAAAGACATCTTGAAACCCCTTGAGAAAATTGGATAAATCTAATTTCTTTTGATTGTGTGTATTGTCTTTTGCTAAAACGTTAGGTTCATTTTGAAAATCATGTACACAGAAATAGAGCTCTTTAATGACTTGTTGAAATCTCGTGTATGTACAATGGGTATAGTGTTACCCATTTCCTTACGATCTATATACATATATTTTTCCCTGAACTTAAAGAAGATTCTCCTTTTAGGGAATTGAACATTGTTAGCCATGCGATCAAACCATGGTGCCCCTAGGATAACATCCTCCTGCTTGAGAGGAGAGATAAAAAAGTTCTCTTTGTCCACATAGCTTTGGACATGGAGCCTCAATTTCCCGATTAAGGGAGTGACTGAAGCTTCTTGCCCCTTGAAAGCATCGTCTGCGGGTAGGACATCTCCCATCTCGTAGGCTTGTATGCTTAGCTTGGTGGCCAACTCTATAGATATAAAATTGTGAGTAGAACCAGGGTCAAAGAGAATAAAACCATCATGTTCTCTTACCTTTCCCCAAGCATGGCATAGAGGAGATCCTTTGTGGTGAGTTTCCTCCTCTTGGATTTCGACCAAGGTAGCTCTAGGAGGATCATTGCGGTTGTTCTTTTGCAGACAAGCGCGATACGCATGCTCTTGTTCGATGCACTTGAAACACCGACTATCCTTGCGATAATGCTCAAGCTCTTTAGGAGGGAGTTTATTTTTGCCTTTATAAACTCCCTTCTCTTTAGCTTTGTTGTAGTTGCCCTTAGGAGACTTTTGGACATTGTCCTTCCCCTTAGGCTCATTGGAACCCTTGTTTTCAGGGGGCTTAGAATTCCTCTTAGCCCCTGTTTGGAAATTGATTCGAGAGGCCACCATAGTATGATGTATTACCACTGATATGGTGTGTAGCCTTTGGGAGTTGACATACTCCACCATTTCCTCGGTTAAGCTCGTGCAAAATTGCTGCTTTTGCTCTCCAAAATCCAACTTTTTGAATGCAGTGGCTTTGAGTTGTAGGTCCCAAAACTTGTCTACATATTTATGGATGGATTCATAGGGAGAGAGCTTCAAGATTTGCCATTCGGTGAGTACTTTGTCTTTGGGAATCGGTGGCCAAAAAGTGCTTCATAATGGAAGCTCTTAAAGCTTTCCATGTTTGTGGAGCTTCACCGTTGGCCCGTAGGCTAGACCACCATTGTCTAGAGGACTTTTGAAAGTGCATAGCTACATGGCATAGCTTAGAGGACTCCGTGAAGCCCTCATCTCCAAACGCCGCATCAAATTGTTGGATAAAGGCCAAGACTTTGACTGTAGCACCAAAAGTACCATCATAGGTAAGGAAAGAGATGCTCTTCCCTCCCTCTTTGAATTTCTTGAGCTTGGACAACCTCTTCCATGAAACATAGGATTTCCTATGGCCTCTTCTTTTTGATGGTTCAAAGGTTGCACCATCACTTTCTTCAAAAGATGAAGAATTTGAGGAAGATGGAGAAGAGGGTGACCTCTTCGCCTTTTTCTATCCTTGATCTTCTTTGTCTTCACCATCACTTTCATAAGAGGAAGAGGATGAAGAAGATGGAGAAGAGAGTGTCCTCTTTCTTGCCTTTTTCTTCTCTTGCTTTTTGTCATCCCTCTTTGAAGTATGGTGTGGAGAAGTATACGTTGGTCTTCTCTGTTTCGGAGGTCATGGAGAGCGTTTAGCCCGCCGTCTTTGTGGAGCCATCTCCACCGAGGTGGCAGGAGACTCGCTTCTTTCTCGTTCCTTCGGTGGAGGCTCTTGAATTCTCCTTTGAGAAGGAGATGCTTCATCAAGGAGAAAATTTCTAAGCCCTTCATAGGGATCCTCTTCTTCTTCCCGAATCGGAGAGAGACCTCTTTTGGAAGTCTCACAATGAGGCTTCCTATGTATTCTCGCGTCATGGTGGGGAGCTTGGAGAATCCCATGAGAACGAATTTGCCGTTGCACTTCACTTTGGAGGGATGGATTGCCCATGGCTTGTTGAAGCCTAGAAACAAGATAGTTAACAAGCATCAAGGCATCATTAGTAGCTTGCTCATTAACAAAATCAAAGTTATCAACATTAATTTCACTCTCTATACTATTGTCACCCATTCTAACAACTTTTAGGTGTAAACTTTTTAGGTGTACATTGGCACTTCAAGCCCTAGTTGCTACTCGTCTTTACCCCTTTAGAAAAAGCACTCAAGCTACTATACCTGTGGCTCGAATACCATTAATTGCAACGAATAGAAGACAGGGTAGTTCAACACCAAAACAGCACCGGCTCCTGTCAAGCTTCTAATAGCTCAATAGTGGTTAAGCCGTAGGCAAGCCCCGTAGTACTCCACAATTAAGAGCATAGCCCTCGACGGTGATGCCCCGTTAACTTCACAAAGGCAGGCGCATCGCAAGGCTGAAAAATCCCTATTCTACTTACTCACATGCAATTAATAGTACCACCAATTTATAGCTAGTTTGTTGACCTGCCTTCTTGAGCAAGAAAAGAGAAACCTTGTGCTTTGATACCAATGAAACATATAATGGCCTAGTAACTTGTGTGTAGCGGAAAATAGCATGAACATAGTGAGCATTTCATTAGAATAGCTTCCTAATAAAAATAACAAGAGTGCTTGGGTGGAGAGAGCAACAAAAATCATAACACCTAGTTAGATAGCATGAACAATACTTCAAAGGAGAGAGAAATTAAGAAATTGACAACAGTTGAGGACCGGATTTGCATGGAGCCGGTCCCCCCTCCAAAAGGCTTTGTATTATGGTTTCTCCCATCAAGAGAGACATTTTACAATACAATTTCTTGTGTTTCTTCAATACTAGCTAGTGCAACGAAGATGGAAACTTCATGCACTAGGCAAAACACTTATCAATCAAAACATTAATTCCCTAATGGTCTCAGACCCAAAACCTCAGAGCTACTGGGGTATGAGAGTAGATTGAGAGGAAGAAGGAGTATTCTTACGAGAAAGATGTACTTCTCCTCACATAATCACTCATATTAGCATAGCTTAGCTTAGTAATTAGCATGGTAGAGGAGATGAGCATGCATTGAAGCTTAGCTCTTGGTTGGATTTGCATCACAAAGCCAATAGTTGTTGGTGTAGGCCTTCCTTCTCACAAGCTTGGAGTAGGTGATAAGCTTTCCATTAAATCTTGAGAAGGAGAGAGAGTCTTCTTTACTTCACACAGGAGATTGTGTGAGTGTGTGTGTGTGTGTGTGTGTGTGATAATGCCTTGCAAAAATCAGCCCCCTCTCTCTCTTGGTTGACCCCTCTTGCTATTTGATCTTGCTAGCATCCTATTGGACCTCCCCAAGCTTAGCCAATGGTAATTAAGCAGCATAAGTGATAGCCTTTTGACATGTGTCCCCCTTTCCCCTTTTGTGAGAGCTTTAGGTAATTATATAATTCAACTAAACTCTCATTGGACCCCTTTGCCTCCCGGCCAATAGGAATCAAGCAAGCCATTGGGCTGCTAAATGCTCATTGGTCCCCTTGGGAGACTGTCCAATAGTCTTCTAGAGATCTTAATTCTTATTGGTTCTTTTATTAAGTGTTTTTAAATTAATTAAACTAGAATTACTCTAGCCTAAATCTCATTGGTCCACCTCCAAGGCCATCTAATAGGAATTGGGTACACCTTGTGGGCATCTGGGCTCGGGAGCTGACATGTGTCCCTCATTCCCTTTGTGTAAAGGGATCTTGTGTGTGTGTGTGTGTGTGTGTGTGTGTGTGTGTGTGTGTGTGTGTGTGTGTGTGTGTGTGTGTGTGTGTTTCTCTCTCATCCCCTACTTGCAAGGCTCGCCCCCTCATATGTAGGGATTGCCAAAGACTTTTGGGACACACACAAAGCATCCAATTCCCCAATGTTTGACCTTTGGACACAACCTTTGAATTTTGGAACCTTAGCATTTTGGAAGTCTTAATGGGCTGAACCTCAGGGTCTTTTAAGCCCATTGTTGCACATGGATCTTTTACAGATGGCCCCCCCTTTGGATCCCTATTTTCCCTCCTTTGGATCCCTACTGTGATTGGTCTACTAGTTGAACCAATATTCCAGCTTTTTCTCCCCTGGCACTCAGTTTAACATGAGAAAATTATTTAGGAGAATTAGATATTGATTATGGCACTCTCCCTCATGTCCTTGAATCCAATTTGGTTTCTACCAGTTGCATTGTACGTTGCCATCTCAAACAATGTTATTCACCCACTTTTGGTCAAGTTTGACTGTCGTTATTGTCTATGGTGCTCTTGTCACTCTTCTTTCCGGCTCAATTTTTTGTGTGAGAGTCCACAAACATTCATGCAATTTTCCAACACAAACTACCTTTCAAACATCCCCATTGCCCAAGCAAAATCTAAACAACATTTTTTATACAAGTGCTCAAACAAACTAGTTAGACACTCTAGTCAAGTCAAAAAGTGCAAAATTTCCTCATATCATCTCTTTAGGAAAAATTGTGATTTTTCTCACAGAAGTTGATAATCAACTTTTTGAATTTTTTGATTGATGTTGTGTAACTAACACACTTCTATGCATGCAATCTACGCTCTCAAACCACAAGTTTTTGAATTTTATGATTGATGTTGGTGCACTAACACACTTCTGTGCGTGTAATCTATGCTCTCAAATCACAACTTGAAAAGATGTGTTTCCTTCTTGGACCTTAACCACACTTTGGATTCAAAACCGAAATGATGGTCTCTCCACTCAACTCAAAATCCAAAATGATAAGAGTACTCGTCAAACATTTTCTACTTATTCTACCCCTAAGACAAAGAAAAGTAACAAAAAATAGCTCCAATCAAAAACTTGCTACGAAAACTCTGAAATATATGTTCTCTTGTGTGTTTCAGTCTATGCGAACTTCACTGCTCTTATAACATCAAACTTACACACCAAGCTTCACATGTGTTCAACCAACGCAACTGGTTTTTTATGTGTCCACACTAGTTTAGCTACTTCACTCCTTGGCAACGGCGGCAATGTCTGGGGTTTTGCACTGTCATCACCTATCACATCGCTACGAACAGACGGATCCAAGAATATAATGTCAATCATAAGAAGCAAGTAACTCAACTAGGGCATGAAGGCACACTAAGAGGTTGTCAATCTCTTGTCTGCACACAATAAACTCCGATAAAACTTATCCATTTATGCTCTAAGCACAAAAAACCTGATTGTTATCTCTACGACACATTCATGTATTAACACACAAAACCAATAGCAAAGCAACTCCAAAAAACACCAAACTTAGTAGGCACTATCCTTGCAAGGTCAACAACACTTTTGGACCCTCAAATCCTAAATCTACACTCTCGAAAAAACCATGATTTGCTGTAGGCACAAATTACATGTGACTAAATTTGAAGTTGAACGCGCTTAATAGGTGCACCTAAGCACTGAGACTCCAACTCAACAGATATGGAAAACAGTACTCAGAATGAAAGATATATCACTTGGAAGATCCTCGGAGTTGATACTTGA
The DNA here is from genome assembly GCF_014529385.1 of Adiantum capillus-veneris. Taxonomy (NCBI): domain Eukaryota; kingdom Viridiplantae; phylum Streptophyta; class Polypodiopsida; order Polypodiales; family Pteridaceae; genus Adiantum; species Adiantum capillus-veneris. The sequence continues at coordinate 132,438,073 of NC_140941.1, forward strand.
ATCTCATGATACACTTGCAATGTTGATATCCACATGTAGAGCTCATCGAGATTAACACGATGGTGCTCTTGGAATTCCAATATGATGATCATGTAGTGCGGTGTGGTAAGAAGAGATAAATACATAATAGCAAGAGGCAACACACAACGCACATAGAAACCTTATCTGGTTTCTTTTCACTAAGAATAAATCTACTTGAAACTTTACAAAAATTGCCTTTTAGACCTGGGCTAGGGGTCTCATATGTACAAGGGCTCAAACTGCTTCAAAAAATAGCTTAAGATACAATTTGAAAACTCATAGCACCGAATTTTTCATAAATACAAGGTCAACAAAGATCTAATGGTTTTCTGAAAAGATTGTAATGTGCAGCGGAGGTGAATGTTGAACTTTGCTAAAGATGAGTGCTCCGAATTGTGCTCAAAGGTTTCTTTTACTTACGGAAGGGAGAGCCTTCCGTTCCTTTAGTGAGAGAGTGCAAATGATCACAAACAAAGTGGATAAACACTGTGAATGAAGGTGCCAAGACTGTGTGAGAGAGAGAGAAGAATACGACACCAAAAAGTTGTCAAACCCTCCTCCCAAGGACCCACTCTCTATGGCGAGAGCGGTCTACTATTGATTGCACAAATCTCTACAATGCCATGGACTTGCCAACTATGTCGACGATGATGAGGACGGCGGGCTGAGATCTGAAAACGCTAAGGGCTGAAATTTGCAAATCTTGTATCTGTTGAATTCTGAGTCTATGTCAATGACAACGGCGATGACGACGATGTGACGACAACGCGCTGAAAACGCAGATGCTGAAATCTATGAATAGCGAGCTGAATCTGCGACGCTGGCTGATCTGACCGTGCGACAAGGATCTGCTGCTGCGAGGTTTGGGGGTTGCGGTACGAAATCTAACTACTGAAAATGCAAAATGCTGATGCAATGATGCTCCTGTCCGCCGGGAATCTGCAAAACGCTAGGCTGACTTGTTGATCCAAAAACGCTAGACTGATCTCCTGTCGTGCTGCAAAAACGTTAGGGAATCTGTTGTGATCTGCTATCACCGGGTTAATCTGCAACTGCAAAACGCTAGGGCTGATCTGCAAATGCTGAAAACGTTGGGCTTTTCTTGATGGTTGAAAACGCCAAGTTGTTCCGTCGGGGGTCTTGCTGAGAAGGTGCACTGCCAGACATTGGGTCCCTGCTGCCTCTTCTGCCAGATACTTCTAGCACTAGGTTTTCTTATATAGATGCTTAGCCAAATTGCCCTACCCAGTTTCCCAACAAAGTCACTTATTAATAATAAGTGAAAAATGGCTAAAATAGGGAAAATAGGTCTCGAGGACCTCAATCGCTTCTTTCTAGAGGAGTCGACAACATGATTGGTTGTGGCCTGAGAGGAGGAGAAGCAGCTCCGTCGGGGCATTGCCTCCTTATAGAGGATGCAAGAGAGGCACCCAGGTAGTCCCTGGATAGAGGACCAGATGTAGTAGGCTCGACAAGCGCTAATCACCATTGAGGAGCGGCGCCATGAGTTTGCCTACCACCGTCGGGTATCTCGTGGACCCAGGTGGGCGACAAAGATACTGGAGAGTTTTTTGAGATGGTGGTTCCCCTCCATGTGCATACCAACGTTCGTCAATTGAGGAAACCATATGGGTCGGTTGCCACAAAGCGTGAGGACATATGGGCAGTAGCTACTGAGTTTATCCTTAGCTGCTCTCGCTCGAGCCGAAATCAAAGCACACGGATGCATGCAAAGAAAAGGTGTGGGCATATACCTTGCTTCGTTAGTAAGGAGTTGCGACAGATGCTTGAGAGCCAAAGGAGCTTCAAGAGGCTCTCAAGGCAATCCCTTGTGGTAGTCCAAGAGAGGATAGTTTGACTCCCAGCTTTTTCTTAGAGTAGTCGTCGGTGCTACCTTTGTAGTGCATACAAGCACATTTTTCTCACCGGGGAGATGCCTGATAGGGGTTTGATATACCTCATCCCCAAGGAGGGGGGATCCCCAGATGAAACTTGGCAGTCATGGCCCATGACCGTTCTCAACTCAGCCTACAAAATTTGTTGGAATTAGGGTTGCATAGAAACGCACACAGCTTGGAGAAGACGAAGGAAGCTCAAGGCACACAATAGAGAGTGTGTTTCTTAGTATGCAATGAAAAGATAGATAGCCCTAGAGTGATGGGCGTATATACAATGCTCGGGGGAAAAAGCCTCCTAAAGAGGGATAAAATGCCCCAGCGGTCCTAGTGTGTTCACACACATCACTACCACATGTATATGGTAACAAATCCCCCCTGGAGTGATGCGGTGAACAAGAGCTGACACATGAGGAAAGGGAAGTGCCATGCTATGAGGACAAGATCATTCCACAAAGGGGAGTAAGCCCAAAGCTTTGCGGAAAGCTTCTCACGAGACAATGCCTTTGTGAAAAGATCTGCAAGGTTGTCCTGTGTTGGCACATAAGCCAAGCTTATCTCTCCTGCTGAGAGCCTCTCCCTGACATAGTGGTAATGCACCTCAATGTTCTTTGTGCGAGCATGAAAAACTGGGTTCCTTGCAACTGCCAATGTGCTCTGACTGTCAGTGTAGATAGTGTTGGCAGTGTCCTGTCCAACACCCAAATCAGCCATAAGGCGTCTGAGCCATACACACTCAACCGTAGCTATGAAGGCTGCCCTGTACTCATCAGCCTCACAACTCGAAGTGGCCACAGTAGGTTGTTTCTTGCTCAATCATGATATACATGAACTGCCAAGCATGAAACAAAAACTACTTGTGGACACTTGCGTGTCAAAACAACCAGCCCAATCTGAGTCCGAAAAAGCATGTCAGTCTGGCAGCAATAATCCCCCCTTGGGATAAAACAAGCCAATATGTAAAGTGCCACTAAGGTAGCCGAAAATCCTCTTGACAATTTGCCAATGCTTAGACCCTGGGCTATGCATAAATCTGCTGACCTGTGAGACTGCAAACTGAATATCTGGCCTCGTGTTGCATACATAAATGAGGCAGCCTACAGCAGTTTGGTAAAGAGTGACATAGCAAGATCACCAGCATCATGTAGGCTCAATTTCAAACCTGTTTCCATGGGAGTGGCAATAGGTTTACAATCCTCAAGTCCAAACTTACATAGCAATGTCTCTATGTAACTTTTGTGACACAAGGCAATACCAACATCACACTGCTTAAACTGTATACCCAAGTAATGATGCAATAGCCCCAAATCTTTCATCTTGAAAGTAGCATTCAAATAAGCCTTAAATTCAGCAATATGTCTCTCATTTGGTCCAGTGATCAGTAAATCATCGACATAAAGAACCACAATGAGAAGTACATCACCCTCACGCTTTACATACAATGTGCTTTCTGTTGGACTGTTACGAAAGCCTCGTTTAACCAAATGAGTGTCACCTTTGTTATACCAAGCACAAGGAGATTGCTTCAACCCATACAAATCCTTCTTACATCTGCACACTTTGTCCTCTTGTCCTTTTATGACAAAACCGCGAGGCTGTGTTACATAAACTTCCTCAAATATGTCACCATTCAAGAAAGCAGTAAAAATGTCTGATTGATGTACATCCCAACCAAAATGAGCTGCCAATGCACATAGAAAACGCACAGTAGTCATACGACAAGTGGGAGCAAAAGTCTCTTCATAATATATGCCCTTTTGCTGTGCATAACCCTTTGCAACAAGTCGAGCCTTATAGCGATCGATCTCACCATCCGGCTTGCATTTCAACTTGCAAACCCACTTCGTACCAATGGCCTTTTTGCCAGGAGACAAATCACATAAAGTCCATGTGTCATTTTCTATAAGTGTATCATATTCTGATTGCATGGCAGCCATCCAATTTTCTGAATTTTGTGCTTCATCAAAAGACAGAGGTTCCTCAACATCATGTAAGCTAGACACAGCCAAAGCATAACAATCTGATGCATAAGATGCATGGCGAGAGCCTGAACGAGTACAACTAGACAAAGGTGCATCCAATTTATTGTCGCGCAAAGTGTGCACCAGTCATTTTGGCATACCTCTAGCGTGCTCATTTTCATCCCTTTCCTCATCAAGTACATCATGTACATCTGCATCACTAATAGGCTATTCTGTAACATTGTCAGAAACCCCCATAGGTTGTACATTTGCCTCATTGGAACTTACATTCGTATTTCCACCACTGAAAAGAGGCAACAAAGTGTCATAAATGTCCTGTGAGCTTACATTATTGTCTCTAGTACATGACAGCAAGGGCTGAACAGAATCTTCCACAAACACTATATCCCGAGAAACCAGAATACGTTTTGTTTGCGGATGATACAACCTGTAACATTTTCTTTCAGCACTATAACCAACAAAAATACATTTGACAACCTTATCATCCAATTTTCTACGCTGCACTTGTGGCACCAAAGCATATGCCAAACAGCCAAAAACACGCATGTGCTCAATAGAAGGCTTTCTATCATGCCATGCTTCATATGGAGTAATAGACTGCAAAGCATTTGTAGGACACCTGTTAAGTACATAAGTGGCACACATGATGGCCTCAAGCCAAAAAGAATGCGGTAAAGCTTGACTTTTGACCATACATCGTGCCATTTCCGTCAGTGACCTGCTTTTCCTCTCAGCAACACCATTTTGCTGAGGCGTATAAGGCACTGTACATTGGTGTTTTATCCCACGACTAGCCAGAAATGCATTAAATTCATGAGACATATACTCTCCCCCTCGATCGGAATGGAGGGTGCCCATAGTACATTTCGAGACATTTTCACCCATAGCCAGAAATTGTTTGAAGCACATAAAAACTTCGGACTTCGCTTTAAGCGGAAATATCCATGCATGCCTGGAGTAATCATCATTGAAACTCACAAAGTAAAGGTAATTGCCCAAGGACGGGGCCCACAAACATCACTATGCACAAGCTGCAACCTGCATGTGGCCCAAATTGAACCATCCTTTGGAAACTTTGAGTGCTGCATCTTACCCAAAATACAGCCTTCACAAACATGTTTGACAGGTGCTTCAAGAGGCGGCAAAGAAGCAACCATATCATATTTCTGCAAACGCAGCAAACTGGCAAAATTCAGATGACCAACACATGCATGCCAAAGTTTTGCATCTGAAATAGCCCTCGAATCTGCAACAGCATTTGTAAAATTTTGTCCACACTTGTCATACAAAGTGAGCTTACAGTCCACGGCACAAAAGGCCAGATGCAACAATTTCATCACCAAAACTGAGATCATGAATTGTACATCTGTCATCCACAAATTTGACTACAAGTCCAAGTCTAGTAAGTGAAGATACAGACAAAAGATTCTTTTTGATCCCAGGTACATAAAGTGCATCAACAAGAGTAAAAGAACTGCCATTTGCAACAGTAAGCACAATCTTTTCAACTCCCTGAACCGGATAAGAGGCATTGTTGGCACATGTGACTGAATTCCCATGAGGGACAGACTCGAGAGTGGTAAACAATTCACGATGTGAGGTAATGTGCTTTGTAGCACCACTGTCGAAATACCACACATGTGAATCTGCAACAACTGACAAGCATGCATCATGGACAGCAAGATTGTAAGTGCACTCTGCGCTAAAAGCCCATTCTGCATCAACATCAACAACACGGTCTCCTTTCACAGAAGACTCAACAATGGCTTCATTTGTAGTGGAACCAGCATTTGCAGTGGAACCACCCTCTTTTTTCTTAGCCTCTTTGGACTTCAACTTAAGACACGACTTGATCAAGTGATCATTAGCTTTACAATAATGGAAACGCATCTTCTTTTTGTCCTTATCACCGGAATTTCCAGACGAATTGTTGTCATAGAAGCATTAGGAACAGAAGTTTTGTCACTTGCAGCAGAACCATAAGAAGTGGCCACATTGTTGTTACCACCCTTTCTTTGAGAAGCAATAAAAGCCTGTTCAACTGCACGCTGCCTAGTTCTGTTTTTTTTGGAAAGTGACTCTTGCAACAGCAATGTGCAAATGCATCAAACTTGACAACTTCAGGATTTCCTTGGGTCATCAGTCTCCAAGTACTAGCAAAAGTCTGGTAAGAATCTAGTAAGGCATCAAGAACAGTCTGCACAAGCGAACTGTCTGAAATGACTTCACCTGCAGAAATACGTTGCTCATTGATATCCTTGACACTAGTGAGGAAAGTGTCCATATCATCTTCCTCATGCATAATCTGTGGCTCCAGCTCTTTACGCAACAAAGCAATTTTAGCCTCATTGCGGCTTGCATAAAGACCTGCTACAATATCCCAAGCCTATTTTGCAGATTTTGCTCAATGGATGTGAGGAACAATGGTACGCTTCACAGACAATGCATGAGCTTGCGCATCCTTTACATCCCAACGAGCTTTTTTTGTCGTAGGCAAAACAACTCTAATAGCAGCAAGACCTGCAACATCCTCAACATCGCCTACATCCTCAGAACCAGGACGTACATCAATGCCTTGCACAATGTTCCAAACGCCTTTTGACACAAGAACATGTTGCATCATATAAGCCCACATAGGGTAGTTGTCCCCATCCAACCTATCCTCGGCAGCAAACATCTTGAACACATCTGTGTTGTTGTCAGCCATGGTAAATGTTGCACCTGATGTGAAAACTGCTCGAAAATAGAAGAAATGGAGCGGGAACAACACGTGCTATATAGCACAAACCATGGAAGACTATAAGACACCTTCTATGCAGAAAACGGCATTGACAAAAATTCTGCACAAAATGACAAAATTGCTTGTGTAGACCTGCCTGTAGTGGAAATGGAGACCGAAATGAGCCCGAATCAAAAATCTGAGCAGACTAAGCTCTACGAGCTTTCCCGAATTTTTTGTCGACTTGCGAACGCTTGCCAAAGCTCACTGAAATCGAAGAAAGTGCGCAGACGTGTGCTGGAGCAGTTGGCGACTAAGCCCTGGAGAACGCAACCTGCTCTAATACCAATTGTTGGAATTAGGGTTACAGAGAAACGCACACAACTTGGAGAAAATGAAGGAAGCTCAAGACACACAATAGAGAGTGTGTTTCTTAGTATGCTGTGAAAAGATAGATAGCGCTAGAATGCTGGGCGTATATACAATGCTCAGGGGAAAAAACCTCCTAAAGAGGGAAAAAATGCCCCGGCAGTCCTAGTGTGTTCACACACATCACTACCACGTGTATATGGTAACAAAATTCTGCAAAGGCTCTCAGTTTGAGAATTCAGCCACTACTTGAGAGCATCATGCATGAGACTCCTATGGGGTTTGTCGAGGAGTGCAATATCCTTGACAATATCTTCACTTTCTGGGAGGAGGTTGCCCTCGCTCGCCTTCGAGGAGAGGATCTTGTGATGCTTCTTCTCAACTTTGAGAAGGCGTACGATAGAGTTGACTGGACTTCCTTGGGGGCACTATACGTAGGATGGTGGTGTCTTCTCTTTACAGATGTACTCATTGTCATGTGTAGCTAGGAGGTCGGGGGAAACGTTTCATGCTTACGCACTCTGTATGGCAGAACTGCCCTCTTGTCCCCTTCCTGTTTCTTTTCTACACAGAGGTGATAAGCACAGTTCTGGCCTCACAGGAGGTTGGTTTGTGTGGCCTACAGTTACCCATACAGGGAGAGGAGCTTTGGAACACTGAGTTTGTTAATGACTCATGCATGTTTTTGGAGGACTGTGATGCCAATTTGCATAGATGTGAGCAATCCATGGAGGTGTTTTCCTGTGCATCGGGAGCATTGATCAACTAGCAACAGACAGCAGCTTTTTGGGTTGGTGATGCTTCCACACCAGTCTGGTTGCCTGGCAAGGGTTTTCATTGGATCCCTCCAGGGATGCTAGTTTTCTACTTGGATTGCTCGGTCAGGTTGGACTTGTCACCAGAAGCGGTAGATTGCTCCCCTCCTCATGGCCATTAGGAGGAAACTGCTTAACTGGATCTTTTGATGGCAGGGTTGTTATGGCCAACCAGGTGCTCTTGGCCACCATGTGGTACATCACTTCCTACTCAATTTTCTCGAGTTCTTGTATCAGCCAGCTCGAGAGGCTAATCAGAAACTCTTAGTGGCAAGGTTGTTGTGGCCAACCAGGTGATCTTGGCCACCATGTGGTACATCACTTCCTGCTTGATTTTCTCAAGTTCTTGTATCAACCAGCTCAAGAGGGTAATCAGAAAATTTTACTGGCAAGGTTGGTGCGGCCAACCAAGTGCTCTTGGCCACCATGTGGTACATCACTTCTTGCTCGATTTTCTGGAGTCCTTGTATCAGCCAGCTCGGCATAGTTATCTCTTGCTGGCAGGGTTGTTGTGGCCAACCAGAAGCTCTTGGCCGCCATGCTCGATTTTTTTGAGTTCTTGTATCAGCCAGCATGAGAGGCTGATCAGAAACTTTTAGTGGACAGGAAGAGAGACTAAAAGTCTCCTGGCAGTCATCACCCTACCTTGCTCTCAAGGAGGGCTAGGATCATCGATCTAGCACGACAGAGTAGAGCACTCCTTGGCAAGCTCATTGTCAGAGTTCTTCTTCTACGTGAGGAGCCTAGGAAGGAGCTTTTGCTGCACCGGATTCGAGGCCGAATTCCATAGACAGGTGGCCCTTGGAGCCCCCCCACTCGTTGGATTTTCACATAGATGCGTAGAGTGGGCTTGAGCTAGAGATGGGAGGACCGTTCCGCATTGAGCTTGCTTCGGTCTTGGGAGCACCTACAGGGTGGGCAAGGGGGGAACTGAGGAGCACTTGAGATAGCCTCTTCCATGGAACCCATTTGTTAGTACACAGTGAGGGCACATGGTTGGCAGTAGACCCCATGTCTCATGGGGTTCCATGGTAGAGGGTCCAACCCACACCCTGGGAGACTGGTTTTTACAGCAATTCCTGAGGAAATTCAGAGTATCCAACTGTGCAGCATGAGGGGGGTATAGAGCATGTTTCAAGACATCATCGAGGCTCTACCAATAGAGCGACACACACCTATCGAGCCGGCCAGCTGTATGGGGGCGAGTGAGGTCCTCATCGCAGTTAGGGTTTCGTCAGACTCAGGCCTTTGCATGTTCTTTAAGGTTCAGTGAGAGGAGGGTCGCCTCCACAGGCTTACTACTGAGGCACCAGAGGTAGCAGTGTTGTTTCCAACGAATTCGAGTTGTGGGCATTAGTAGAGGGAGGACCTGTGTACTTGATCTTGACCTAGACATTGGAAGCTTTGGGATTGGGAGAGTCACCCTCTGTCGCGAGTGCAATAGGACCTTGGGGAGTGGTTTTGGCGGGACATTTTTGCTTCAATTGATCGCCCAAGGATCCCTTTCTTCCAGTACACAGCACATCTGGGGCATCACATACTGGATGCTTGGAGAGAGGCCTGCCTTGCTGCAGTAGGACTCTAGCAAGAAGAGAGCCTCACAGCTGAGGAGAGTCACCATGTTCCATTGGCTAGTCGCCCCATCGAGATACCGCAGTTGGGAGTCCATACTGGCCATCCGGTGGCTTGTGCCGCTTGTGACCACCCACTTGAGTCACAGAGGCATTGTCTATGGGACTACCCCATGGCGCAACATGTTTGGGTTTGGATTTTACGGCTGATGCCAGCCTTGTTGTCAGCTAAGAAATACAATTGGGGTGATACTGCCTAGTCCAACCTCACAGGCTCAGCACTTCGTTTTGATTTGTCTTCAGCTAGCAGGATGGTTGTGATACATGAGGGTTGGCCTACACTCCAGCCTACCACCCACAAAGCTTACGCCTCCGGAGCAGAGAACTGATAGAGAGCTTTGTTCGAAGCTTATATGCATCCTAACTCTTTGGTTCATTTGCAGACCACGTTGCTTCCACATCTTTGAGGCCCGCCCCATTCCACTGGTGGAGACTATATGAGATATTTGGATGGAGCTGATCCATACACTTTGAGGTTAGTACGAGAGGCTCCAAGGCAGCTCCGACCGTATGCAGGAGCGCCGCAAGCACTCCTACGACTTTCTAAACCATGATCCATGGGGCTCCTAGATGAAACTACTTGACACCTAGGGTAAAGGGGCCAATAAGGAACCACCCCCCAAAAGGAAGATGGCTCCACCCCCAAAAGAGAGACAAAAAAAAAGGAATATGCTTGGAATCTTGCTTAGGTGTCCACATCTGATTTGCTAAAAAGTGTACTACTATTGGTGCTTGAGTGTCTCTGTTTTCTAAAAAGCCCTCAGAATTAAGCTTTTTCAAATAAAATGATGAGGCAAAATCAAAAAAATATCAATCTTGATATCATCTAATGCGTCTTTTCATGAGGAATTGAATGCACTCTTCAAATTTCAAATTTGGCCTGATATGAAAAATCCCCCCCAAAAATACTATTTTTTTCTTACATGGCCATATATTGGCCCCTTTACCCTATGTTGTTTCCTCCTCGCATTTCATGATTTAGCCATCATTGTACGTCTCAGTTTTTTCATTAGGAGAGTCTCCCCTCATGCTGATGTAGGCCCCTCTTATGGGGGCAGTTTGTAGCCCGTTGGACAGTGTTATTATATAAATTCTCTATTATATATACAACTTTCCATTGGTGTATAACCTTGAATTCTGATATCTCTTGTATAATATCTTACTTCAGATTAATTGTTTGCGTACAATAGCATGTGGGGAAATCGAAATGGTGGCAAAGCTCAATCAAGAATTTACCCCATCTATACTATATATAATGCAGCTTAAAATTTTCAAGGAAGGAGAGGTTATCCACATGTCACTCATTGGCTCTTGACAGAAAGCCTTACAAAACATATGCTCTAAAATACAAAAGTAAAGGGTAGGATTAAAAATGCAAAAGTGAAGGATAACATTGTAAGAAATGACAAGATTTGGCTTTCCAGACTGTAAAGTCAAATAACTTTGTACTCCACATAGAAGAAATGTTCCAGTTTAAATGCACATAACAAAAAAAGAATATTTTTAGTAGAAATTTTATTATTTAATGAGAATTTAAATTTGAAAAATAAATTTGGCTTTATTTTTTTAAGGTTTTTTTTTCAAGATCAATATTGATTTTATATTTTTTTTTGGAAGGTTTTATTTCTTCAAAGAGTTTAAGAAAAAAAAAACTCGATTAGCATCGACTTGGGGTTGTCTCAACTTTGAGGACGTGCATGCAAATAAAGGGGATCTTATTCACATTATTGGCCATGAGAGATCGCATTGCCTCTGTGTGTGTGTGTCTGTGGGTGAGCATGTCGAGCTCATAGGGACTCTGTCTCACCAAGGGCACCATTCAAACCTTTCAAATCTCCAAGATATTATGGTTTTCTTGGCATTATAGTGTATTTCAATAGAGTAGCTAACATTTTTCACCCGTAGAAAATGAATAAAATGCCTGACAAAAACAAACACTGACATTGGCATCCCAAATGGGACGAGAGATTGCCCAGTTGAGGGGGCTTTTACCACTTTTGGGATATTTTGTTCTTTTTATTTTCAAGAGTTAAACTATGGGTTATGCTTAAAAAATTATAAATTCTCTAATATTTGACATGCAAGGGTGCTCATAAAAAATGAAAGAGAGAGAGAGAGAGAGGACAATTTTTTAGTGCCCAACAAATGATGCGACAAGGAGAAGAGGGAAGAGAGAAAGAGAGAAAAATGTTTTAAGGGTATAGGAACAATGTAAAGAGATGTTAAAGTTACACGACAAGTCCAACAATTGATATACTTATTGAGAGGAGAGAGAGAGAGAGGTTTTGGGGGGGGGACGGGGGGACGGGGGGATATTGTATTGAAACAATAGTAAGAGGCCTCACACACACACACACACACACACACACACACACACACATATTGTATTGAAACAATAGCAAGAGACCTCTCTCTCTCTCTCTCTCTCTCTCTCTCTCTCTCACACACACACACACACACACACACACACACACACACATTTGATTCTCTCTCTCTCTCTCTCTCTCTCTCTCTCTCTCTCTCTCACACACACACACACACACACACACACACACACACATATAAATATAAATAAATCAATGTGTGTGTGTGTGTGTGTGTGTGTGTGTGTGTGTGTGTGTGAGAGAGAGAGAGAGAGAGAGAGAGAGAGAGAGATCTCAACTTATGCATGTCATCTTTGTATCATTTCATTTTTGTTAAATGCTTTAAATCTTTAAAATAATTTTTTATTGTTTCTATGACATTATAATATTCTATAACTTCTTTATTGAAATGAACAGTTTCCTAAACTCTTGACCTCTCCACACGTAACCCTCCCCTTCTACCTATGCATAGTGTCATTGAGAGAAGATGTTGATAGTCCAATGTATCAACAAATAACAGTGGCCCCGTGTGTGTCCCCTTGATTAGCGGATCTCTCTCTCTCTCTCTCTCTCTCTCTCTCAAGCCCTCAAGAACCTTTTGGCATTTGCCCTTTGTAGCCAAAATGGCCTTCATTTTATTAATGTATCTACAATTCCCATCTCCTTTCAATTAAGATGCACACCAAAAGTACTCATAATCTCTAAAATTGGTAATTTTTAGCATTTTGAACTATTTTTACCCACTTCACTTCCTTTTAACCCGGTTTGGAATTGGTTAATCTAAAATCTTAATGGCTAAGCTTAGGTAAACCTTCTCCAAACACTGCTCAACACAAGAAATCATCCTATTCCATAGCTTAAATAAGGAGAAAAAAAAAACACACACACACACACATTATATATGACACTCTCTCTCTCTCTCTCTCTCTCTCACACACACACACACACACATTATATATGACACTCTCTCTCTCTCTCTCTCTCTCTCTCTCTCTCTCTCTCACACACACACACACACACAGTATATATGACACACATACCTCTCTCTCTCTCTCTCTCTTTCTCTCTCTCTCTCTCTCACCCCCCCACACAAACTCATTACATTGGTGGGTCTTGATTTCTCATCAAAAGAGCAACCCCTTACATAATTATAGTGTATATCTTGACAAAAATCAGACCTTAATATTCAAGCACGGAGACACACACACACTTATAGCACTGATGGATTTCAAATAATTACACAAAAAACAACTACTTTTACACACAATACCATATAGGGTTTGACTTTTACAACCTATAACAAGCATAATATAATAAGCTGGAATTGTCCAGATACTGTATATCATAAGCGAGTCTAAATCTAATTGTTGGGGTATAAAGCCCAATGTGGTCGCCCAGGTAAGTGGGCGGGCCGCCAGGTATGTACACATATTCTTTTGTAAAAACCAAATAAGAACTCACTATGCTCTACACATTACAGTAGAGCGAGTTCACCATATCGTCGTGCTCTTCTTCTCACACTCTCTCTCGCGTCACACTTCCGCTCGTACTCCTTCAACTGTTATCAGAGCTTAAATCGAGGCTCGGGGCAGCATTTGCAGGTAGCCAGAGTCACCTGCTCAGATTGGAGTGAGATTCGACAGGCGAAGACACGGCCCCAAATCTCGTGGGCAAGACCGAAGGTCTTGGTGTTCTTAGAATTTCATTCTGAGGTCATCTCGGCCATCGTTCGGCTTCGACAAAGTTCTACGCAGGCCATTTTCGACTACGTGGTCTCAACGGGTGCAAATCCGACTGCAAATTTGGGGTTTCGGCCTACGACTCCAGGTGTTGAGGATATCGGCACTCCCAGAGTGTTGATTTGTGGCTGTCTACACATTGAAGGACAGATCACAATTCTTGGAGGCGTGTCACATACGACACGGGCGCATCTACACAGAGACTGTAGGCGACATTCACTAGTTCATCAGGTAGCTTGTGTTTGTTGCTTGATATTCCAGATTTCATCCTGACATTGCAGGTACTTCCACATGGGATATATTGTCAGAGATGATGTATGTCTGTTGAGGGTTTGCTGGCTATGAGTCACGCAGCAAACAACCGCCGCAGCGGTTACAGCATATAGTGGGAAATTTGTGGATGTATGACTTTGTGGGAAGTCTATGTACTGTCAGATTTACTGCAGCCTTTGTTGAGGGTCGAGTGAGGTTTTATTGAGCTAGGGGATTCTCGAATGTTGAGATCCTTTCGGTGATACAGGTCTTGGAGCGATCCCTCGAGCACCCTTAGATAGGCAGCTAGGATGTATTGACTGTGAGTTAGACAGTTGGGATTGCATCTTTGCTTTACTGCCGTTGAGGCATTGTCGCAGTCTATGCTTACAGGACAGTGACAGGACAGTGAGAGACAGTACAGGTGCAGGATAGGTTTACCCACAGATTACAGTGTTAGAGAGACAGTGGTTTTTTGAGCTGTTTTTTGGTCTGTTTTTTTTTAGTACACCAGAGCCATTTTACAAAGGAGACTCTGCCGAAATGCAGAATCTGAAGCCTTCTTGGTTCTGACAGGTTGATATTGGTTCAGAGGTCAGTTTACAGGGGAAACTCTGCCAAATTTTTCCCAGGAAAGTAAACTACTGTGAAGCGTAGCTATGGCTGGATCACAGGACACTGCTCTTTACAATATCAAGAAGCTAGATGGAACCAATTTCCCATTGTGGAAGAAGCAGATTTGGCATGTGTTAGTACAAAAGAAGCAGATAAAACCTATAAAGCTCAAGGGGATAAAACCAGAAGATATGGACGAAGATGAATGGAGCGAAATGGATGAATTGGCACTTTCTACCATTATGCTGACTTTGGCAAAAAGCGTTTACTTCAATGTAGCAGACGAGATGTCGGCTTATCAAGCATGGTTAAAGCTGAGTGATCTTTATGAGAAGCAGAGTGCAGCTTAAAAGGTATACTGGCTTAAGAAGCTTGTTGACTTGAAGATGAAAGAAGGGACACCTATGTCCAATCATCTGAATGAATTCAACACAATCTACAGTCAATTGTCAGCTCAAGGTGTCAAGTTTGATGAACCTGCTAGAGCTATGTTCCTGTTGATCACATTGCCGGAAAGTTGGGACACTTTTCGCACAGCTTTAAGTAATTCTGCACCTCCAAATGGTTTGAACATAGCAGGTGTAGAAGGAAGTCTGCTTACTGAAGAAACCAATAGAAAGAAAATGGACAAAGGCAAAGAAACAGCCTTAGTTGTCAGGGGAAGGACCAAAGAAAAGTACAAAGGTGGAAAGAGGAATCAGTCTCGTAGCAAGTCCCGCAGTGCTAAAGGCAAGAGTGACATAGAATGCTACCATTGTGGCAAGAAGGGTCACATGAAAAGAGACTGCAGAGAATGGAAAGCAGAAAAAGGCAAAGAGAAAGCTGAAGACCATGGTGAGAAGAACAAGTCCTCAGTGAAGATTCAAGAAATAAATGTGACAAACATTGTTGCAGAGGATGACAGTCTAGTGTCAGGAGACATCTACTTCTTGAAGAATACAATGGACTCAGCTCTTCTTACAGCATCTGATGGAAATGCATTGAGTGACTGGATTATAGACTCAGGGGCATCACTTCATGTGTCTCCAAACAAGGAGTGGTTTACCTCTTATGTGACCACTAAAGATCATGTTCAGCTAGGCAATGGGCAGACATGTGAGATCTTAGGTGTTGGAGATGTTCAATTGAAGTTTCAGAATGGCTCTTCTTTCACACTGAAGAATGTGAGACATGTTCCCGCAATTACAAAGAGCTTGATCAGCACAGGTTTACTTGATGATGCTGGCTACGTCACCACTTTTGGACAGAACATGTGGAAGATATCCAAGGGTTCTATGACAGTAGCACATGGAGTAAAGTTTGGAGGACTTTACATGATTTATGTATCAAATGTCTCTAAAAATGTAATCAATGTAACCGAGCAGCCGAACGTTTCTTTGTGGCATAGCCGGTTAGGACATATGTCCAAGAAGGGAATGGAAATCTTGTCTCGTTCTGGTTATTTGCTTGGCTTTTCATTTAATGATTTTGAATTCTGTGAACATTGTTTGTATGGTAAGCAAACACAGCAGCCACATAAGCATAGAAGCAGTAGAAGAGATACACAGTTGGAACTTGTTCATAGTGATTTGTGTGGACCTATGCCTAACCTATCTCTAGAGGGAGCTTCTTACTTTATGACATTTATAGATGATTACTTGAGGAAAGTATGGGTTTACTTTCTCAAGCACAAGGATGAAGCGTTTAGTGTTTTCAAAACGTTTGTGACACTTGTGGAGAATCAAAGTGGCAAGAAGCTTAAATGCTTATGCACTGACAATGGTGGAGAGTATGTTTCAAAGGCCTTTCAGGCCTTTTGTGAGTCAAAAGGTATAAAACGTGAACTTACTGCTCCTTACAATCCTCCTCAAAATGGTGTTGCTGAGAGGATGAATAGGACCATACAAGAGAAGGTCAGAAGTATGTTGTCTAATGCACAACTGCCAAATGGGTTTTGGGCTGAAACTGTATCAACAGCTGTTCATCTTGTAAATAGATCTCCTAGCAAGGCTTTGCAGAAGGATTCAGTGCCAGAGATGGTATGGTCAGGCAAAATTCCCTCATACAAGAATCTCAGAGTCTTTGCCTGTGAGGCATATACTCACGTTCCAAAGGAATTTAGGAACAAACTTGAGTCAAAGAGTAGAAAGTGCATCTTTCTAGGCTGTGGTAATTCTGGTGAGATGGGGTACAGACTTTGGGATCCCGAATCCAGAAAGGTTGTCCGAAGCAATGATGTTCACTTTAATAAATCCAAATATCATTCTAAACCAGAGAGGGTTGAGGAGATTAGAAGATTTGTCTTCCAAGAAGATGGACATGCACATGCAAGACAAAATGTCACGGCTCAAGAGGAGGAAGGACAGGATAGATTGGAACCACAGGTTGTGGCTGAGCCTGAGCCACCTATTGTGCGTAGATCTGGACGTATCACGCGACCTCGTGATAGATTTGTTCCATCTATTAACTATGTCATGTTGACTGATTGCAATGAGCCTTCATGTTACAAGGA